>NW_024429266.1:115057428-115304928 GCF_017639785.1 Mesocricetus auratus
TTCAGGGCCACTTTATTTATTTATTTGCATGTTTTATATTAAAGACGGAGTCACATTCTGCATCCCAGGCTTTCCTGGAATTCACTGTGTAGCCCAGGCTGGCCTTGAACCCACAGTGGTTGCCTTTCTTGACTTGGCCTCTTTAGTGGTGGTGTTACATGCAGGAGGGAATGGCAACACCTGGCCAGGAACAGTTTAATTTAAGGTTGCTGTACCAGCTATACAGTGAATTCCAGGCAAGCTTGGGCTACAGTGCAAAATCCTGTCTTAAAAGATAAGCAGACACACACACACACACACACACACACACACACACACACACACAAAATAGACCAGGGAACTGGTCTTTGGGTAAAATCCTAGCTGCCCAAGCCTTATGACCCAGGCTTGGTTCCAGGAGCCTACACAGCGGTGGTGCACATCTGTAATTGTAGAGCCCCTACCCTGAGATGGGGACCAGAGACAGGAGGCTTGTCCAGGAGCTTGAGGGCTAGCAAGGCCAGAGTACACACCAGACAACGGCTCCACCTCAGCAAGAAGGAAGGCAAGGGTCGGGTGCTGGTGGCACATACCTTTAATCCCAGCACCCAGGAGGCAGAGGCAGGCGGATCTCTGTGAGTTAGAGGCCAGCCTGGTCTACAGAGCAAGTTTTGGGACATCCTCTAAAACAATACAGAGTGATCCTGTCTCAAAAAACAAAAACAACAAACAAAACACAACAAAACAAAAAAGAAAAGGTAAGGCAAGAACTAACTCCTGAAAGTTGTCCCCTGACAGCTTTGCACAGTGTCACAGGTGTGTCCACACTCACACACACATATCCACACATGTGCGCGCACACACACACACACAGTAAGCACAGTTAGATTGTTTTAGGAGAGTCTAGGTATGTGTGCAGCTCCATCTGCAGAGCAGGAGGCAGTGACTATGAACCATATATGACCACAGTGAGCACTTATGGTGTTCTACCATGCACTGACCTACAAAACAACCGGAAAAAGACATACAGGGCTGGTGAAAGCTGGTGAGCGAGTATGGGTTATGGTATTGTTAGAGTAAAGGAGACAGGTTTAGACTGAATGGAAACCATTGAGGAGCTTGACTTACCCGGAGACCCCCAGAGACTGTTCGAGAGACATCAAGAGTAATGGCTCACATGGCTGATAAATCAGTTTCTCTTTCAGGCAGCTCTGCCGGGCAGGAGGGCAAACCTGGGCCCAGGAAGGCAACCAGGGACCAGGAGGAGCCGGCTGTCTGCAAGGTGTGTTTTCCCTATCGCTCTAGTCAGAACTCTCTCCAGCTGGTGGAAACCAAGACAGAACACAGCTGGCGAGTACCTTTTCATTTCTGATCGTTCTTCCTTTGCTATTCATTATTTATTTAAGTGTGTGTGTGCGTGCGTGCGTGCGTGCGTGTGTGTGTACCACAGCTCATGTGTGAAGAAGGTCAGAGGACAACCACTGTGGGAGTTGGTTCTTTTTTCCCACCATATGGATTCTGGGAATTAAAGTTAGGCCTTCCATTTAACTGGCCCCCTAGTGGTTTTTTTTTTTTTTTTTTTTTTGGTAGCAGTTTTGAATGACGTAATATCAGCCACATATGCTTTTAGAGGGCCCGATAGATACCACTCAATCCTTCAAAGAGGCCCCATGCCCCAGATGCCCCATGCTCCACCCACTTTCTGAATTACTTAAAGCCAAGCCATAGGCATCTTTAAGCGAGTGATCTAGAAGTGTACACATCACTCTATTACTTAATGAGAACTCTGTCACATGGCCACACCCAGCCTGGGCAAGCATCTGCCCGGGATGAAAGGGGATGCTGTTCTTTTTTTTTTTTTTTTGGTTTTTCGAGACAGGGTTTCTCTGTGGCTTTGGAGGCTGTCCTGGAACTCGCTCTGTAGACCAGGCTGGCCTCGAACTCACAGAGATCCTCCTGCCTCTGCCTCCCGAGTGCTGGGATTAAAGGCGTGCGCCACCAACGCCTGGCTGGGGATGCTGTTCTTAGGGTCACAGATTTAGAAGCCAAACTTGGGTGTTGTTTCTTGGGAGATGTTGACTTTGTTTTTATCTTATTTTTCTGAGGATTTGTTTATAGATTGATACATGTATTGTAGTCTGTATGGATCTATATGCTTGTCAGGTGTCCTGGTCTAACATTGCTCACTGGTTCCTTTGAGGCAGGGTCACAGGTCTCTCACCAGTAGGCTGGGATGGCTGAGCAGTGACCTCTAGGGATGTACCTCCCCAGTGCCGGGATCACAGACATGCCACCATCGGCTGGGATTTTCACATGGGTCCTGGAGACTGAACTCGGGTCCTCCTGTTTGGGTCAGATCTCAGCCCCAGGCTGGGACATGTCTCAGTCTCAGGGCTGCACAATTTGAGTATGGTGGTGCTTGAAAAGGGCTTTAGATTGAATTAAATTATTCATTGAAAGGCCAAGGTCATTTCTACTCTAGTAGAATCCAAATGATGACACTGCACATGGAGGCCTCTGAGGAGGACACAGTGAAGCCCGTGCTTTGCATTTTTAGCAAATGCAACATGTGCTGAATGGAAGCAACAGAAAAACTGTCTGGTTTAGGAAGGCAGAGTCGCAGTCTCCTCTCACCTGGGTAAAATCCAAGAAGGCCAGTAGGTGTGTAAGTAACAAAACAGCCAGCCTATCTGCTCTTGCTGTTGGGATCGTAAACTTGGGTGTAACAAGACTCATACTGTTTGAGACTTCGTGCTCTTTTGTGTGATAAGAAGACAAGATGTCCTAGAACTTGAAACGAGCAAAAGAATCAATTCATATGGGAAGTCTGAACACCTGTCTGCAAAGAGTTGGTCCTGGGTGGGGGGGGTGGCGGGGGGGGGGGAGGCTGCAATGATAAGCACACACTCCTTATTCTGAGGGTTTCCACTCTGAGGGTAGACACATAGGCACATATGACCACACTTCAAGACAGAATGAATTGGCATCTTTGTTTTGCTCACACTGTGCTTTCAGAACCAAGGCTGCCATGAAGCCATGAAATGCAGGTGAGCCTTGCCAGAGACATCTTGGATTCGTTATTCATGTGATTTTGAATTAATGTTGGTCATTGAATTACTACTGGTCATTGTGCCTTCAGGACTCTTATATTATTGCCATTTTCCTTACAGCCCCCACATTCAGGTATTGCCACCCCAACCTAGCCCACAGTTTATGAAACCGTGTTCTAACTAATCCACTCCTTGGGTTGACTAACTCACTTCCATGCTGGCAGCCTCAATCCACTCATAAGGCTGGTGCTCTCATGACCTAATCACCTAAAACTGTCAAAGGGCAATTGAAGTCCAACATGGTTTGGGAGAGACACTCAAACCAAAGCAGTGTGGTGGCAGTTGGCATTCAAAGTTCATTGTGAGAGTTTGACCTACAGTCCTGCATTTTATTGGTTATGCGACCTCAAGTAAATCTCTGAATTTTGGAGCCTCAGTTCTTTACCTATAAGAAGACTATAACTGACCAGTTCCTCAAGCATTATTTTAAGGATGAGCTGAGCTACTGTACACATTTGGGTGAGTTATTACCATTACTACTCTCCAGTGGATAGAAAAAATATATATAAGACCAAGGAAAGTTCTGCAAATGCCTGTAGCCATTATTATTTGAAATAATTGATTTCAAGACAAGCCAAGTATACACTCAGTCTTTCTAACTCTTTCGTGTTTATTTGACATTGAGCATTTGCATTTGCGAGTTTGAATTTGAACGTTTTCTTTATCGTGTGTGTTTCTGGTTTGTCATCTGCCTTTTTGTGTAGGCTGTTTATGCACATGTGTGACCTCAGTGACAGGGTTTCACCCCTCTGCCAACCAGGCTGGAAAACTCCAGGAAGCATGCCCCTCCCCCGCCCCTCACAGGGCATCTTGTTTTCAAAAGAAGCTTCATTATCTCCCGTCTTAAAACACAGAAACACAAAAACTACGACTTTGTCTTAGCATTGGCCATTGATGTAGATTTGGAGTTAGATTGAGTCCCTGTGCCTGGAAGTTCAAGATTTTCTGATATCTTTTCCTCCAAAATCACAATTGTGTTTGGTAGCAAGACAGGGGGAGGAGTGCTGTTCTTGGTTAATACACAGGGGCATGCTGGCAGAGATTTGAAAGCATTTGCATGCATACAGTTGGGTGTCTGATGTTTGCAATTGTGCTTGCTCTCCTCGCTGGCCCCTGTCCTCTTTGTGCAGTGAATCACCAATACAAATACAGATAATGAAATTTCTGATCCAGCCTGCAGAGCAGATGTGCGTTTTGGAAGGCATCTGGGGAAAATGAATAGTTCTCCTGCTCTTGTTGCTTTACCCAGACAGGGCAGTGGAGAGGAGAAAGTAATTACAAAGACTTGTCTTTGGAGGTAGCCTGAGTGGCACTGACATGGTCTCTTCTCAGGGAATCTTGTAAAGATACTATTTTCTGGTTAATAGCAATAGGTGTTATTCCTGGAGATGGAGTTTACGGATTAAATGTCTGCTCAGCAGATGGGGCACTGTGGGTAGGAGGCGGATCAAGTTCTGTGCTCATGGCTTCAGAACGGATTCTGTCTGGGGCATGTGAAAGTTACCCCCAGCCTGAGGTACTGCCCAGCATGAGGGTATGTCTTACAGAGAGGGGTGATCAGCTACTTGCTCCTGTGTATTTAGGAGTGACCGAGTGCCCAAGCAGAAGCACATCTTGTTTGGGCATCTAGCTGGGCTGGCTCCATGACCCTGAGTAGGGGACAGCAATGTCAGATCCTCTCGTTTCAGAATGTGTTTCTATTAACTGCTAGAAGGTTCCTCAGAGACCGACCAGAGACCTGAAACAACTTTAACTGATTTTTTTTCAAGGTAGCAAACATTTTCTTTTGCCTATATCCTCATAGTAGATCTGAAGCCAATATTCTGGCAAGCATAAAATTAAAACAAAGCTCAGGCACTCTGGTTTGTGGAGAGCAGGTTTAAGACAGGGAGTTGCTTTGTAGCCCATGGATTTGCCCTTCTCTCCTCTGCCTCCCAGATGCTAGAATTACGAGTCTATATTACTATGATTAGCTTTAAACCACACTCTCTCTTTTATGGAAAAGTAAATAATGAAAAGCATCAGTGTGTGTGTATGTGTATATAGTATGTTTGTGTGTATGTCCACACATATATGCCATAGCACATATGTGGAGGTCAGAGGACAACTTCCTGTAGTTGGTTCTTTCCTTTCATCTTCACGTGGATCCCAGGGATCCAACACAGGTTGTGAAGTTTGCGTGGCAGTCGCCTTCACATGCTGAGCCATCGCAGCAGCCCAACCCGTGTTGTCTTAAAGAAGCAAACAAAAAAGTTTTAGCTTTCAATGCACTCGGTAACTTAAAGCCTAACACGATCACCTTTGAGCCCATAAATGCATGTTACATCTTCTTTCGTTTCAAATAAGTTTTGATGTTACCTGTTGTTGACCTTTTAGCATAGATCATGTGGTAAAAACCAATCCTGTTTGTCTGAACAGGTTTCTAAACAACCCAAGTTTGTGCTGACAACAGCTTGTATGAAAAGAACAAATATTTGCTTTTTATTTCACGTAAATATTGCATGCTGTCAAACAAGATGGGCTTAAAGGGGCTAAGATTTTATCTTTCATAGCTCACTAAGGGACAGCTAATCTATAGCAGAAATAATTTTAAATGTAGCACCGCTGTGTGGAAAATATAGACCTCCCACTGGTTGAGATGACATTAGTGGAAAAAAATTTTAGCTGAAAAATGTTACGAAATGTTTATTTTGTCATACAGCTTAAAATTATGCTGAGGATAGAATAAAAAGAGAGAAATGGTTTGGAGATGACTCTACCAACGATTATTCTGTTGGAAATTAGTTTAGAGGCATTATAACATTTTAAATAGACATATGAGATGATGTAACAACACTGGGACCTGCTACGACGTAACAGAACCGACAATAGTGTCATTTTGGAATGAATGAATATAAATGAATGCTATGGACGTCTTTGGACAGCCACTGGGCCCTCTGTTACCTGTCTGTCCTATGAGCACTGTTCTTTCCCAGCCCAATCATGCTGTTGGACCACACAGTGTGAGGGCTCAAGCTAGTGTCTGAATTTCATTTGCAGATATAACACACATTGGTCTACGTAGAGAATGCTCATCCCATGCCTTACAGCTTCTGTTTGGATTCATGTGGCCCGCCTTCCCCCGGGGCTCATTTCCCTCTTTCACAAAGCCTACTGTGCAAAGCTACAGGCTTGTCAGCCACAGAGCTACCTGACGGGTGTGACTGGTGTCGTCCCTCCCCCCCCCCCCCCTTTCCATTATGCCTTGAAGAATTAACTGTTGGGTACTGTCAACAGCCTTATGTGACACACTCTGTAACACAGAAAGAGAATTTTAATAAGGCCTCCAAGGGTTCTGCTGCCATCTTTAGAGGGAAGCCTTGCTATGAGGAAGTGTATGCAAGGCCCCAGGAGGCAGCCGATGCAGCCTCTCTTGCTGAGAGGAGGCAGTGTCATCCCATTTTATCGTTTAGCTGTCACCAGAGCCCTGGCATGATTCTGACAGGCTGCTCTTCCCTCTTATAGCCAGTGCTGCTTAGTGTCACTTTCTTGGTTGAACATCTTTATTTCTGACTTGTTACAAACCATTAACTAGTTTTCAGGTTTCAATGTCCTGGCTACTTTTGACTAGTCAGTCATTTGGCATAACAAGGTTTTTCCTTTATCTTCTTGCTAAAGCAAATCTCTACAAGAAATGATCAATGTTCCAATTTTTATGAGTCCTAGCAGATAGGAAGTGCCTGTCATCAGATGCAGGGCATCTTTTCTGAAAGCATATCTACTTCAGATAATAGAACTTGACAGATACTCCGGGTACCGTTGCAGTGATAGTAGAAAGCTTCACACAATTTGAGGGTGGAGAATTTGTGCAAACATGCTTGCTTCTGATGGTTTCAAATAAACATAACAGCATTATTATTAATTTGACTTCCTAGCCAGCCGCAATGTTTCCACAGCCAGAGTTCCTTGAGTCTGTTTTGAAAAGCATTAAACAGTTGCCAATCTCTATAAACACATCTTTAAGGTGTTAGTTGTATATTGCATGGCTAAAATGAAGACTGGCTGCTTGGATATTGATGCTAAATGTTATCTGTACAGATGTGGAGTTTGACGACATGTTACCAAAGCATTAAACATGTAGGCTTCCGTTTGCTTTTGCATGGAGTTCCTCACACATAAAACTGATGAAATGAAGCTTAAAACCTTTTCTGTATTATTCTGTATTATTAAGTTTTTTTAAAAAAATACATTCCTTTAAAATGTGCTTAAATGTTATGGGCACTTCTATTAAGGAAAGAGTTCATTACCTAAAGCTCAAATGAGAATAGTTTTTACTATTGCCTAATTAATGGGCTAAGGAGTTTCAAAAACAAGTTATTGACCTAGTGATTACTGTAACAGGAATCTACCTGACAGCAGGAGGTCAGCAAATTCATAAATGCACATTCAGCGTATCTGGTGTTTTGCTGTTGGTTTTTGTTCTTCAGACGGTTTTGCTATGCAGCTCAGGCTGACCTTGAAATCCCAATCCTCTTGTCTCTGCCTCCCCAAGCACTGGAATTACAGTCCGGCATTGTTTTCCACCTAGAAATGCGTCAGGAAGGGTATAGGTAAAGATGCCACCGTGCATCTGGCATATGGAACACTGGTTTGAAAAATGAGCAGCAGGCAGATGTGCTGAGAAGCTGGGGTATCCCTGTTACTTGTTGAGTGGGAGGATCAAGTTGCAGCGCAGTATGTCAGGTTCCATGTCACGTCTGAGCACAGAGGGACCCCCCACTCCCCACCTCCTCTGTGGCTCCATGAACACAGAAAACAGTCCGGAGAGCACTGGGGGTGAAGACCCAGGGCAGACAAGGACAAAGTACTGGCTTTTGATTTTTCTCTCCCACACTATTTGATTGAGACGCTGTATATGGACACATTGAGTTAACAATGGGATTAAATAATTTTCAAAGGAAATCTCCATGCTACAGAAAGGGTCAGACAGAAAGAGATGAATGCTCTCGGAAATTTTAGCATTTCTTCCAATCAGCTAACCCTGACACTTGGAGGATCCAAATCTCTTTAGGTGTCTTAACAGCCTCAAAGTGTGGATGCACATGGTGTCAACCCCTACTCTGTGTCACCTTAGGCAGCAGCCATGGTCCTCCATTTGTCTCCTGATGCCGTATTCCAAGTCAGTTCATAAATTATTAATCATACACTTGTAGGTCAGAGGCACACTGACCCTGACAATCATTCTATAATATCCTCTCTTTAGCACTCAAAGAGAAGAGAAGGGAGTAATCAATATGCAACATCAAGGGGTAGAGCTCACACAGATATGGTGCGTGCACCGAGGGAAAAAAGAGGCAGATCTTTACAAAAACCTGTCGGGCCAGCATTAATCTTGTATTATGAGTAATGTGGCTATCCATGAATCTTTAATATTCCTTAAATGATGAGATTGTGTGGTGTGCTCCACCAAAGCAAATCAGATAAAATGTGAGAACAGTTTGATCAAGGAAGATGCTGATGTGCATGGCTAGGAGACCTCAAAGCAGCTCAGGAGAGCAGAAGGAGCAACAGCTGAGAAAACCCAGGGCCCAGAGTCACTGGGTTCCGCCCTCACCCACAGCGCCTTGGAAGTTAACTCTGCAGTAAAATAACTGGTTAAAACCATTGTCCCGCAAGACACGCATCTCTGGCTAAATGCTACTAGCAGCCAATGTCCTACTGGCTTCCAGCCCATAATACAAACTACATCTGAAAATTAATGAATGCACAGGCTCATGTTTCGTGCATGAAATCTGGAAGTGAGAGGCTGTGAATCCAGCGGTTTGTTGAAATGCTGCTATGTTCGTTTTTTTGCCCATGAAATAGTCCTGGAATAATTTGCCCCAGGTTTAATTTTTGATGAAATAAAAGTAGACCAAGAACTTTGCTTATGAAATTTGCCTAATGAAGAAATTTTAATCAGTGCTTGTTGAACTGGAGACAAAAATATAGTTTGTTTCTTCAGATTTGAGAAGAATTAACATGTATCTGATTGTTAATATTTGATTCTTGTTTAATTATTTATGATATCAAGGAATGAATCTGTCAAGTAAATAATGAAATGCGTGCACGCGGCATATGTAATTAGGTTAGGTGCATAAATCCAAAGTGTTCGCTTTAGACTTGTCAGTGCAAAATTTATGAATATTGAGCAACGTTAAGTGAAGAAAGTTCCTAACATATTCTACCTCGTTAGTGTGGGGTCGTAGCAATTGTTGGTCAAAGAGGAGGAGGAGGAGAGGAAGAAGAGGAGTAGCGGTTAGGCTTCATTTCCTTGGCTGTGCTTTAATGGTTTAAAAGTCAGAGTGAACTGAAGCACGTCCTACTTCCTTCTGTCTAGAGATGTACGACTTGATCAAAATGGCTTGTGGGTTTGAATGACTGCTGCTAACGGAAGAATTCCATGCTGAAAAGATACAGTTTCTCCAGCTTCCAAATCCAAACATTGAATGGGGGGGGGGGGGGACTCCAACAAAAGTGTGAGAATTAAAAATACACTATGTGGAGTGGAGATATAGCTCAGAGCACTCACCTGGCAAGTGCAAGGTCCTGGGTTCCACCCCAGCACCACAGATAACACCTTCTGTTCTCGTGGTGTTCTCACCATAACCCCAGGCTTTCGGTTCACTGTGAAGGTGACAGGATGGTCAGCAATGCTCACTTCCTTCTGTTTCCCCCCTTTTTCCTTGGGCAGATCAGACTGGAATCCGGAGCTTGGCTAAGTATGCTCTTGAGTGCTAGGTTTGAAGAGATTCAGAAATGCCTAGGCTTCAGGGGCTAGAGGAGATACCAAGGACCTGTGTGTGAGACCCAAGCCGGTAGAGGGTAGGATGTGCTGAGCACTAGAGGATGCCCTTGGTCTTTGGAGTTGTGTTGGAATGGTCAATACTGTCTTGGCTTAAGGGTCTAATGGAACCACCTGGTTGGAGTAAGTTCTATTCTTCAAGTTATTCATCAAAAGCGTGATGTGCCGTGCAGGCCAACAAGAAAAGAAGGAATCTTGCTCACGCTGTCATTACTAGCATACTTTCCAGAATGTTCCTTAAACTCTAGGGTCTCAGTTCCTCCACTAGAGTTAATGGTCTCTGGCTCACAGAGGTGCCACTGTAGCACACGAGATCACATGTAAGCAATGTGGGGGCGGTGGTGTCCTTAAGACAAGGGACAAGGGAGATAGGACTCTGTGAACCTTGCATCTGGTTGTGTGCTAGCTGCAGAGGCGGCTCATGCCCGCTTGTTTAGTGGAGTGGATTTAAGGTGCACCTGGAAGAATCTGCAATATTTAAATGGTTGGGAATGGAGTTAAAGGCACTCTAGAGAACACGGGCATCTAACAGTGTATGCCATGGGGTGGGGGGGCGGCACATCAGCAGGATAGTGGTAGATAAATTAGGTTAGGCAAAGGCCCTGAAGGGTCTTGAAGGTCTTGCTCAGGAATTCGGGGTTCTTTCCTTGGCAGAGGGAGACAATCATTTGAGGTCACCACTCCTTGACTCCAAAATTAATAAAACATAATACCTATTTTGCACAGTTCTGCTTTTTTAATGAAAAAATGCACACGATTTAAGAGAAACTATAAAAAATATTTTCTTACCTTCTTTCCTTCCTTCCTTCTTTGAAACAGGGCCTTGCTCTGTAGCCCTTACTCTTATGTAGCTTTTACAAAGATTTATTTATTACGTATATAGTGTTTTGCCTGAATGTACGTCTGCATTCTAGAAGAGGGCACCAGATCTCATTACAGATGGTTGTGAGCCACCATGTGGTTGCTGGGAATTGAACTCAGGACCTCTGGAAGAGCAGCCAGTGCTTGCTCTTGACCTCTGAGCCATCTCTCCAGCCCCTTATGTAGCTTTTAAAACAAAACTTGGTAAGTTTCCAAGGACTTGACTCTCCCCCAACAAAAGGCAATTCTGTTGTTTTAGCTTTTCAGTGGTGAAAGTCACTCACCATCCAGCTGGGAATGCAACTCTTCCATGAGATACTTTCTCAGGACAAGATGCCCCTGTTCCCCAGGGTCTTCTGGCCGATGCCCTTTAAATGGTCACATGCTCTTTTCCAGACTAAGCCCTGGACATGGCAAGGGACTGGTCCTAGAAGACTGAGAGTACTTGCACTGATCTCTGGTCATAGCGGGGCCAGAGTGAGGTAGCAGGTCCCGCTCATGTACTACTTACTGTAAGAGGAAGTCAGGAAAGACATTTTATGGAGTGGCAAAGAGTGTGCACCCTTCCTAGCTGGGTTACCCCGGGCTCCTTTCCAGGATTAGCTAAACTGCAGTTTCCAGGAGAAGTTATAGGGTGTGTGACAAATGCCTGTATAAAGCAGGTGGCAGTGCCTTGCTCTTAATGTCTGGAGAGCCTCTTAGGGGCGCTCAGTGATTGCAGTGCTACTGTCACAAGAAGGGACTAATTCTTCCTTCCTCGGGGTTGTCACAAGGTGTGGCTTCTCGTTAAGAAGGGAACCCTCCCTTTTTGTGTGCCAAAGAAGAAAGGCTCCGGTAAATAACCGCCTTTTGCCTTTGCACGCAGCTTGCCTTAGTTTCCATCTGGAGGAACTCAGGCCTGGGATTAGGGATGAGGGTCCTGCAGGTGCCTCATTGTCCTCCGGGTGGCAGCAGGACCGGAAGGGCTGGGGAGCCGGAGCTGTAGTTCCTCTCTCCCTGCTGGGTAGATGAGAACCCTGCCTAAAGCTGAGGCCACGCGTCCCTGGGGATGGTGACCCTGGGCGTGGGCAGGACCCGCGCCATCAGGATTCAGGGTTAGGTACCCGGATGAGAGCCTAGAGCCAGGCACAGGAGACATTGCGGAGTCTGGGCAATGTCCTGGCCGCCGTCCGGGAAGGAGGCGCCTCGGGTCGCTCATTACCCCGGCGCAGTGGCGGCTCCCGGCCCGCAGCCGGCGGCGGAGCGGGGGCAGGCGGCCGAGACGCGCGAGCCATTTGCATTCCCCGGCAGTCATTTTTATATGCGGAGGTAATGAAGTTGTCAGCGGCGCCCCGAGTGTGGCAGAGCCTGATATTCAAATCGCCTGCCGTGTCGCCTGCCACCCCCGTCCCCCCCCCCGCAGCCCCCCGCCCCGGCTGTCCCTTGAGTCTCGGGACTGCGCCGCCCGCGCCCGCATCTCTCTCTTCCCAGCCGCTTTGTCTCCGTTGTCACGCTCCTTCCTCCCCTTTGTGTCTCTCATGAGACTCCTGGTCCCAGATCAGCGACGCCCCCAGGTCTAGTGACCCTGCGACCCCGGGATGCACATCTAACCACGTACACTCTGAAGGCCCTTCTGCCCTCCTTCCTCCCTCCGCAGCCATCCCTGATCGCCTTCAGCTTCAGCAGCGAGAAAGATGACCTAATCGCGGCACTAGCGATAGGGCCTAAAGGATTGTAGTCTTCTCTTTCTGAATGCGTCTTTATGGGCATGTTTATGCTTACAAAACCCATATCTGACCTGAACCCCCAGGCTGCTAAGAAAAGACCAGCAGCCTCGGTGAGGGACGGAGGGGGACAGACAGGCAGGCACACCTGTCTAGACATGGCCGCTTACATGCCTGCAATCCATTTCCCTAGGCCATGACAGTTGGGCTGCTCACCACCGTGTCCTGCTCACCTGGGACCTGCAGTGTGGCCAGGCCAAATCCTTCGGCGAAGGAAACACAGTGTGAGGGAAAGATGGAGAACTCTCGCGGTAGTGGTTGTAAAGTAAGGATTGAATGTTGAAAGCTTCATACTCTGGATATAGTGTGTGAAATAAAATATAGTGCCTTGATCAATCCTGCTTTCTAGTTGTTAAAGATGGGTAGCTGTGAACAAGATTTACAGTTATGTCTGTGGCTCGTATTCTATTTCTGTTGGACAGTGTTGGTCTGGAGGTGGAAGACCCAAGGAACTTTCTAGCTCTGATTGTACCAACCCGCTTTCCTCCGCGGATGGTTTGAAACTAGGCAGGGAAGAGGCCGTGTCTCTGCGTGAAACCTCCTGACAACACAGAGTGGAGCCTGTGGCTTAAGAGGCGTCTGTTCTTCCCTTTGTTTACTGTAGGGGTGCCCGCAGCCATGCCACAATCCCGTTGTGTACGAAGTTAGCTTCCAGGGGTGTTCTGTGCCTTTTAGGAGTTATTTGTCCGCACTAAACGCACTGACATGTCATTTAGAAAAGTGAATACTGTGTAAGGGCTGTGACTATTTCATAGGTACTTTTGGTGAGTATTGTCCCTCATCATGCACAGGCAGCAGAGTAAGGACTCCGGGAGTATGCATTGGTGCCATGCGCTGCAAATGATCTGGCCTGGGGGAGTCCCCGAGCGTGTGCTGATTTCACAAGCGGCCGAGGCTCCTACTGGGCTCTTATGGTACGGCTCACCAATGATCCGTGCACTAAAGACTCCCGGAATACACATTGACACGATAGACTGGAGTTGTTTGGGTCTTTCGTGGCAATGATCCGGGAATAATAGCTATATCTTGAGATTGGAGTGCTCATAGTCCTAAGGCACAACCAGAAATGCCCCAGTTAAGCCCTCCTGTGGCTCCCAGTACAGGGTATCTGGCTCTTTGACCTCCTGCATCCAGACACCGTGGTTTCATCAGTGTCTGTTGATGTTGTGTCCCCCTACATACAAAATTTGAAACTCAGTACTTACAGTGGGATTCATGTACTGGGGTTTTGTCTTCTTAATCACAGGTTAAAGAACTATGAAAGGCCATATTTAAAGGGGAAAAATGGCTTGGGGGGAACACACTTGGGAAATAGATTTACGTTAGAGAGAGAATTAATATAAAAATAAATAACCTCAATCCTTAGAAAACCTAGTGGCTAACTCAAGATAGATAAAAGTGAGTAAGAAGATGGAAGGTGCTAGAAATCATGAAGGCGATATATTCAGTAGTAACAATTCAACTGTATAAGACACAAGATGAAATCTTCCCTCTTCTCCTTCTTCAATACTTTGAAATGTCACAGCCACTGTTAACGTTTTGTATATTCCTTCCATTAATTTTGTACACAGACAATTGTATGTCTCTGTTCTTTGGTTATACAAATGAGTTGACAAGAAGCATTACTCTTCGAGATCTTGTGATTTTAATTAGTAATATATGGGACATCTCTCCTCGTCCTTTGTAACGCCTGCATAGAATTCTGCGGCACGACGAAGCAGTTTTTAAAGGCCTGCCGTTCCTACCTTCACAACAAAGGAATACTCCTATACATGTTCGCACCTTCAAATTTGGACAAGCACGTTCATCGGAAAAGTTCTCAGCAGCAGAAATTCTGAGACAAAGAAATGTACAGTTAAATGTTGGCCCGTACTGCCAAGTTAGTCATCTTGCATTCCAGCCGACAGCTGTGTGTCTATTTCCATGCTACTGGATCAAGTGGTGTTTTACCACACGACACACTTCTGATGTGTGTGACAGTGAGCTCTCCCGCCAAGTTTTCTACTCAGCGTTCTGGTGAGAAGCCCAGCCCCGGGCACTGTGATACATACAGTGAAGTTTAGAAGTCACACTATGGAGTAGGAAGTCCTGTCAATCAAGGTTAAAAGAAAAAAAAAGTTTGAGCCACAAATCACCGTGAGATCAGTTGAATTTTGCAACAGCTCACCTCTGTGGGAGAACTAGAGCAAGACCACACTAATTTGTTTTCCAGCAAGTATTTATTATAAACAGCAAGGGTGTTCTGCTGCCCTTGATGGCCAAGAAAAGGAAAAGATATTCTTGCTGGTCGGACTTTGTTCCACATGAATGAAATGCCAAATTTGGCTCAGTCTTCATAGTGGATCCCAGGTATAAGGCCATCTCCCTGGAAGCTATTTTGGAAATCGCTGATATTAATGTATAAGACATGTGGCTAGATTCCGCAAGTTGTCACCCAAGTCCCTCTGACTTTTTGTTTTCTTTTGTAGAGTTCAAGTCTCCAAAAAGACAGGCGGGGCCAACGCTAGAGCCTTCTTCACTTATTCCAGAGTTTCACCAAACTCTGTGGTGATGTATTGTTTATGGTTTATTAAAGCTTGCTTGAGGGTACAGAAAGCAAAGCTAGCCACAAGCCACAGAGCCAGGCAAAGGTGATATGTGGTGATATCTTGTTTGTACAAGTAAAGAGTGTCTGAAGATCAGAGGGTGGAGCTTGCCAATAGCTAAAAGACAGACAGGAAGTGAGATGGCTGGGCAGAGACAGGAAATGAGATGACTGGGAGGAGAAAGGATTATAGGCAGGAGGAAACAGGAACTTGTTCTCTTTTTAGCTGGGAAGTTAGTGAGGTAAGGTGTGGCTGTGGCTTGCTCCTTCATCTCTCTGATCTTTAAGCTTTTGCTCATGTATCTAACTCCTGGCTTTTATTATTAAGACCTATTAGAACTCTCAATACAGTGATACACACCTTTAATTCCAGCATCCATATTAGCTAGTCATACAGCCAATGATGGTGGCACACACCTTTAATCCCCAGACTCAAGAGACATGTTCCAGGCCACACTGAGCTACATGAAATTGATCCATCCCTACAGAGAAAGAGCTCACACAAAGGTGATCTCAGCACTTGGGATTCCATGCCTTCAATCCCAGCACTAGGGGGATATAAGAGGAAAAACCAAAGGGTCTCATGGGAGATTTATTCTCCAGCCACACTGAGGACAGAACAGCCCTTTCAGCCTGAGGTAGAGGTAAGAGGTAGTGGCTGGCTGCTTTGCTTACTGACCATCAGCTAGAACCCCAATATCAATCTCTGGGTTTTTATTATCTGTGTTACAAAGCTCCTTCCTATGACATCATAAGAGATGATGGTTTGACACATAGTTGGTCTTATGGATGCTCTGCTTATGTTTACTTTGTTTTTGTCTGGATAAATTCAGATACATGGAAAACATCTTGAGTTTTGTGTGGTTTGAATGATGTCCCCTGGAGGCTCATACATTTGAACATTTGGTCCTCAGTTGGTGGTGCAGCTTGGGGAGGGTTAGGAGGCACGGTCTTGTTGGAGGAAGCATGTCACTAGAGGTGGGCCTCGAGAGCTTAGGGACTCTAGCCATTTTCGTTGCCCTCTCTGCTTCACGGTTGTGGTTCAAAGTGTGAGCTCTCAACTTGCCATCTCCGGCCATCATGCCTGCTGTTCGCTCCCCACTGTCATGCTGCCCCAGCAATTGTGATGGTTTAAATAAGAGTGACACCCGTAGACTCAGAGGTTTGAATACCTGGTCCACATTGGTGAAACTTTTTGGAAACGATTAGAAGGTGTGGCTTTGTTGGAGAAGGTGTGTCACTGGGGGCAGACTTCGTGATTTCAAAAGACTGACACCATTCCAGTGTGCTCTCTCTGCCTCCTACTTACAGATCAAGACCTGAGCTCTCAGCTGCTCCTGCCACCATTGCTTTGCTTTGCCATCATGATGAACTCTAACCTATGAAGCCATAAACTCAATTAAATGTTTTATTTATTTATTTATTTATTTATTTTGGTTTTTACAAGACAGGGTTTCTCTGTATTGTTTTGGAGGTTGTCGGTCCAGCTTGGCCTCGAATTGACAGAGATCCACTTGCCTCTGCCTCCCGAGTGCTGGGATTAAAGGCGTGCGCCACCACCGCCCGGCTAAATGTTTTATTTTATAAGTTTTCCTGGACATGGTGTTTTGTCACAGCAGTAGAAGAGAAACTGATACAAGCCTAAGTATTGAGGGGGAGCATATACAGTTTATCTGGATGACAGTAAGACTTAGAAGTCTTGAATAAGATGGACCTTCTGGGATCTACAAATCTTTAGTCAGGAAAGGACCACATGGCATTTTGGCACTGTAAAACGGCATGCCCCTCAATCAATATGCAGTAGAGCAACTGGCAGAGCATGCTTTACAGACCAATAGGGCCGGGAAACAAGTGTTTCTATTCCAGTGAAGACCAGCAAATCTAATCTCACCAGGGGCCGTGAGTACCGTATGAAAATAATGCTGCTGCCCATCTGTACTAGGAAAACAGTACCCTAAATTTCATGGCCATTTACCGAGGCTACTAGATACCTAACAACAACAGCAGCAACCAAGGTTATTAGATATCAGTATAGCGATATTGTGGATTTTGTCACCCTTTTGGAGAGAAAGAAGTAACATGTTATAGAATTATGTCCTAAAACAATGTTTCAGTGGGTGAGAGAGATGGTTTAGGGGATCAAGTACCTTCTGCCCAAGTCTGACAACTTGAGGTTGGATTCCCGGGACTAAAAGCTGGACCGAACAGAACCTACGTCTGTAATCACAGTGTTCCCCTACCAGGGGCTGACACAGGAGAGGCTGTCCCCTGGCTTCCACACTTGCTCTATAGCAATCACACCCACTCACGCATGTGCATGAATGTTTCGTGCCTGTGTTGTGTGAAGCAACTGGAACATATCCAGGGGCTCAATAATGAGGTCCCCCAATCCCCAGACAGGATCGCATGTAGCTCATCTAAGCTTAGCCTTCTGATCTTCCTGCCCCCACCTCCCATGTGCTGGGACCGCGTGTCTGTGTCACCACTCTGCTAAATAAGGAGCCACCTCATGAGTGCATGGAGGAGGGAGGTAGGATCTAGCATTTAAACAATATAAAGGCTACAGAATTATTTCTGTTTACCTCATAAGTTTATTAGATATGCAGAAAGAAACAATATGTAGATAATAAAGATGTAATCCCTTGTTACTAAAAATTTTAAAAATACAGGATGAAATTAGGAAAAAGAAAGTATATTCCTAAGGGCTCTAAATTAAAAAGAAAATGCAAGCCTTCTCAAAGCAAAGCAAACTCCACTTACATCTAGACATGCTACAATTGACTTGAAATCTAACAAGATAGCTTTAAGTCACGTGATGAACTGCACTAACGTCTTAACGCTGAAAACCCAGAAGCTTTTATAGTAAGGTGGAAACCGAGAAAGAGCCTGCAAAGATTATTCCAGACTTAGAAAAGAAATAAGGAAAATTCCAAGAAAGAATAATTTTTTCCACTTTATAAGGCTTATAGTGTCTTTGATAAGTCAAACTCAACAAAAGATACAGTCCCTGTAAAGTCACTTACCTGAGGAAGATCCACTTACCAACTTCATACCGCGGAGCTGCAGGGAATTCAGTGTCATGGGGACAGGCACTAAAAGTAAGAAGTCTTACCAGGCTCGGTGGCACATGCCTTTAATCCCAGGATTCAGGAAACCCAGGCAGGCAGAGCTACATAATAAGACCCTGCTTCAAAACAATCCCAGCAGTCCAAATAACAATTTTTCATAAGGGTGTTCTATATTCATTTTTAAAAATCACATTTATGTATTTAGTATGCATACATGTGTGCATGCATGTGCATGTGTTCATGTGTGTGTGAACATGTGCGTGTGTGTGTGTGTGTGTGTGTGTGTGTGTGTGCTCACCAGCTCATTGGAAGTTAAAGGACAGTCTGTGGACCTGTTTCTATCCTACCTGTGGGACTGGAGGAATGATCATCGATCAAGTTTGGTGGCAAGTACCTTTACTATCTCGATAGCTTTGGTTATTTCTGGCAACAATAATGTCAAATAGGGCTTAGTGTGATAGTACATGCTTGTAATTTCCTGGTACTTGGGAGGCAGAGGCAGGAGGCTCAGAAGTTCAAGGTTTGTCCTTACCTATACGGCTATTTCAAGGCCAGCCTATACTATATGAGACCCTGTCTCAAAACTAAAGCCAAGAACAAAAAAAATGGTGTTGGGAAATTATATAGGAGGGTATGTTTTATTTACTCTGTTTAAGATTTGTGACATTAACTCTTTGAACACCATATTCATTGTTAGTCTTCTGCCCTTTTCACTAAGCTTACAGGGTTTTACATTATTTATGGTTATCATTTGCCCTTTTCACTAAACTTACAGGGTTTTACATTATTTATGAAATAAAATTTATCGAGTTTTCCCTCTTTCTGTTCTTGGCCTTTGACTCATAATCAGATAGACTGCCATTTCTCCTGGGTAATGAAAGTCTCGTCTGTTTTTCCTCTATTACTTTTACTGTCCCAGTTTTCACATTTAAGTCGTTGATCCCTCTGGAGTTTACATGGCATAAGGAAGGACTCTGGGATGAGCTCTGTTTATTCCTTCCAAATGGCTAGCTAGGTTTTCTAAGACCAGTCGTGAATAGTTTATCTTAGTTCACTGATACACAATTCTCCTAAATGTCCACACATGCTTCTGGGCCCACGATGGTCATTGGCTCAGTTTCTGAGGTAGTGCCATACATTTTAGCATCTCATTTCTCACTTTTAGAAATTTCTGGGCTATTTTTGAATGTTTGTTCCCTTAGAGGAATGTAAGGATTATTTTTCAATGTTTCAAAAGAGATCCTGTTGGGGTTTTCTTTAGATATTTTTAACTTATGCCAGTTACATCTAAAAAAATCTATAGACTAACTTGGGGGGAATTTTCATAGTTCTGAGATTTATATGAGAGTCAAACATGTTTTGTTTGAATACCCTCACACCTGTGTGTGTGTGTGTGTGTGTGTGTGTGTGTGTGTGTGTGTGTGTGAAATGAATTTTACCTATTTCTTTTGGGGCATGGGATTGAGACAAGGTCTCATGTAGCTCAGTCTGGACATAAACTTGATACATAGTTGAAAATGACCTGAATCCCTGACTCTCCTGCCTCTACTTCTTAAGTAAGGTCTGGGCCTATGGGTGTGTGCCAAAATGCCCAACTCATTATCTTTTGTTTCCTGAGGTTTCTTTCTGGGAGTTTTTTTTTTTTTTTTTTTTTGGAGTTTTGTTGGATGGCATGAGTTCTTATGTATGTACATGACAAGTCACTCCCTGACATAAAACTGTAAGCTTGGAACTGGAATGCAGTGACTCTGAGAGCTACCAAAGGCAGTGTGAGAGCCGCCACATGGGAACGGGGGAACTTGTAAGTGCTGAATTGCTTGGTGCTTAGAGGGTCCTTAGACACAGGAATTGCTTGAAAGTTAAAGCACTTGTCTCCAAAGCCTCCCAATGCTGAGATTCCCAGATATCTTCACTGAGTGCTCCTACACTGTGATAACCCATTTGCTGTGACTCTGAGCCCGTCCAGTGGACGACTCTGTGCTCCATCGCTGAAAAGTCAGTGACAGCCACATCACAATGGGAGGCCTGGCTTCTCCTTATCCAGTTAATTAATGATTCACTGGGGGCTCGGAGGCGGGGCTTCAAAATGGTAATGGCTTAGAAAAATGCATCTGAGGCACATATTCCATTTGGAATACCCAGTTAAGAATGATTTGCCACATCCAGGAGAGCTTCACAAAGACTTTCGCAAACATGGGCATTCAGCTCTGCCGATAGCCCCACATCCTAAATGGCATAATCACCAACATAATCCATTCAGAATAATGGCCTTTTAATACAGAAACAATTACTTCAGATAATAAAATAACACTTTAATTTGCTTGACACCAAGGTTGACCTATGCAGATCATCTGATGGTGAGGTGAGGGGAAGGGAAGTCGGCTGATCTCTAAATACATTATAAAGCGATAACACATCGTGTGTTTCAGGCCTGAGATGCTTTGAAAAGCTTGGCAGAAAAATAAAATGATAATCAGAGTAAGTTATTGCTTTGGAATTTACAAAATACTTGGTAATTTAAGTATCGACTTCTCCCAGTTTCCTTAGAGAGAGAAATCTAAGCCTTCAAGTTAATGCACTTGGATTAAATTTGTTCATTTTGAACACCTACTGTGGGAAGGGATTTAAGGCATGCAATCACTCAACAAATTGTTATTGCATGAAAACTAATACTGCTTCCTAGGAGGGAAATGCAAACAAAATCCATTGCTCTGATACTTTCTCATATCTTTAGATCCATCTTCTGGCTCTTGTAAACTGTTTCTATTCTGTCTTTAATAGAACTGTTTTCTTAAGTGTCTACAAATTCTTTGGGGAAGTAGGTGAGTTTTAAGTCTCAAATAATTAAAAGCTTCCCTATATAAACCTCCTGAGCTGGGAAACGAGGCAGCCATCTATATATTTAGTTTCGTGGGTTGTTGGTATAGGCAAGGATTCATTCTTTTTCATTCAGAGAGAGAAAAGGTGGGACCAGAGTTGGAGGTAATATCAAGTCTCATGTGATGAGTGATTTCCAAGAGCCACTGTAGAGCCAACAACTGAAGTCTTGACCATGAGTTTCTGATAGCTAACTTTGTCTCTTAGTAAATTAAATATTTCTTAGTAGATAAGAAGAAGATATATTCATCATTTGTACTTTAATGAGAATTAATTCCTATCAACTTTCCTGCAATAAGTGAGATAATTGGTATGTTTTTTTGAAAAGATGAGTACAAACTGCCAGTAATCCACCAAGATGTGGTTTAGGACAATACGGTTTGTAGTCTTAACGCTAGGCTTTAATGCAATAGAGGTGAGATCATCTTTGTAATATTGTACGCTTGTTTCCTTTAATGTTTTAGGTATTTTCCCATTAAAAATACTTTGATCCAAACTGCCTTCTAAATTCATGTCTCTCTACCGATGGATTAATGCAGCACTCAGATCTCATCAGAGAAGTTTCTTAGTGCAGTGTATCATGGCTAACTCAGAAACTTACAATTGGTCACAGTGTAGAGAATAAATGTGTCTGGAGCACTCAGTCACAAATGGGACATCGAGACCACAACCCCTCATGCCAAGACTCACTGCAGAGGAGGGAGCAGAAAGATTGTAAGAGCCAGAGGTCAGGCAGGGTTGGGGCAAATCAGTGTCATATGGGCATGACAGGACCACCGCACTCACAAACTGACAGCAACTGTAGTTGCCTGCACAAGATCAAGCCAGTCTACAGTGTAGCATGGAATGAGGAGGAGTTCATGAGTCTGCCCATAGCTGAGGAACTGTTGGCAGTTGATGGCTTCTGGAGAAAGGAGAATCAGTTTTGTTAGAGGATGTGCCCCCCCCCAGGTTAACCAAATTCCAGTGGCTGTCCCCACGGCTATGAGCATATCACAGTACAAACTGGACTTGGGTTATAAGAAAAGGAAAAAGACAGCACTCCGGAGACAGAGGCAGGCAGATCTCTGTGAGTTCAAGGCCAGCCTGGTCTACAGAGAGACTTCCAGGACAGCCTCCAAAACAATACAGAGAAACCCTGTCTGGAAAAACAAAACAACAACAACAACAACAACAAAAAAAAAAAGAAAGAAAGAAAGAAAAGGAAAAAGAAAGGGGAGGACATGAAGTTGGGAGCGAAGGTTAGGTTGTGAGTTTTAAGGGCTGGATCTTGGAGGAGTTTGGGGAGGAGTCAGGGTGAATGTGATCAAAATACATTGTATGTATATATGAAATTATCAAAGAATTAATAAAATATTATGTCAAAATACTTAATATTACCACTTCTCTGGACTGAATTATATCCCTCCAAATTCATCAGGTGAGACTGTAGCCCCGGGCATGTCACTGTACATGGAGGCAGAGCCTTTATGGATGGGATTAAGAGTATAAAAGGTGTGCTGGTTAATTTTTCATCAACTTGGCAAAAGCTAAGGTCATTTGGAAGAGGAAATCTCATTTGAGAAAATGCCTCCATCAGATTGGCCTATGGACAAGACTGTGGGGGCATTTTCTTGATCAGTGATTAATGTGGGTGGGTCTTAGCCACTGTGGGTGGTGCCATTTACAGGGCAAATGGTCCTGCCTTGAACAGAAAGCAAGCTGAGTCAGTCACAGACAACAGGCCAGCAAGCAGCATTCCTCCATGGCCTCTTCTTCAGTTCCTCCCTCTGCTCCTGCCTTGAGTTCCTGCCCAGACTTCCCTGAGATGTACAAGCCAAATAAACCCTTTCTTCCCCAAGCTGATTTGGTGGTCATGGTCATTATCATAGCAAACTAGAATAGGGAGCTTAAATGTGGGGCTCTTACTGAACACAGTTGGTATCCTTATTCAAAAAGATAGGCATACCTCACCAACTGTCTGAGAACACTGGAAGAAGGCATCTGCCTGCAAACCAGGAAGTGAGCTCTTTCCAGAAACCTAGGAACTTGGTCTAGATACTAGCATAGACAGCAAGCAGACACCTGGTGTTTAAGGCACCCAATCTCCCAACCTATGGCAGTTTGCTGTGCAAGAGTGAATTGAGCAACACATCCTCTGGTGGCCTTCCTCCCTCCTTCTTTCCTTCCTTCGTTCCTTCCATCCTAGCTTCCTTCTTCTTATGTCTCTCTCTAGTGTTAGGAATTGAACTCAAAGTCCACACTTTGGGACAGAGCTAAACTCTCAGGCCTTATTTGGACTTTTGGACTTTCTTTCTTGGAGAACTTGTGTATACAAACATGCATCATAGACTAGTGCATTCATGGCCTCTCCAGGCTCAGGGGCTGAGGTTAAGTGTCCCAAGTCAGCGCTATGCACTGGGGTCTGTACTAATGACTCTCTACACCGATACAGAAACTGGGAGGAGCTCGGAATCCTTTCTCCTTCATGGTTGTACTGTCTAAGAAGTGGTCAGAGGTGGATTTGTAGGATCTAGAGAAGGTTAGGTTGTGAGTTTTACGTGGCGAAGGTATGAGGTCCACACGTTAGGACCATGCACTAGTCCATGGGAAATGGACTAAACAGATAAACAAGCAAACCATTCCTCACTGCAGACAGGCTGAGAAGCATACCCTTGATCAGAGTGGAGAAGACCAGCACAAGGGCCATGAAACTCCTTTAACCCTTAAAGGGAGGAGCGGAGTAAAGGAGTTTAAGTAGAAACTTTGCTGCTGTCTTGTCCTGATTCTGAGACCTTTGCCAGATTTTTAAAACTCTCTGTTTCGTGGCTCCATACATGCAGACAACATGGGAATAGCAATAGAATTCACCCCATAACATGATGCTACAGGCAAGGAGCATAGTGCAGTCCCTGGCATGTATTAAGAACATGTAGAAGATGCTGGAAGCTTTCCTTTACTTGGTATAGCTGCAAAATACACAGCTTTCAGGTGAAGCAGCCTTTTTCTTTTAAATCAGCCTATCTGTTGTCCAGAAACTATTTGTTTGTCTTTTATGAAAGTCAGGGCCCCATCCTTTTCACAGAAACTTGGACCAGGCCTGACAGGCCAGGAAGCCACACACCCTTCGGGGTACTGAGCCCCGTTCCTTCCTTCCCAGGCTCCAGCTCATCAAAAGCTCTGAGTGTTTATCTCACCCTTGCCAGAGGCCATCCGTTTTGGACTGCTCCACATTTTACTGTCTTGTCCTGTTTACAGTCATCACGGGCTCACAGTGACCTGAGATGAGGTAAGAGATGGGTGTCTGTGACATGTCCATATCTGGCATGCTGAGACCTGTGTGTCTTGCTTTGTTCTGACATTACATCGGACCTATTTCCTATGCTGCTGGCTTGGTGAACTCAGGACCGGAAGAGATGAGGTCAGACCCAGGTTCGGACCTGACTGGGGTGTTCATGCTCTCTGAGTCTCAGCATTCTTGTGGGTAAAATGGGGACCTTAAAGAAACCTTATCCCGTGACTGTGGTGGCGGAGTGTTTGGGTGCCTTCTTTCTCCCATGTCGGCTGGCACACAAACGCACAGGGTGAATTTGCTAGAACAAAGTCTCCACATTGTCAGATACTTACCCATGTTATTTGTTTTTCTGTGCCCAAGCTCCATAACAACCTAAGTGACTATGGATAATTAATTAACAAATTCTGAACAAATAGAAGTGAAGGCCACAGTCACATGGCCTTCCAGCTCCTTCCATACGTGCAGATCTGAGCATCAGAAATCCCTGACCCATAGTGAAACACATGTTATCTCCCGCAAGTAGAAGTTTGGAAATACACTTTTGTGATCAGCCATGTAGATAGCTCAGTAACCTCATCCCTATCCCAGAGCCTTCTTGTCTGTCTTTCCTGGCTAGGTGCCTTCATTGCCACAAACAACTGCTGTAGTTCCAGACATCACATCTAGACAAAGTAAGAGCAGCTGAAACAGAGAGTCCCTTTCCCTCCCTGTCCTGAGTCTTTTCCAGAGTGGCAAAGCCCACTCTGGAGATTCTCCAGCTGACTTCTCACTTGCCCACGTCTAAATCAGTCATCAGCTTGGCCCTGGCAGGATTGAGTCTAACTCATGTATGGGAAGAGGACATGCTCAGGCCTTTTCCCAAGAGGATGATACAAAGACAGTAAAGACTGCTGCCTACACCTACTCACAGGAGTGTTGCAGGGAAAGGCAGCAACGAAGCAAAAATAAATCAAACAAGTGCACAGAAGAGGAAATGTCTGTCATGTGCAAACCGAGGGCTCCTGACAGTGATTGATAAAGTTGTGGTGCTGACAGCAACGATGCTCTCACTGGGTAGCGAGTGGAGCAACTCTGTTACTTAGAGTTCAAACTATGTAAGGAGGACAGCAGGAAATGTGACTGTGTACATTAATTTGTCCAGTGTAAATTAAGGGCCGGTGATAACGAGAGAATTTCATTTGGAGGCAATTTGGGAGAATGTACTGTACCCAGCTACCTGAACTAATGTGCAGTGCTGCCAACTGGCTGTGTCAAAGGGGATGCAAGACGGCGTTAGGCCAGTCATACTGTCTGCAGAGTTACAGTATCTCCTGGGTTAAGGGAGAGGGTCAGAGACACCATGACAATTGCAGCATGATCTCACGAATGCATCCTCCCTTATTTCAGAGCACACACTAGTTCATTTAGTTAGGCTAGTGCTGACCAGTATTAAAGAGAGAAATTATATGCAAAAGAAGTGACTCTCCAAGTAGGGGTGTAGAGAATATGTTCATACTTTGGCATGTGAAATAATCATATGAAAATAATATACAAGTATTATTTAAATAAGACCCCAGATCCTGTGGCTGACACATTAATGGCCTGTGGGTGAAGGTACCGTCTATATGCAGAATTATCCAAAGTGGTATATCCTAAAATACTTGGCAATGCAAATCCTTTAGATCGGCTACTATCTTCCCTGATGCTAGTTTGAATCTTCTGGAGTCCTCAGACCTCAGGGCACTGAAGTTGGCTATAATACCACAGGTGCATGCATGTCCTGGTTCCTGGGGTTGCTACTGTGATGCGTTTGGAGCTGGACTATGGCCCACATGTGGCAGCATGACATCTGAGTGTGAAGCCTGGCTGGTCACACTCCTGGGTCCTGGCTGGCTTGGGTTATTGGTGAGAGCTCAAGTAAGTTTTACTCTGTCTCCATCCCTCAGTGCTTCACCTGTAAGTTGGGAATGTTGGTAGACACCGCCTTCTAGTTTTGCAAAGGCCTTATGAATTAGTTAATAGAAAGTTTGCATTTATAACATGTTTCAAACACATGAATTCAGCCTGACTTGATCGAATCACATGTAGTCTGACTCAAAGAACAAATTCGTGACCGATTATAATAAGTGTGGAGGAAATTCTTTCCACATCCCTTGAAATGCAGCACTTCCCCTAGTGCATGGGAAAGTTTGCCCCACATGTCTCTAAGTAACCATGGTACAGCAGGTGTAAATGTTTGATGAGTCATACTATTTTAATAAACTCTGTTATCAACAAACCGATCAACCATCTCAAGAAGTTGGCAATGGTTTGGTTAGAGTATTCTGATAGGCATTTTTTTTAAGCCTTCGTTTCCCACTAAGTTAAGCATAGTAGATTGAATATACGCTTCCAGCATCAAGTTAACATGAGCTTCTTTATTTATGCTTGAGCTTGTTGACTTAACCACTACCGTTTGTTTAGAGACTGTTAGTACTGTGCCACAACAGACAGAAAAAAAAATGCATTGCTTAGTGACCCGTTTAGATACCTTAGCTCTCTTCTTCATGAATTGTCCTGCTCGAGGTTAGGATGCGTCTGACTTTGGCAATGAATAGAGACACTCTCCATACTCATGGGTCTGCTAAGGCTGCTGACCTACCATGGGCATATAAGTTGCACCTTGAATTATCATCTTTATAGCCACTAGCAGTCTGAGCTATGTGTGGGAGCCGAGAGACACTTTGTCTCCTACATTCTGAGAGGGTAGGGAAAGCAATTGACCTCTAGCCTGTTTCTGGGACTCTTTGTATCCTTCCAAGCATCTGGCTTAGTCTGCAATGGGAAATCAGTCAGCTTCCCTCTCTCACACACTACTGTTTAAAAATCTCTCACATAGGGCTCTTTCTGGAAAAAGCCAGGAGCTTAGGGACCTAGGAAGTTTTCAGGATGGAGGTTTGTTATCAGTTTCACACAGCTCTCTGGCTATTTTACAAACTGGTCCTTTTATAAGACTTCACAGGGTGAATTTGAAATTAGAGGCCCTAACCCCAAGTTACCTCCCCAACACTGATCCCATGCTCCTATCTGTTCCACGCTTTCCTAAGGCGTTTATCTTGAAATTAACTGTCCTTTGTGTTTCCTTTTCCTGAACATTTGAAGCAATGAGTCAGTTCTTCTCATTATACATATGGGCAGCCTGGAGAAAAATGCTGTTATTCTAAGAGCTGGCCAGGAATTCCTTCCAGGGAGGAGACTGTCTACCACCTTAATGGAGGCATTTGGCCATGAAGATAAGGCCTGCCCTCCCCTGTCCCTGCTCCCCCCTCCCCCCACGGAGATTGCTCGGACAGGCTGGGGCTCGATGAAGAGATAGCAGACTCTTGTGAGGAGGGAGTTTACAGGAAGGTAGAAATGGGAGAACACAGAGGAGTAAGAGGAGGTGGGGGATGCCAGAAATGGGGGAGAAAGCAAGGCAGCGAATGACGGGAAGGTCGGCGTCCCGCGGACACTCTGAGTCTTTTGGGGGGACGGAAATAAAGTGAAAAGGGTTGTGTACAGGGTCTAGATTCTAACGTGGCCATAGGAGACGTGAGACGAGATCAAGAATCTGGCCGCAAGGAGCCATTGGAGAAGAGACAAGAGACCCTGAGAATGTTAACTCTCAGCCGTTCTCAGACATCTAGCCGGGAGATGCTGGCCTTCCAACAGGATGTGGGACGGAGGCTGGAGCCAGTTTTTATTTAAGCCTGAGGGAGAGAGAGAAGTCGTGCTCCACAGCCGTGTTACGTCTGCTCCGGGGGGATAAAATAGAAGCGTGTTAGGGTTTGAGAATTTTTGGAATACCACTCTGGAGATGAATGAAACCTTAGAGTAAATTTTATGACTTGTGTCCCCAAAGAAGAAAAACGGAGTAGCGGCATTTAGAAAAAGTTATTTTAAAGGATTTCTTCACTCTAATGGATAGAGATTGTCTTAAGATAATACAAATATCCCGAAGATTTAATGAAGTTATCGGGAGCCTTGTTGACATTAATTAGAGTTCTGTAATTAGAATTATAGTTATAGAAGCTCCTTCCTGCAAAACAGAGACCCATATTTCAGCATCTCCGGTTCCCAGTGCCATTGGGCTCAGTACCTGATGCATTTTTATATGGCAGGGCTTTCATAATTCTTTTTAAATAACCATGTTGATAGATATTTAATCGCTTTTTAATTAATGGTAGCGTAGAACCCATTTGTACTTGGGCTCATCTTCTTCTGTCTGTGTTCACAAGCGAACTGTCAGCGGCTGGTGCACACTGCCGTCCAAAGCGACGGTGACACCGAATCCAATCAGGAAAGCAGTGCAAAGATGAAAGGTCTCACCAATGGGAAGTGAACTTGCTAAAGTACGCCTTTCAATGAATTTGGACAAAACTGAAAAATGTTGTTGATATCAGATCCTTAGGCCGATTACTGAAGCGTTCGATTTTTCAGTATGTCAATTCATCACTGTCCACCTGGTTATATTTAACGCTTTCTCCCATTCCCAGTGCATCTGCTGAGATAGGCACTTGCTGTCACAGGGTGCTTGCCTCTCTAGGAGGTCAGCCGACCAGGGGGAGGCAATGGTCCCCGTCGTGTCCCCCACCCCCACCCCATCCTTTCTCAGGTGTTGGTGATGGCAGATGGAGCCTCAGTGTCCTGCGGGCACTAAAATATTAATAAGACAAGGCTTTTATTCTTCAGACCGCTCAGCTTTCCTTTTAGAGGCTCCATAAAGTGCCCTGCCTATTAACGGGTGACACTGGCTCTCCAGGAAGATCTGCCTTCACTTCCAGACACCCCAAACCCCACTTTTCCCCGTCCCTCCTCTTCGATTCATCACTGTGCTGGTTCACATTTTAAATTACTCGCATCTTGCAGGGACACTTGGATGCATTTAATTTCATTTCGAGGTTAGAGGTCTTGGGGGTGCATTTTAATAAATATTTGGTGGAGATGCTAGCCTTGGGGGGTCCTTCTTATCTACAAAATTAGGGATGGCATCTCAGAGAGGAGTTTAACGTTGGGAAGAGGCGGTGCTCATGCACGCACAGTCCTAACTCTTGGTGCTCCCCCCACTTTTCAGAACACGGTAGTTGTCCACGAGTCCAGTTTTAGAAGCAGCGATTAAATGGCAGAATGCTGTTGGGTGATGCCAATTAAAACAACAATTGTCTAGTCAACAGGCATCTCATCTTTAAATGGAATGCCAAACCCAGTCTTCTGCATATTTTCTACAAAAACCCATACATCGTGTGGCGTGCAGTTTAGATTGTTTTAAGGGTCTGTAATGGCTTTGGTTTTAGCTAGTCCATTCTAGCCAGGCAATGAGTATCAATTTTGTTAATTAAGAATTTCAGGCTCTTTAAATTTATAGTACAATTACAATTTACTTCATATTGGAGATGGTCTTTACCCCGTGACATCATTAACAAAATGCCCACTTAGGTTGTTTGCTGACAATCCCATGGCAGCTGACTTTCACGGGAAGAGTTACCATTTGGGCTTCTGCACTGAAATTTCTCATTGGGTGTCAACCGCTCGTCAGCAGAATGTAACCATGAAGACTTTTGACTGAAATCTTTTCTTCTTTTTTCTTGTTGGTCTCTCCGCTAAAGAAAAAGCCAATTCGTCTGCTAGGAAAGGCCTGCCTACCGTAGTCTCAGGTTCTTCCAGAGACAAATGGCTGTAAAAATTTAAAATCAATCATTAACAGATTAGCTGTTGGTCCAAAGTAAATAGCAATCAGCTTATTAGGCATCAGGCGGAGTGAGATAAAGGGAAAGAGTTATTGAAAATGAGGATGTTGTCTGGGCTCTGCTTGTGCGGTGGCTCGCAGATGGCTGTGACTTTGTTAATGTAACAACTAGCAGGAAGTAAGGCGATGGGCTGCGTAAAGTTGGGTGCCTGCTTCTGCTAACCAGGGTCCTGTGGTTTTCTCCTCTACACCTTGACTTTACTCGCTTTGGTTACATGGGAGCTGGTTGTGTTCCCGGCTGTTCTCTTCACTGGCTTCTGCAGGGCCTGTGGAAGGCTGTCTGCTTGATTCTGCCAAGCAGTGCAGAGAGGTGACCGAGGGTCACCAACCAGTCTGAGGAAGGGCCTGTTTCTTAGTGCTTTGCACACCTAGTGGTTTGGTTGGGGGTGGAGGCGATGTTCATTAGTGGCCCCCTCTAGCGTTAGGTATGCAAGTTGCTGTGCACAAAGGCTGTAATTCTAAGAGCTAATGTTGGCTGCTAGAGATTAAAGTCGGCCAGGAGTTTGAGGAGACGCATGCTGCTTATGGTTGCTTTCCCAAGGTGGTGGCTAAAGAAACCACTAACTGGATGATGGTGAGTTCCTGCAGATATTCCTCAGCCAAGTAGTCAAGGCTGATGTCATCCAAACAAGACAAGCGCCCCAGTACTCTGGAGGGACACATCATCATCCTTGCGGTTTCTTAAACTAAGACTGAGGAACTGTGGGGTGGGAAGAAGAGAGCAGAGATACGGTGGTGGGGTCAGGTTCTAGAACTCAGGCAGGACACAGAGTGAGAGCTGGTGAGGCAGGGTTTCTCTGTGTAGATGTGTAGACCAGGCTGGCCTTGACCTCACAGAGATCCGCCAGCCTCGGCTTCCCCGCTGCAGGGATTAGAGGTGTGTGACACCACCACCTGACTATCCCTGTTGTTTTCTGAGGCAGGATTTTACACAATCCAGGCTGACCTTGGAACTTGCTATGTAGCCCAGGCTAGCTTTGAACACCTATTCCTTTTGACTCAGTCTCCCAAATGCTAGGATTACAAGTGGGGGAAAAAAAAAGAGTTACCATGTCTGGTCAATTGGCTTTTGCTGTCTCCTGCTGGCCTGCCTTCTGGGCTCTTTCCTATGTAAATATAGATGAGAGACTGGCCTGCCAGGATATCATCCATTCTTCCTACACTGCAACTTAGTCAGCAGCCAGCAGTGAGATGCTCACCTACTGTGCAAAAGCAGCAAGTCTCATGGCACTGTCATTGGAACACTGAACTATTAAAGCAGTGTCCAAAAGTCCCTCTCTGGGTTTCTGCCTGGGTCTGGTGACACCGTCATGCTCCCTGGGTCAGAGGCTCCAGGTAGAAGGCAGATTTGCAAAGTCACCATGTACATTTGAACCTTTCCAAAGACTGGCTGGCTTTGCCAGGTCCTATACACACAGAGGGTTTCTATCACCGTGAAGAGATACCACGACCCCAGCAACTCTTATAAAAGAAAGCATTTTTGTTTTTGTTTTTTTGTTTTTTACGAGACAGGGTTTCTCTGTATTGTTTTGGAGGCTGTCGGTCCAGCCCGGCCTAAAATAAAGCATTTAATTGGTATTTGTTTACAGTTTTGGAGGTTTTGTCCATTATCATCATGACAGGAAGCATGGTGCCAAACAGGCAGTCCCGGTGCTGGTGAAGTAGCTGAGAGTTCTTCATCTGGATCCAAAGGGAGCAGGGACAGCCACTGAAAACCTCAAAACCCATCCCTAGTGACACACTTCCTTCCACAAGGCCACATCTCCTAATCGTTTCCAATAATCCCATTCTCTGGTGACCAAGAATTCAAATATATGAGCCTATGGTGTGTGTGTGTGTGTGTGTGTGTGTGTGTGTGTGTGTGTGTGTGTGTGTGATTCTTATTCAAACCTCCATACTCACCCTGCCTTCAACTCCTCACACCTGGCTTCGAGGCTTCCTCTCTCCAGACATAGTGGCATGGTCTAACCAAGCTGAAAAACATTTCAAATTGGGCATGGTCACACAGACTTGTAATTCCAGTTTTTTAGGAGGCCAATACAGGAGATCATGAGTTCAAGGCCTGCTTGGGCAATTTAGTGAGATCCTCCAATTCAAAAATAAAAATATAAGGAAGAGGCTGTGTCTATTGCTCAGTGATAGACCACTTGCCTAATATGCTGTGCCAGGCCTTAGATTCATTCCCAAGTACTATAAAAACAAAACCCAAAAAAGCATAATCAAAAGATAGTTCAAGTTGATACACTTGTTCATTTGGATTTCCCCAGCTCTGGCCCCCACCCCCCAATCAGGGGATACAAACAGTGCCCTTACCCCCAGGAGTAAAGAGAAAATTTTTAAAAACGTATTTCAATAAGGAAAGAAAGAACCAAGAGCCAACTGTGGTGACACTGGTCTGTCATTGCAGCATTTGGGAGGCAGATGTAGGAGGGTCAGGAGTTCAAGATCCTGCCCCGTTACCTAAGGAATTCTAAGAAAAGTTCTGTCTTAGAAAATACCAAATGAAAACAAACAGCCAATCAGAACAGAGCAAAATAAATCATGCCAAAGTGTAACCAGAGTTTCAGGGCACAAGCACCCGCAACAGGTAAGGTTTAGCCACCTGTCCCAATATGCCAATCAAAGACACGGACAATGGTGAGAAAGAAAGGACTTTAATCAATGCTGTGGGGAGAGGAACAAACCAAGGGGTCTTAAGAGGCCTGATAGGAGCTTTAGTTTCAAATGGAGGCCGAACTGTGGAAGGTGTCAAGTATTATGCATAGCTAGGAGGGTGGGGCACACATTTAATCTCAGCACTCAGGTAGAGGTAGGTGGATCTCTTATGAGTTCAAGGCCAGCATGGTCTACCTAGTGAATTCCAGGACAGCCGGGGCTAACATGCTGAGCCCTTGTGTCAAGAAAAAAAAAAAAGGCATGCATAATTAACCGGTCCTCGTAAGGTATGGTCTTGCCCATCATCGTCTCAGCTCTGCTTCTGCAAGAGGTCTGATAAATTATTAATCTGTTAATTGCTGTCATCACCTGAGGGGACCAATCTGCTCCTGACAAGATTATGTCCTCCAGGGTGAAGCCTCTCCAGCATAGGTAATTGTTTCCATCTTGGGATGGTCTGTCTGTGACGATTTGTTTCTCCTGAAATGCAGGGTGACTGCCGCTTAGGACAGTGACTTATCTTTGTGCCTTCAGCCCTGCAAGGGGATGAGTCTGGCTAGGAAGACAGACTCTCTGCTGATTATTGGACCTCCTCGGAGATAAGCAGACGTCTGACCCAGCGTAAAGCAGATGGACAAAAAGAGGAAGCGGAGGCCCCCGGCTTTCGTCCTGCTTCCGGTTTCCTTGTGGTCCCAAGCGAAGGCTCAGGGTTTCTTAGGAAAAGCCGCTCCTCAGCGCCTGTTGCAAAGGCGTGTGCAAGAATTTCCAAAGGGGCAGTAACCTTATATAGGAAAGGAAATGGATTCACTTCGAGGTCCCTGCGGTGTGGTTTATCTTTCCTTCCACTGCTTTTCATGTCTCTCTGACTTGCCACGCCTCCATGGTGAAGCTCTCCTGCTCTTCTGCGGGACCTCCGCTCCACAGCTTCGAAATCTGCAGCTGTCTCTGGTTCCTTACTGGCTGTGCCGTGTGCTGCGTTTACCTTAGTAACCAGGCCTGTTTCCTCCTGGAGACTGAAAGCTCCCAAGAAGGCTTATTGGACTCTCACCTCCTGCCTGGCCCTCAGCACCCCTCAGCTGAATACTATTATAGGATTCAATATATATATTGAATTATTTGGGAAGACGAACATCTTATCTAGTCCAGTGGCCAGAAGGCTTTGATGCACTTCATACACCGCATCCTTACCCCAGTGCCTCTTGTAGAGTGAGAAGACTGTGTATTTCGGTTGAAGAGAAAGAGCATACACAGGTGAACATAGGATTAAGAAAGCACTAAAACAATCGAGGAGAGAAATGTGTGGGGCACTGAGGTGAAAATCAGTGTGATCACAAGTCACTCAAGGTCCTTGGAAAGGACTGTCATGTCACACTGCAACCAGTGTAGAGCACCCTGCAGGTCTGTAGGTTTAAGCGCAAGAATAAGAAATGTACATGGTCCTCTCCCCTACTGACGGTGATATTAAATTTAATCACTCAATATTGCACGTGTCATACTCCTTTGAAAGACTTCAGACTTTAGTATCTGTATTATTTTAAATGTGGCGTTAAAGCACAGACTTAAATTAATTAATTTTGATGCTGGAGATGGGATTCACTATGCCAAGCAAGCTGTGTATCATTGAGCTACAATCCCATCCTTGGGTTATTGAGGCAGGGTCTTGCTCTGTAGCCCAGGCTGGCCTTTGTTGAGTTGCTGCCTCCTGCTGAGAGCTGTTGTCACTCACTCTCTATTTTTACTTCATTGTCCCTGGTTGCTGATGGAGACATCTTACACCCCCCCCATCATTGTCATCTTGGAATCACAGGGAAAGGTGGGGCTGTGCTGCTCCCCTGGACAGAGGAACAGAGAGGCACAACAACCATATGTAACCTTTGCCCAAATCACTGATATTTTGGGATTTATTTCATATAAGCCAATCTGCAGCATTTTATGTAATATTTTCATCTTTGTAATCATGTCTCTTTCTTAAAATATGAAAAAAATCCCTTAGGATGTGCTCTTTTCCGTTCTCCAAATGTCTTGCTACAGTCAGTAGTTAATAAGCCTAACTAGTCAGGCCAGATTCACCAAACCGGCAGCTGCCTTACTAAGCATGTGAAAATGCTCTGCCTGACACCTGTCAGAGAGGCGGGTAGCCTAACTGCAGATCTCCCTTCTCTCCTCCAAACCCAACCCCCAGGCTCACCTCCAGCCCTGCAGCAGACTACCTGCTGTGACCTCCTCTCCTTCTCTGCCCCCACTCCCAGGGGACTGAGCAGATTCTGGTAGACCTCCCTGCTCTCCTCCCTCCTGTGGATCCCCTCATCTTCCCCACCCTCGTAGAGCCCATTCCCCATAAAGACAAGACCAGATATCAGCACTTACAATTATCCCAACCACAGATGCTTAGACAGCAGTATAAAAATACAATCAAAACAAGCAGGACAATATGTTCCCACTAGAGTCCAGTTATCCTACTGCAGTAAGCCTTGAGAAGTGCAACATAGCTGAAGCACAAGACATGTTCCTTAACATAGATGGCCTTTACGAATATGATGGAGGTCCTGAAAGAGGAAATGAACAGATCCCTTAAAGAAATCTATGAAAACACAATTAGTAGAAGGAAATGAATAGATCAGTTCAAGACTGAAAGTGGAAATAGGATCAATAAAGAAATCCCAAACGGAGGGAAATTAAGAACTTGACCAGGAATCTCAGAGGCAAGCCTCAGCAACAGAGTACAATATGGAAGAGAGATTCTTAGGCGCCGAAAACAAGGCAGAAGTGGATACTTCAAAGAAAGCATTAATCTAAACTCCAGGCACAAAACATTCAGGGAGTCTGGGACACTATGAAAAGACCAAGTCTAAGAATAGTAGAAATAGAGGAGGAGAAGAAACCCAGGCCAAAGGTATAGAAACATTTCCAACAAAATTGTAGAGGGAAATTTCCCTAACCTAAAGAAGGAGGTGCCTATCAAGATACAAGAGGCACACAGAACACCAAATAGACTCGACCAGAAAAGTAAGTCCTCTCGGCACATAATAATCAAAACACCAAATGTACAGAACAAAGAAAGAGTATGAAAGGCTGTAAGGTAAAAAGACTGAATAACATATAAAGGCAGATCTATTAGAATAACACCTGACTTCGCAATGGGGACTCTAAAAATCAGAAGGGTCTGGACAGATGTTCTACAAACTCTAAGAGACAACAGAGGCTGGCCCAGCCCAGACTACAGTACCCACAAAATTTTCAATCACAATAGATGGAGAAAGAAAAGCATTACAATACAAAGCCAAATTTAAGTAGTACCTATCTATAAACCCAGCCCTGCAGAAGGCACTGGAAGGAAAGCTTCAATCAGAACAGATTAATTACACACAAGAAAACACAAGGAATAAATAATTCCAAACCAGTACATCAAAAGGGGTCAGGGGACAAGGCACATGAACAAAATAACAGGAATCAACAAACACTGTTCGTTGATATCTGTCAACATCAATGGTTTCAATTCCCCAATTAAAAGACACAAACTAACTGAGTGGATGTGAAAACAGGATCCTGCTGCTGCATCCAAGAAACTTACTTCAACATCAACGATAGACAGTACCTCAGGGTAAAGGGTTGGAAAAGGTATTCCCAGCAAATGGTCCTAAGAAGCATTTTAATATCTGACAAAATAGACTTCAAACCCAAACTAATCAGAAGAAATAGTGAAGAAACTACATATTCATCAAAGGAAAAGCCCACCAAGGAGATGTTTCAATCCTAGACATCTATGCCCCAAACACGAAGGCATCCAAGTTTGCAAAGGAAACACTGCCCTACAGCTTAAATCACATATTTGTCCTAACCCTGATAATGGGAGACTTCAATATCCCACTCTTGCCAACGGACAGGTCATTTAGACAAAAGCTAAACAGAGAAATGCTGGGGCTAACTGACATTATAAGCTAAATGGACCCAGCAGATAGTTACAGAACATTCCACACAAACACAAAAGAATACTCCTTCTCAGCAGCTTATAGAAACTTCTCGAAAAATGGCAACATAACCAGACACAAAACAAGTCCCAACAGGTACAAGAAAGCTGAAATAACTTACCGGGCATCCTACCTGACCACCACAGACTAAAGCTGTATATCAGCAGCAACAACAGAAACTACAGAAAGCTTACAAACTCATGGAAACTGAATAATTTATTACTGAATGAAAACTGTAAAATTAATTAATACAGAAATTAGGAATAAATTAAAAATGTTCTAGAATTGAATGATAATGAAAACACAGCATACCCAAACTTACGGGACGTAATGAAGTCAGTTCTAAGAGGTACGCTGATAGCAATAAGTGCCTATATGTAAAGAAACTGGAGAGATCCCATACTAACAACCTAACACCACACATGAGTGATCTAGAACAAAAAGAAGAAATCACACCTAAAAGGAGTAGAAGGCAAGAAATAATCAAACTCAGGACTGAAATCAATAAAATAGAGACAAACAAACAAAAAGCAAACAAAGAGTTACTTTTTAAAGAAAATCAGTAAAATTGACAAACCCTTATCCAAATTAACTAAAAGGCAGATTGAATATCCAAATTAACAAAATTAGGGATGAAAAGGGACACATAACAACAGACACTGAGGAAATCCAGAGAACCGTAAGGACATACTTTAAAAACCTGTACTTAATAATTTTCTCAATACATACTACTTAACATAGTTAAATCAAGATCAGATAAGCAATTTAAAAAGACTTATAAACACTAAGGAAACAGAAGTAACCATTAAAAGTCCCCCCCCCCAAAAGCCCAGGGTCAGATAGTTTGGGCACAGAAAGCTACCAGATTTTCAAAGAAGAGTTAATGCCAATACTCCTTAAATTATTCCACAAAATAGAAATAGAAGGAACATTGTTTAATCCATCTTAAGAGACCATAGTTACCCTGATACCTAAACCATATAAAGAACCAACAAAAAAGAGAATATTACAGACCAGTTTCCCTTATGAACAAGACACAAAAATTCTCAATAAAATACTTGCAAACCAAATCCAAGAACACATCAAAAAGATCATCCTCCATGATCAAGGAGGCTTCATCCCAGAGATGCTGAAATGATTCAACATATGAAAGTCAATAAATGTAATCTACCATATAAACAAACTGAAAGACAAAAAACTACATGATCGTCTCATTAGATGATTAGTTCTTTGGCAAAATCTAACACCCCTTTGTGAGAAGAGTCTTGGAGAGATTAGGGATACAAGGGACATCAACATAATAAAGGCAGTTTACAGCAAGCCCATAGCCAACATCAACTTAACTGGAGAGAAACGCAAAGCAATTTCACTAAAATCAGGAACAAGACAAGGTTGTCCACTCTCTCCATACCTATTCAATATAGTTCTTGAAGTCTTAGAACAACGAAGGAGATCAGGGGGATACAAATTGGAAGTGAAGAAATCCAAGTTTCTTTATTTGTAGGTGATATGTAGTATACACAAGTGACCCAAAAATTCCACCAGGATATTCCTATAGCTGATAAAAGAATTCAGCAAAGTAGCTGGCTACAAAAATAACTCACAAAAAAATCAGAAGCCTTCCTATAGACAAATGGCAAGTAGACAGAAAAAAATCAGGAAAACAACACCCTTTACAATAGTTTCAAAATGTAAAATATCTTGGAGTGACTCTAACCAAGCAAGGGAAACAGTTGGATAATGCAAACTCTAAGATACTGAAGAACATATCAGCAGATGAGAAGATCTCCCATGCTCATGGATCAGTAGGATTAATTCAGTAAAAATGTCCATTCTCCAAAAAACAATCTACAGATTCAATGCAATCCCCATCATAATCCCAACACAATTCTTCCAAAACTGCTGGAATTGTACTACAGAGCTATAGTAATAAAAACAGCAGAATATTGATGCAAAAACAGACATGGTGATCAGTAGAATCAAAATGAAGACTCAGCCATAATTCCACAAACCTATGGACACCTGAGTTTTGATAGAGAAGTCAGAAATGCACACTGTAAAAAAAAATAACACAGCTCCTTCAACAAATGGTGCTGGTCAAACTGGATAGTTTGATGTAGAATTCAAATAGCTCTATACTTATCACCCTGCACAAAACCCATATCCAAATGAATCTAAGGCCTTAACATAAAACCAGATATACTGAAACTGATAAAAGAGAAGGTGGAGAATAGCCTTCAACTCATTGGTGCAGGAAAAGAATTTCTGAACAAAACACCATTAGCACAGGCATTATGATGAACTATTAATTAAATGGGACCTCATGAAACTGAAAAGTTTCTGCTTGGCAAAGGACACCATCATTTGAACAAAAGTGTCAGCCTACAGAATGGGATTTATTTTTATAACCAGATGCACATTGATAGAGGGCTAATATCCAAAATATATAAAGAACTAAAAAAAAACAACACCTGGATATCAAGAAAAAAATAACCCAATTAAAAATAGGGTACAGATCTAAACAGAATTCTCAAGAGGAAACCCAAGTAGCTGAGAAGCACTTAAAGAAATGTTCAACCTTCCTACCCATCAGGGAAATGCAAATCAAAACTACTTTGAGATTTCATCTTACACCAGTGAGAATGGTCAAGATCAATAAGACAAATGACAGCTCATGCTGGGGAGGATGTGGAGTAAGGGACCATTCATCCTTTGCTGGTGGGAGTGCAAACTTGTGCATTCACAATGGAAATCAGTGTTGTGGTTCCTTAGGAAGATGAGAATCAATCTACCTCAAGATACAGCCGTACCACTCTTGGGCATATACCCAAAGGATGCTTCATCCCACCACAGCGATGTTCATTGCTGCTCTATTGATAATTGTCAGAAATTGGAAACAACCTAGATGTGTGTCAGTGTGTGAATGTATAAAGAAAATGTGGTCACTCGTGCAATGGAAGATTACTCCTCTGTTAAAACAACAACAAAAAAATGAAATCATGAAATTTGAAGTAAACAGGTGGAACTAGAAAAAAAATCATTCTGAGTAAGTTAACACAGAACCAGAAAGATGAAAATGGTATGTATTTACTTATACGTGGATGTTAGCTATTAAGTCAAAGATAAGCAAACTGCAATCTGTACAACTACAGAGTGGGGAGACATAGCTCCCCGAGAAGGGGGATAGAGTAGAGTAGAGTAGAGTTGAGTCGAGTCGAGTCGAGTAGACTAGAACAGATAGGTATGAATGACTGGGTCATGGTGACTGGAATGGGAGCATCAAACAGAGAGGGGGTGGAAAGAGGAGGATGAAGGAGGGAATACAGATAGGGACAGCTAACATTAAGGACCCCTTGAAGGGTTGTATGAAAAATCTAATACAGTGGCAGCTTCCTAAAGTATATACATAGAAGAAGGCAATCTAAATGAAATTGCCAAATAGTAAGAGACACAGAGCCCTAACTGGACATTTCTTACCACCAAATGAAGCTTCAGTACCAGGAAAGGTTATATCTAATCTAGTTGTTGGTCAAAGGGATCACATGGGAACCCCCAAACAACACAGGTTGTTGCACAGGTTATAGATTGCTCGCCAAAAACATCAAGACCCTATGGCAGAAAAATAACACCTACACAACTCACTGAACATGGAGAAGTTGAGCTGATGTCTACCTAGAGCCTTCACCCCCTGTGGCTTACTTTCTATGGTACTGGAAGCCACTCTGCATGCTACCAAGGGAGAAACATAAACACCAGCCCAGAGACCCTTCAATCTCGTATGGTGTACTGCCTGCAAGATATGCTGGGGCAATGATGGCATACAGCTAGTGGAAGTAAACAAGCGATATTTGATTTAATTCAAGACCACTCCATGAAATGGAGCCCACACCTGACGCTGCTTGGGTAGTCAAGAACCTGAGACTAGACAGCCCAAGGACCTAGGGTAAACTCATATGCTGCTGTTTTACAAGAGGAGTGTAGCAACACAGTTTGCTGCTAGTGACATTATTTTGTGCCTTGCTCAGCCAACATCAGAGAAGCTTCCTCCTGCATTGGATGGGAAAAAAATACAGAGACCCATGGATAGACACTGTTCAGGGTGTGAAAGATCTTGGAATACTCAATCCTAAACAGGATGTCTCCGTCAAATCCCTTCCCTCAGGACTCAGGGACCCCTGCAGAAAAGGTGGAAACAGTATGAGTCAGAGCAGATGGAAGACACCAAGGAATCAAGGCCTTCTAAACATATCAGGACCAATGCACACAGGACCTCACAGAGACTGAGATGCCCTGGGCCTACCTGGGTCTGCACCAGTTGGTGTCCCAGCACTGAAAGGAGAAGTGGTCACACTCCCCCGTCCCTAACTCAGAGGCTCTCTCCAATTGATAACCACTTGCAAATAAATATTTAGTTTTCTCCAAGGGAGTCAAACTGGGGAAACAAATTTTTGATTTTATTGCTGTTTTTTGAGACATGGTTTCTCTGTGTAGCTTTGGAACCTGTCCTGGAACTCACTGTGTAGACCAGGCTGGCTTCGAACTCACAGAGATCCGCCTGCCTCTACCTCCTGAGTGCTGGGATTAAAGGAGTGCACCATTAACGCCCGGCTTAACAAACTACTCTTAAGGGTAGGTCCCATGCCCAGCAGTAGATGGCCAACTCAAAAAGAACTCAATGGCATCTTTGAAGGTTCCTTGACTCATAATGTCATGTCAGGGCTTGCTTTCTTTACTTTTTCTTCTTTTATTTTATTTATTTTTCCCCAACAGGTTTCGCATATATATATTATGGCTTCCAATTTTGTATTTTTATGGTCTACTGGCCTGACACATGCTAGAGTCACAGAGGAAGGAGTCTCAGCTGAGGAAATGCCTCCATGAGATCCAGCTGTAAGGCATTTTCTCATTTAGTGATCAATGGGGAAGGGCCCAGCTCATGGTGGGTGGTGTCATTCCTGGGCTGATGATCCTAGCTTCTATAAAGAGGCAGGCTGGGCAAGCCAGGGGAAGCAAGCCAGTGTTCAACACCCCTCCATGGCCTCTTTGCCAGCTTGTGCCTCCAGGATCCTGCCATGTTTGAGTTCCTGTCCTGACTTCCTTCAGTGATGAACAGCAATGCTGAAGTACAAGCCAAATAGACCCTTTCCTCCCCAACTTGCCTTTTGGTAATGGTGTTCTGTCGTAGCAATAGAAACCCTAACTAAATTATATGGGATTCCTGAGTGTGCAAATGAATGTGTCTCTATGTTTATATGGTTCTTGTGCCCTTGATTTGGGCTCTTTTCCTTCTGTTTGCTTTGTCCTATTTTTATTTGTTTTTGTTTGATATATTATTATCCTTTAGATGCATGTTTCCTTCCTTCCTTCCTTCCTTCCTTCCTTCCTTCCTTCCTTTCTTTCTCTCTCCCTCCCTCTCTCTCTCTCTCTCTCTCTCTCTCTCTCTCTCTCTCTCTCTCTCTCTCTCTCTCTCTTTCTTTCTTTCTTTCTTTCTTTCTTTCTTTCTTTCTTTCTTTCTTTCTGTCTTTCCTGTTTGTTTGAGACACGGTTTCTTTATGTAGCCCTGGCTATTCTGGAACTAGATTTTGTAGATCAGGCTGAAACTCACAGAGATCCTCCTGCCTCTGCCTCCTGAGGGCTGGGATTAAAGATGTGGACCACCACCACCTGTCTACCCGTTTTCTTTTCTTTCTTTTTTATTTAGCTTACTTACAGATCATGCGTGAGGGGTTAACTACCAAAATCAGGGGGACCCCAAAGCAGCTGTAGAGCCCAACAGTCTCACATCCACAGGGATGATGCATTCTTCACAGCTGCATAGACAGAGTTGACACTGCAATTCACCTTCTGCCCTCTATTTTTCATTACCTCCTGAGATCATGTGCAGCTTCCACAGAATTACATGCAGCTGGGAGGAAAGGGGTGTGGTGGTGGTGGGGGCGGGGGTGGGGAAGAGTGGGTAGAAGTACAGGAAGTGGTCTAATAACATTCCTACCCCGTTCTTCTGCAAGAGAAGGCCAGCAGGCCCTGTCCTGGGGTACCTTCCAGGTAGCCACACCTGCTCCAATGAGGATAGACACACCTGCTCTGATGGGGATAAACACACCTGCTCCGATGAGGATAGTAATGAGGTTATTGTCTGTGGAATATTCCACACACTGGGCCATCCGTTTTCTAACGAGAGTCAGAAAGGGGGTGGATCTGGATGAGAGGGGAGGCAGAGAGGAACTGGGTGGAATAGAGGGAGAGGAAACTGTAATCAGAATATATTATATGAAAAAAATCTATTTTCAAAAGACGAAAAACAACAGCCATGAAAAGAAAATGCTCTGCCTGGGTGTCTGTGTCCTGAATGTCATTACTGTGCAAAATGGCTATTAAACACCAGACACAGTGCTTGCCTGTTTTCCACGGATATGTCACTTATTGGAATTGCTGCAAAGAAGTTCAACTTTTGGAGGTAGAATTGACTTAGGATGGGTCACTTTCCCTTCCCTCTCCTGCCCCACCCGTTCCCTCCTCCTCTATTTGGGTCCTTTCCCCAAATGTCAGTCTTACAGTAGCCTGCCCAACAAGACTTTCTAAGGTGATGGAGATGTCCCACATCTGCACAGTATTGTGTGGCAGCCATTAGCCATATGTGGCCTTCGAGAACCTGAAATGTGGACCAGTGTGACTGAGGAATTTATTTTATTTAAATTAGGGTTTACTTATTTAAATTAATTAGGTATAAATAGCCAAACATCGCTGGTGGCTATAGTCAGATTCAGAGCCTCTTGCCTGGGTGACCGCTGACCTTGAGTTAAGATTGCTGGGGCAGCTGGCCACATCTGTGCTTTTCATGGCCTCCTCCCCTGGCCTCAGAGGTGTGAGTGAGATTGAGGAGGAGGAGGAGTCAGCTTTGTCTTCATGCTTGTAAGTTCAGTCTCTTCCTTTTCATACGCTCATACATGTTTTTGTTAGGATAGCTCCCCTCCTCCTTCTAAACAAAAAGTGTGTGTGTGTGTGTGTGTGTGTGTGATGTTGCCCCTTTCTCCTCTAAAACTGAGAAGGTCCATTTTTGTGTTGTGCCATCTTCTGTATTGCACAGGACTTAGCTGTTGTCTCAAAGCCTGGCTCCTGCGGATGAAGCAAGGTATGTAGATAAAAAATAAAACGATTAGGGAAATTATACAAACAGATGAGGAAGGAGAAAAGGTGCATTGTCTTGCTTTAGACTGGCATAGCAAGGTATGTAGAAAACAATTAGAGAAATTTACAAACAGATGGGGATGGAGAAAAGGTGCATTGTCTTGCTTTAGACTGGCATAGCAAGGTATGTAGAAAACAATTAGAGAAATTTACAAACAGATGGGGATGGAGAAAAGGTGCATTGTCTTGCTTTAGACTGGCATGAGAGCTTTACCCTTGCACACAGAGCTGGGAATATGAAAAGCAGAGCTAGCAGCAAGGGTGACTTTTCTCACGGAGCCTGTAAAGAAAGCCCTCTCAGAGTGTGCTGCTTTTGGACTCCAGAGCAGAGTGCCAGTCATTTCCATGGCAGCACAGGAACTCATTTCATCACTTTTTTCTTTTCCAGGAATGACCACAGAACAGCTGTCCCCCTTTGCCTACACACCGTCCAGCCTCAACTGGCTTCTTGCCATTGCCACAGGGTGTTGGGGGAGGGGATGGCTCCCTATGCCTCCTGGGTAAATCTATAGCATTTCAGGAACTGCATGTTTTGGGGGAGGGGACAGTGGTAATTACCAGCACATGATTATTTTATTTTGCTTGAATTATTTATGATGGGAGGAAGCAGCTTGGAAAGAAGGGATCTGAGGGAGTAAGTTCAATCCCACTTGCATTGATCCCACCTAGAGGAAGAAGAGCAAACCTATTAAGAAGAAAAATCACTTCCCCCTCTTTCTATCTTTCCTCCCCCACCCCAGGTCTTAGAAACAAACAAACAAACAAATAAATAAGCAAAGAAAAGCTGTGGGTGGCTTCGTGGGAGTGGGGGTCTGGCCTGTGTTGGGGTGTGCTCCTAGAGCATGTGTGAGCTGGGCTTCCTTTCTCTCTGGGCCCATGCTGGTGTGTAATAAACAATATTCACATATTTAAAGCCCAACTAGGCAATGTCTTACTACCAGTCCTGTAGTCTTCATCACTGGGTCCTAATCCCTGAGGTACCAGCCCCTCATGTGTTCTCAGTTTCAGGTGGAGGGCTCTCTGAGCTGTGGAAGAACTTGTGGGTGGTTTTTGGGGACACCAAGGCAGGACATGAAGGACCCTGGAAGGTAAAGCAGAGGAGAAGCTGCCTGGAGGAATCAGGGTGTGTCCCTGGTCTCAGGCACCAGAGTGAATAACAGCAGGGAACACAAGCCCTCCTTCTGCTCTCCAGCTGGCAGGCAGGGAAGGCTCCAGAGGAGAGGCCATACCATTTTGATAAGACATAGCACCCTTATATTTAGAAAAGCACACAAAAGTGGCTGTAGAGGCAGAGCACTACTTGGCCTGACTACTGTACATTGCGGAAGAGAAGTACCTGTGGGATACAGTCCTAGCAGGTGGCATGAGATGCCTGGTTGGGAAGGGCCACTAGAGATAAATGGGATTCAATTTTACCCAAGGGAGGGGCTTCCTAGCCTTTTCTTTAGTGAACAGTTTTGAATGCTATGTTATGACATATGTGAGTTGTGAAACTTTGCAATAAAATGTTTAAGCACTCACATGTCCATAGTAAGAAGTGTATCATTACTGTTCTGAGACTCCAGTAATCATTCCAAGGTATAGGTGATCATGCTTTTCTGTGTATCTTTCTTTTGCTGTTGTTTTTATTTAGTTAGTTTTTGGAGTCAAGATTCTACTATGTAGCCCAGGTTGGCCTGGATTGGCCTCTCATTCATTCCCTCCCAACACACATGCCTTGAGATGTACATGTAGTCCAGGTTGGCCTTGACCTTGCTATAGTCAAGGATGACTTTGAACTCCTGATCCTCCTGCCTCCACCTCCCAAGTGTTGGGATTATAGGTGTTTATAGAAGCCTATAGAAAAGAAGGAACTTGCCAAGATATTGGCTGATAAATGTAGATCCTGGAGTCTGAACTATTGCTATAAACCTCAGGCCTAAATGAGCCAGTAATAAGGACAGCCATGGGTGACAGGCTATCCTGCCAGCCGAGGGTGGAACTTCCCCATCCCACTCCGTATCAAGCACATAGCTCGTCATGTCTCACCACAACTTTCACTGAGAATTTTATGTTACTTAGAAAGTTTGTCATTTTCAGAAACAAGGTATAAGCATGGAATTTGGATAATTTCTTTAGTTAAGTAAAGAAAACAGTGTGAGAAGGAGTGCTTGAATCAAGGCAGGCTGAATCTGAACTTAACATAACCTGTGAAATCAATGCTGCTATTGGTATTTTACAGGACTGGAAGAGAAATCATTATTCCTTGAGACAGCTGCTGTGGTTTTCCTGGCAATAGGGAAGCAAGCATGTCAACTATCTAAAGGGTTGTTGAAAACTACTAAATATGACATAATAGCACTGTCATGACATGCCAACATTACTAGTGTTTTTATAAAAGCATCAGCAGAAGTGAAGAATCAGATATGCACTCACTTTGTGATCAATAATATATTTTTTAGGTTCAAATTATATTGATCAATCACAAAGCATTTCTGATCTTCAATTTCTCTTTCTTTTGTTTGGGTAGACATACATTTAACCAGGATGGAAAATTGGTTATTAGTTAAAATTGAATAAATTGGGTCTTTCTTTATGGCTTGTCTTTATAAGTAAACATATTGTCAGAGACGGTTAATAGCAATATTCTCCAGATACATGTTCATTTGTATAAAAGAGCACTGTTCATATGAAAGCCAATATGAGGGTCAAACCTGCCAGTTCTTTCAAAGTCAACGTTGACAAACTTAATGCTGAAGTGCATATTTTTTAATGTCAAAAGAAAAGTCTTTAAAGATTTGACTTATGGAGTAAATTCCAAAATGGGGAGCAACACTTGTTCTGTAATAAATGTAAATCATAACCCAGACATTCACCTTCTGCTGAATCTGGTTCTCTCCAGAAGCAAGGAGGGGAAAAGAGGCTATTGGAAGTAAGTGATGTAGTTGAAACTTCCACAGGATGAGAGTACCTGCCCGGCTACTGAAGACATAGAAGGGGCCAGAAGAGGGCATTAGATCCCTCTGAAACTGTAGTTATAGATGGTTCTGGGATGCCCTGGGATGCTGGAAGCCACACCTTGGTCCTCTGAAAGAGCAGCCAGTGCTCTTAACTGCTGGGTCACCTCCCTAGCCTTTTGCTCTTTAAAAATTGTGTGTGGTGTGTGTGGTGTGTGTGTGTGAATTCGAGTGTGTGTGAATGAGTGTGTGTATGTACACATGTGTGCATATACATGAAACATCATGCATGTAGAGGCCAGAGGACAATTTTGTGGTTGGTTCTCTCTCTTCACCTTTATATGGGTTCCGGGGACCAACTCAGGTCACCAGTTTGACAAAGCAAGTGCTTTTGCCTGCTGAATCATCTCTCCAGCCTGAAAGACGGTAAAGAAAGTGAATGGCAGAAGCCAAACCTGGTTACCTAAAAATATGCCAGCATCACATTGCCTTCACCTGGTTTTGGTGAGTTAATAAGTTCAATAACAACTTAAAATTTCCTTTGCGTAGAATATGTATTCCGCTGTTTGCTCCCCTCATTTTGGCACGGTGGGGAGGCTGTGAAGGGCTCTTGCACATATTGGGCAGGGGCTCTACCACAGAGCCATAAAAACAGGGTTAACTTTCCCTTTATCAAGTGCTTAAGTATGTGCATGCCATTTACATCCTTCTAGAAATATTATATGTAGCATATATCTATATTTATGTACACATGACTGTTACATGCCTAATTTTTAAATCATTGAAGAATGGATTCTAAAGATTGCATCAGACCTCATTATAGATGGTTGTGAGCCACCATGAGGTTTCTGGGAATTGAACTCAGGGCCTCCAGAAGAACACTCAATACTTTTAACCTCTGAGCCATCCCTCTAACCCCTGACTGAATACCCTCTATCTTAGGAAAGGGTAGAGAAGGGTGAATGGGGATCTCATTTTAAAAAAGATTTATTTATTTTTAGGTGTATGAGTGTTGCCTGCATATATGTGTGTGCACCATGTGTGTGCAGTACCTACAAAGGCCAGAAGAGCATCCATCTCCCCTGGAACAGGAGTTTTGCATAGTTGTGGGCCACCATGTGGGTGCTGGGAAGGGAACCTTGGTCCTTAGCAAGAACAGTAAGTGCTCTAACCACTGAGCAATAGCATCACTCCCAAGGCACTAGTCGCTTAATGGGGCTTTTTTTGTGTGTGGGGGGGTATCTTCTCCCCTACAAATTAGTGATAGAAAAAGAGCCTACTTGTTAGCCTGTAGGACAAAGATTAACCAAGCCCATGCCTTGCACCTACAGGTAAGCACTAAGGGCTTTTGCACACAGCAGTGGCTTTCAGACACCCTGTGAAGTTCTAGGCTTTTCAGGGAGCTTTTAGGAAAGCTGCCTGGGGGCGTGTGTGTGTGTGTGTGTGTGTGTGTGTGTGTGTGTGTGTGTGTGTGTGTGTGTGTGTGTGTGTGTGTCTAGTCCTCTCTCCCATCTTCATTCAGGGTCATCCTGAGCTCAAGTGGTGAAACTGTTCTCAGTTGTTTTGTACACAGGGATTCCTCGTAAGATTTATCTACATAAAAGGTTGAAACACATTTGAAAAGCAGCAGTGAAAAAGTGTATATTGTTCTCAGAACTTCTTGTTTTCCATGCTCTCCATGCTGTCCTTTCTGCTTTGCTTTCCCTGCCATTCTGTAAAACTTGTGGTGCCTTTAAAATATGGGATCTATTTGCCAACCTCCTTAGCCATATGTTAGTGAATGTGCGTGAATGCACACATGTGTGTGATATATATATATTTATATATATTGCCTGTGTGTAGTAGTTTGAATGAGATGACCCCTGTAGGCTCAAATATTTGAGGTTTCAAAAGCCCAAGCCATTCTCAGTTATCTCTCTTTTTTTTTCTCTCTCTCTCTCCCTCTCCCTCCCTCCCCGTCCTCTCTCTCTGTCTCATGGTTGTGTCTCAAGTTGTGAGCTCTCAGCTAGTGTTCCAGCAGCTGCCATGCTTCCTGCCACGGTGGCCATGGACTCAAACCCTCTGGACCTGTGAGTCCAATTGCCTTGGTCATGATGCCTTATCACAGCAATAAAAAAGTAGCTAAAATGCTGTAGAAGCCAGAGGTTGATGCTGGTGTTTTCCTCAATTATTCTCAACCTTATGTTTTGAGACAAGGTCTGTCACCAAACCTGGAACCCACCAGCTTGCCTAGGCTGGCTGGGATCCACCTGCTTCACTTCCCCAGCACTGGGATTATAGACAATGTGCCTGGCTTTTACATGGGTGCTGAGGCTCTGAACTCAGGTCCTCATGTTTGTGTGACAAGCACTTGTGGACTGACCTCTCCCCCAGCCCTGCTATTGCCATCCTATCAAGTGTAGGTAGTTCCTAGTAACATTTTTGTGTGTTTGTTTTCGCAATGGAGATTGGACCCAGAGTTTTGTGCATGCTAGGCAAGCACTCTGCCATTGAGCTACACCATAACCTGTGATTTTATTTTATTTTTTGTTTTTTTTTTTTGAGATAGGGTCTCACCAAGTAGCCCTGGGTGGCTTTAAGTCTCTGGGAAACACAGGCAGGCCTTGAACTTGTGGCCCTCCTGCTTCATCATCCAGGGCACCTGAGATTATAGGCTTGCGATGTCAGGCCCAGCTCCTAGCAAGTTTTAATGAGTAGACCAAGCAGGAAGTGATAGAATAGTATCTACCACATGGAAAATGTTGGTGTTCTCTCCCCCGGCTTGCTCTGTCCTGTATCTTTGTTCTGGAGAAAGCTGGCTGAGCTTCCATGAGCCTGCTCAACAGAGCCTGACCCACAGAGACTTCGAGGGAAGAGTGTATTGATTTTACGTGTGATTTGGAGTAACTTGTTGCACAGACGAATGTGACTTATGTAAATGACCCTGTGCTGGAAAGGCTCCTTCCATGACAGACAACCTCCTGAAGCCCCAAGTGAGGACCAAGGTGTTTCCCTTCAATACACAGCTTGTTCTCAGAGTTTATTCCATCGCATCAACTATTTGCACATCTGCCTATTTCACTAGACCATGAAATGTTTGTATTCCAAGATGCCTAGTAAAGCTTTGGGTATCTTACATATTGGATAAAAGAAGGAGTAAAGACACCCAAGGATAATTTAGATAAAGGGTGAAAAGCATTTGTCTTCATCTTGGCTACTCCTATTAGTTACTTTTCTGTTTCAGGCTGAATACCTGACAGATGCAACTCAAGGGAGGAGGGACTTGTTTTGGGTCACAGTCGCAGGGAGGAAGGCGTGGTAGCCAGTGGCTCCAAGGCTGCCGTGGCATCAGCAGCTGCTTGTTCCATGACGCCAACCAGAAGCAGAAAGCTGGAGCCAGAACTGGACTGAAACCCATAAGGGCCTCCCCACCCATGCAAGCCGGCCCTGCTCAGACACCCACTTCTTCCAGGCCCCGTCTCCAGTCCCAAAGGATTTACAACCTCTCAAAGCAGTGTCACCATCTGGGCACCAAGTGTTCAAATGCTTGTGGGGCACATCCCAAGTTCAAACTGTAGCAATAATCTTCAGCTTTGATTGGAGATGATTAGTAAGCAGAAAGCCCTCAAATGAAGTGAGTGTGGGCTTTCTTTTCCCTGTGTCAGCATAGAAAGTAGTTGTCTGACTCTTTTTTAATACATGATGGGCATTCTTTTTATTTGAAATGATTTATTTATTTTTATTTTATGTGTATTGGTGTGCCTATGTACTTGCCTGTATGAGGGTGTCAGAAGCCCTGGAACTGGAGTTATGGACAGTTGTGAGCTGTCCTGTGAGTGCTGGGAATTGAACCTGGACCCTCTGGAGGACAGCCAGTGCTCCTAACCTCTGAGCCGTCTCTCTACCCCCATGATAGGTGTTCTTACTCAGAAGATGTCCTGGAATGGCAGATCAGTATCAAGTCTGACACTACCCAAACAAACCTGGAAATATGGCTTTGACCAAGTATACATTGAAGACACATAATAAATCAAGCTGTGGAGAGTGATCAGCTTTTCAGAAGCTGAGCAACATATTCATCTCAGGATGGTGGAGGCAACATCCATTTCATTCCATGTGGGTCTGTGTGAAGTGAGAACCTGTTGCCCAAGGCTGACTTTAAAGGTCCTCGAGCGCCATGTGTACATGGAATTACAGGGATGGTGGTGGTGAACTGTGCCTTTATTTTGCTGTTCATCTATTTCTAGAATATTTCTGGTGATTAGACTAACAGCCTAGAACTCTGTTATTTCAGGTTCTGTGCTTATGATGCCATATAGCTCCCCTGGCTCCCCTAGGACCCCCTGAGTGACAGGGCTTAATTCTAGTCCACTGTATCTATTGTCAGGACCCACAAGTTCTCATAGCTGGTGTGATAGAGACAATAAATGCTTCCTTGGAGGAACAGATTTTTTCACCCAGATAGTCAAGGGAAAGCTTTATGAAGCAAGGACAGACCCTGCATGTTTCCTCTTTCCTCTTTAGTGAGTGACATTCAATGTCCACTTAGCTCTCTGCTTGATAAAACACCCTTTCCAGAGGCCATTCATTTCTCCCTGGTTATTCTTTGGAAGCCTCCAGGTGTTCGCTTTATTTAATTATAACGGTGGCCCAGAGAGAAGATGGAGCGTCAACATTGCGTGGAGGGAAACACGGGGAGAGGGGAGGATGGGAGGATGGGTTCACGTGAGCAATAGGAAACAGGAAATAGCCCTGTTCAGCATGGCATCGCAGAGGGTTCAAGGCCAGTAAAGGCCCACTGTGGAGGCCGGGCATGTTTCTTGTCCTGTGTTTATTCCTCTCCCACCCAAGGAAGGAGGAGGTCCTGCAGTTTTGGGTTGGTGTGGTTTTTTTACATGGTGGGCTTGACTCTGACAATACCAAAAGTAACACGATACATATCCATGACTGTTCTGTTGAATAACCATTTCCACACACCTATAGCCAGATAGGGAATTCTAAATTCATATATTATCTTTGTTTCTTGTAGAAAACATGTTTTTAGTATGTGCTTGACCTTACTCAAGGGTGGGTCTATACAGTCTTGTTTAAACTACATGACCTTGGAGCTGGAGAGATGAGTCAGCAGTTAAGAGCACTGACGACTCTTCCAGAGGACCTGGGTTTGATTCCCGGCATCACATGGTGGCTAACGACCGCCAGTAACTCCAGTTCCAGGGATGGATCCAGCTCTCTCTTCTGATCTCTGCAGGTACTGCACAAATGGTGCATATAAATATACATGCAGGCAAACACCCAAACAGATAAAATAAAAAAATAAATCTCAAAAAACATCCCTTTCAAACACCACAAAAAAAAAAAACAGAACAAAAACTATGCAACCCGGCTCATATCTCCTTACTTACAACCAAACTCATTAAATTAGATCGAATAGTTGACCTTGCTGTGAGGGCTAAGCTGACTCAACTCCCTCCTAGGGGACATTGGAATCTGTACATTGAGAAACCGAGCAAGACGAGGCTGGGCAGAACCAAAAAAGTGTGTGCAAGGTTGAATGTGTCGGAAGTGGAGGGAGCTGCTCAGGAGAGAGAGAGAGAGAGAGAGAGAGAGAGAGAGAGAGAGAGAGAGAGAGAGAGAGAGAGAGAGAGAGAGAGAGAGAGAGAGAGAATTAGAGAAGGCGTGTGTGGCAAACCAAGTCATGCATGCTGAGAGGAGCCCTGGGCTCTGGTGCTTCAGATCCAGGTCTGGTTCCTGTATGGCTACATACATTTGTTTCCTGTCAACACTCCAGAGCCACACGCTGTATCCTTACAACAGAGTCCTTTCCACCTGCGCTAATTCGGGTAGGCTGTGATTTCCTGTATACACACAGAATCTTGGAGTATAGCTGAGTTTTCAAATGAAGTGAAAGTTGTCCTGTCAGTTCATCAGTTAGTGGCTAAAGCAGCCGGCCCAGTGAGGTGCCAGGCGGACCTCGATGGCTTTGGTTGATAAGTCAGACTCGAGGAAACAAGTAGACAAACTGTGCCTCTTGATGTGATCGAAGGTGGGCCACACACAGGCTTCAGACTTTGGTCTATGCCGATCATGGCTGAGACTTTTTTACAAAAATGTGAGATGAGTCAGCACAATGATCGTATATGCACATGTGTATGTATATAAACACACTCATCACTCCTCATTCTTGGCACAGTCGCGTAGCTGAGGTCATCGGCATTCTTTTAGTTGTCTGCTGAGATTTAAAGGTCTCTTCATACTATCTGTAGGATTTAGTCAGGATCAGGTAATGTGAATGCATGCAGTGAAGAATCTCAGAGTTTACCAGGTGCAGACACTGTCAGTAACCGGGAGTCCCTTTCTACACAACTTGTAATTGAAAATATTTACGTTTTAGTTTCCCCTGCTGTTTTTCTAATTCTACCCAACAAATCTCTAGTAAAACAGTGCCTTTTCTTGGTCTACCAAAAGTTATGCTTTAGTGGGAATGCATATAGGAAAGCATTAATCCTAGCACATTGATGATTTGAATTTTTTGCAATAATTTGATTTTTAAGGTTATTGAAATTGCAGGAAGGATTTCCATCCTGAAGAGTGATAAATATGAAGTAGCAATGAGAAATATTAAGTCAGTTTCCTTGGGATGCTCACCCATGCAGCTGAACTATCAGGGACTCAAACAATGGGGCTGGGGACCCCCACTCTTTCACTGTCTTCTTGAAGCAGCTTTGTTCTTTGCTCATCCATCCTCCCTGGGAAGTCTGCTCTTCAGGTGCAGGGGATAATGGCAGCACAATGAAAATTTTCTCATCCTCTCACCTGCTAGAATTCTTTGGGTATAGATAATTTCCAAGGAATAACCAAACACCACCACAAAATGGTATTGATATTATGGGATTGCATCAATAGCATTGGCTGTTTCATTTCCATCCACTTATCAGACATATTTACTTCTCAGATATTTCCTTAACCGGAATTGACTGTACTATAATTGCCTATTTCTTTGGTCCATTGGCTGTTAACCTTGAAGTGACTGGGGTAGAGCTGGCGAGGCCTTCCCTGTCAGGCCTGACCTCTCACTATGCTGGAGAGTGTGCTGCCATGACAACGGCGACAGATGTCAGCTAAGCAATGTGCACCCTAGAAAGACTCCTGTATTGAGAAAATCGATCTTGTAATGGTGCCACGGAGCACATTCGCGGAACTGCCAAGTGTTCTAGGCTTAATCATTTATTTCATCTAGCAGAGAGAAGAAAACATAAAAGAAATGAAATGAATTTGACCTCTGTCTTTTGAGTGACTTTAGTGCTACGCTGAATTCTAGCAAGTGCCTCTTATGAATTTTAAAAAATTACATTAGGAATAACATTTTGAAGTGAAATGACTCTTGTAATGCCAACCCTCCAGAAACATGTTATTTCAAATGTCAGATACATAATAGTCATTTGCTATTTTCTGTATATGTCCAGGGGTTAGTTCCATCTTGGGTATGTTTCAGGCAAATTATTACAAAGGAACCAGGAACGAAGCAGATCAGAGTATCTCGCGTTTTCTGCTTTTTTGTCTCGGCACCAGACCGCCTCTTTTGTGCTGGTCATACCCGGGTTTACTGAGTGGCATGAAGAACCTTGCATATCGACAGCCTTCAGGTCCTTCTCAATTTCTCAGTCTTCCAATGGAATTCGTGTTCTTGTCTGTCTCCAGAGTGAAGTTTGTCTCCCTGACAGTTAATCTGGAGACAGCCTTCCATCGCCTTGATAGGCTTGTCACTCATTCCTTGACACCTCTCATTCATCTGAATCTGGCCTGCTGGATATGCAAATGATCAGAGGGCTGAGGACCATCATCCCTCAAGTGTGATGGCCAGTATGTCAATGTCACTGTGCTGGGAACAAACCACTCTGTCAGTATCCAGGAAGAGGTAGAAGCAACACAACCCAGGGACCCAGCGTACTTATGACCTTTCCTTGGCTGGGGTCACAACCAGATTTCTTTAAAAGCAAACAGCCCAAACCTAAAGCAACCCCCACAGCTTGGAGGCTGCAGACAAATCTCTCTGATAACCTTGCCCATATAAATAAATATCATTGAGAGTGATTATGGCGAGAGAGATCTCAGAAGATTTTCAATGTGATATGTCTGTCTCTTGTGCTGGGGGATATTTTATTGCATTTTTGCCCTCAAGTGGAGCTGACGGGAGCCAAGCTTGTAATTTAAATCAATAAGAACCCTTTACCATGGCCATAAAATACTTGGCTAAACCTTTGAAGTGGCCACAGTTGAATGCACAGTGAACACAGTATAAATGTGCCTTAAGATGTATTGTATGGGACCACTACTAAAACAGCATTCAAAGGCACCGGCCTTAAGCATCTTTTGTGAATGATGGGAGAGGGTCTCAATTGCTTTTGATCATTTACATGCCCCGATCACATCACCATGCAAAGTCACTCCAAACAAGTCGACTTAATGGGCACATCAGGCAGCGATGTGTCTTCTCTGCCCTCTCCACTTTCTCCTTGGTGAGGTTGCTGGGATTTGGATCCTCTTTGAAACCAACAACCCGTGTGTTCTACCGGCTGCTCCCCTCTTTTAGGGGGAGAGCAGAACAAAGGCTGGTTGTTCAGACTCACCCTTGAGCACAGCATGGGTGACCCACACAGCTGTCTGGGAAGTGGTGTGTGTGTGTGTGTGTGTGTGTGTGTGTGTGTGTGTGTGTGTGTGTGTGTGTGTGAAACCATGGGGAGGTGGAGGCTTCTCTGGAACTCTCTTTTAGAGTAGTTTGGTTGGGGGTGGTTGTCTCCAGAAAGCTAGTTATTACACCATAATGATGGCACTTCTGCCTCCATCTCGTGCGCTTTCTCCCCTTACCCTGGCCTTCTCTTTGTCTCCTTGTGTGAACTGGTGAACAGACAGATGCTTCCTCACCCCTCACCGTTCTCTTCAGAGTCTCCCTGCTTGTCCCTTCCTCTGTCTTCCCACTTCTCAGATTCTAGAATCCTCTTCCATCTTGCATTAATACCAATGGTGGCCATTTGGATGTGGAGCTAGTCTTACAGGAATGTCATACCTGGTTAGTAGCATGACATCGTCATGCCAAAGACTCAGACTTAAACCCAAGGTGACAATCATCCCCTTCCAGAAGCACAGATCAAATGCCTTTGCCAACATATGGGTCACTGTCATGGCAAGGCAGAACATACCATCTCTGTGGTTTCTGGGTCTCAGGATGGTATTACACGTATCCCAGAGGCTAAGGAGATGACCACACTTGCTATGGGCCCCTTGTTTAGGAAGACATTTCTGAATAGTCCATCTGAAGGGTCTCAAGTCTAACTCTTCACGGGTCATGTCACACATGTTAGTTGTGTGTAAGTTGGACGGAAATTTTACCATGTGGCCTTTGTGAGCCTAACATGGTTTGGTAGATCCTGACGTTTCAGATTTTTGTGCAGTTTCTTTTGCCTTTATGTGAGGTCAGAGTTGACAAGGTCTGTTACTTTGTGTTTACAAAGTCAAGGTATATAAATGGCATTTAACAGTGTGTGAGAATACACTATTACAGCTGTAATCAGACTTTATTTATGTATTTTTGAGACGGGTTTTCCCTAGGTAGAACAAGCTCATGTCAAACTCTGGATCCTTCAGTGCTCAGCTCATGCCGGATGTGACACCATGCTCAGCCGCTGCAGGCTCCAAGGGTACAGCAACACAATTTGACATTCAGTACTTGTTTGGGTCCTAGTTTGAACAACTCGCTCTAAAAAGACACAGATACATAGATACTAGCCAGCTAGCCAACTAGCAAAATTACCTGGGACTTTGGTTATTATTAGATAATTAAAAAAATACAGGGAAAGAATGACACAGAGGGAAAGCAGCCACACTGCCAAGCGACAGTCATTGGGAAGCTGGCGAGGAGTGGAACACGTGCTCGTTACTGTTTCTGTGTTCTTTGTTACAGAGTGAGAAGTTGGTGTGGCCACTCAGGGTTGTTTACTCACTGTCTTTGCCTCCTTTTCAATGAAACTTAATGTCTTTCTTGATTTTACCTCAACAGCGAAAAGCACTTGTGTTGTGAGCTCTTTCTGACTGAGGACTGAGGACTGGCGGTATCCATTTCACGACGTAAGGTCTGGACTTTCAGTTCCATGTGGAATGTCTGCCTGCCTGGACTCTTGCTTTCATTAGCAAACACCTTGAAAGCAGGGCTGTTTCCTACCTTGCAGGCTCCCTGACAGCCTTGCAGACGCACCTACAGCAGGCATTTCCCTGAAGCCTAGCTTGCATCTGTCTGGCTCTTCTGGTTAATACAGTGTGTGAGTCCATGCACAGCAGAACTGATACACCAATGTGGATCTCAGCAGGGCAGAGAAAACAGAAGTCCATGGCATTCCTGCTGAGACCCTGCTTTGTGTTCAGAACCTCTGTTTCCTCCTCCTCCTGCCTCTGCCTTCAAAGTGCTGGGATTAAAGGTGTGTGCCACCACTGCCCAGATACTTTGGATATTTCCTACAAATGCGGTCACCCACTGTGGTAGTTTGAACATAGCTTGCCCCCATAAACTCATGGGGAGTGGCACTATTAGGAGGTGTGGCCTTGTTGAAGTAGGTGTGGTCTTGTTGGAGGAAGTGCATCACTGAGGGAGCAGGCTTTGAGGTCTCCCATGCTCAAGATACTGCCCAGTGTCTCAGATCACTTCCTGTTGCGAGAGGAATCAAGATGTACCTCCTTCTCCACTCTCAGCAACTCAAGCAACATGTCTGCCTGCATGTCACCTTGTCCTGCCATGAGGACAATGGACTAAGCCTCTGAAACTATGAGCCACTCAATGAAATGTTTTCCTTTACAAGAGTTACTGTGGTCATGGTGCCTCTTCATATCAATAGAAACCTATTTAAAATAATTTAAAAATACATTTTTAAATGTCTGGATCCTTTGACTTGGTGCAAAGTTTTCTTAGGTTCTTGCGTGTTTATCATATGTCAGAACACTATTGTTTTTATGGAGAATGCTCCATGTTTCGTTTCTTTCTTCATTCATTAATGGGCATTTGAGTTGTTTTTCTCTTTTGGATATAGTAAATAGTTCCGTAAGAACCGCTCCCCCGCCCACATGAAAGTTTTTGTTTAAAATCTATCTTCAGTTCTTTTGACTATGTATCCAGGGGTGGAATTTCTAGGTCCCGTGGTAATTTTATTTATGGTTTAATAGTGTTTGTGTGTCAAGTTGACAAGGTTCAATTGGGCCGTTTAGTTTCTGTCAATTTGACACAAGCTGGAGTCATGTGGAAGAGGAGGTGTCAGTTGAGGACCATCAGACAGGCCTGTAGGCGGGTCCGTAGGCATTTTTTGATTAATGATTGATGTGGGAAGGTCCAGCCCATTGTGGGGGGGTGTTGCCCCTGGGAAAGTGGACCTGGGTTACATGAGAACACACGAGGAGCAAGCCAGTGAGCAGCATTCTTCCAGGGCGGCTTCTGTCCCTGACTCCGGGTTCCAGCCTTGAACTCCTGTGCTAGTCTCCCTCCATGTGATGTGGGAATGTGAGACGACAAATGGGACCTTTCCTCCCTCAGGTTACTTTCGGTCATGGTCTTTATCAGAGCAGTGAGAAGCAAGCCAGGGTGATAAGCAGAGCAGCAAAGACTTCTTGGAGAGGTTTCCTCCTCCAGCCATGTGCTATGGAAGACACTGAGAATCCAGAGGTTTCCCTTTTGACTCCCTGTGGCCTGCACTGTCCTCAGGTTCTGAGTGCATCCCCTAGAGGATGAGCCAAAAGCCCAGACAACAAGCTACCTTCAATGTTATTTGCCTGCCCCTCCTCCCCCACTTGGCCTCTGTGGGTGTGAGATACTGTTGCATTCTGGGATGACGTTGCTGGCCTAGAACAGAAAATGACTCTTATGGTGACCCTAGACAACCTGGTGAGGTAGGCGTGTCTATGGAACATTTAAGCTACCAGGACTCCACTTGGTTTACCCTATGGGTATATCACTCTTTTAACAATGCTCTTAACAGTCTGAGACCTGATTGCACGTACTATGCACACACACCCTCTCTGAACACTCTGTCTAGAAGTGCCCTGGCATCATAGGACCCCAACCTGCATGGAGCTACATGCACACCTAACTGTGAACAATGGAATAAGTTTCTCCTTGCTTAACACTCACCAAACACAGACGGGTTGTATTTAATTGTATTTATGTCTGGGTACAAGAATGGACATACTGATCTGGCTTGAACTAGTTTTGGGTGTATTCATAGTAAGGCCTAACTATATCTTTTAAGTGATCATTTAGGGAGAATTCTCTACTTACCATTTTATGCATATGTATATGGTTGTGCATATGATTAAAATCAGATGCAGTATGGGAATTTGAATACGCAGAGTTATATAGCACAAACCCCCGAATCAAAGTAGAGAATCACCCAGATTAGGCCCCTAATAACCAAGCTTCTCCCTTTAGGTTCCATAAAAGAAGCTTCAGGCGATAACCTGCGTCCCTGGCATTTTCACTCTTGTCTTGCTGTCACTCTTGACAGTGTATCTCCCTGTACTGAAGTTTTGTTTGAATAAAGTTAGTTTGCTACTTTTGAAATTCCCATGTATTTTTGTTTCATTTTTGAATAAGAAACTGGGAGTCTGGAAATGCTTGGTTCATACTCAGTAAACACTAAAAGAGGAGACTCTTCAGCTCAGGGTGTGTCCCAGGGTCAAATGTGAGATGTGAGTTTCATGCTTTTGGCCTTCCAAGGCCTGGGCTCAATCCTGCCCCTCCTCTAAGTTAAAGCCACTGGGGTCCTCTAACTTCAGAACCCAGCCCAAGCAGCCAGTTGCCTAGACTCTTGGTATTCCCCTTAGCTTCTGGGCAAGCTTCATCTCCTGAGGCTCCCATCAACACCATGTTCTCTCCTCTGTCACCTGAGACAGCACAGCATCCTTCAGGGTCTTGCTAAAACCTACTGCGTAAGGCCTGGAGTAGGCGATGGATCAATGATCTTCTCTCCTGCCCTCTCTAAAAGCTCTGTGGTGGGTAATCTCAGCTTCAAGTCTGCTTGATTAAATTGGGAAGCTAGCATAGTACTTCTCTGGGTGCGTCTGTGAGAGTATCTCCAGGAGGGTTAACTAAGCGGACAGCTTGCTTGAAATAGAGACAACGGTGTCCCGCCAGACAGGCTCTGATGGAGAGGGGGATGAAGAAGGGGGCCTGACAGCATCCTGGGTGATGTGGAGGGCTGCTCTTCTTGCCCTCTGCTGTGGTGGACTTACACCTCTGAAACAAGCACACATCCTTCCTCTCTTAAGTCAGTTTCTCACGACTTGGTCCTAGCAACACAGAAACAGCCAAGCTAAGCTCTAGTCATGCTGCCCACAGTGAATGAGCGGCGCACACTGGTGGACCAGCGGCTAGACGCCCGTGGGGAGGGAAGGACCCCATTCTCCAGTAGACAGTGTGAGCAGGGTGGGAAGGCAGGTGGGCAGCAGACGGTGCTCCCTGTTGACTTTCCTTCTGCTCTGAGGTTTCTCTCTTCTCTCCCTCTTGCGTTGTTTATCTCACACTCAGTTTTCGGTACAACCCTAATTACCTAGAGACTTCTGCTGTACCGGATGTGGGTGTTTGAGCACGGACACCCAAGGACTCCTCTGTACCTGGACAGTAACTCTGGCTGTCCTGTGGAGGATGAATCAGCGACACATTTCCATTTTGCATTTATTTGTTGAACAATATGAAGAAATACTGGTTACAATGAAAATGAGGTAGGAAAAGCAAGATTCAGTGTTCTTGCACTAGGCTGATTTCTATGGTCCACGGGTTAATTTATTATTATTATTTTGCACTTAGAATTAGAAGCCGATGATACTCTCACCTATTCCCTTAGGGAAATGTTTATGGATTTAGTCATCTTACTTGGAGGATAATTCCTCAACGATTCCACCTACATGCTTCCCCTTTAATTGCGTCCCAGGGCCAGGTGTTAATGCTTGAGCTGATTGGCTCACACTGAGACTAATTGGGACTTTAGCTCATGCAGGCTCATCTGAGCTCTGCAATGGCCTCTTTCCTCCAGAGTTTCTGGGTTATTTACAACTCGCAGCATTTCATCCAAAGTTGTCATCGCTTTCCAAGCCAAGGGCTCAAGAAACCAAGACCCCTTGGGACATCAGAGCCTACCGATTATTTCTGAAGACTTAAATACTTATGATGCCTGGATCAAGGCTACTTTAGTGTGGGTGAGCTCTACCTAAGCCCACTGTAACTGAAGTCTTGGCCCTCTTGACAGTTGGTAGAGCATTTGTGGGTGAGTGGAAGGTACTTAGATTATTGAGGTTATACCCTTGAAGGGGAGGGACCTCTCCCTCTTGGTCTCTGTCCTGTTGTTCCTGTCATGGTGTGCTACCATCTGTCACACTCACCAAAGGCATGTCACACTCAACAGGTCTGTCAGATTTTGGACTTTGATCCACCAAACATGAAATATATTTTCCTAATTTCGTAAGTGTCCTGTGTTAGGGATTTCATGGAGAGTTGACCCATACACCTTGTCTTAGGCAGGGTTTCTGTTGCTGTTATAGAACACCATGACTACAAGCAACCTGGGGAAGAAAGAGATCATTTCATTTTACAACCCTCAAGTTAGACTCAGTCACCGAGGGAATCGGGGCAGGGGCTCAAGGCAGGAACCCAAAGGGAGGCACTGAAGCAGAGACCGTAGAGGAGCACTGCTCACTGGCTTAGAGGAGCACTGCTCACTGGCTTAGAGGAGCACTGCTCACTGGCTTAGAGGAGCACTGCTCACTGGCTTAGAGGAGCACTGCTCACTGGCTTAGAGGAGCACTGCTCACTGGCTTAGAGGAGCACTGCTCACTGGCTTAGAGGAGCACTGCTCACTGGCTTGTTGTCCACGCTTGCCCAGCCTGCTTTCTTAGAGCACACAGGACCACCAGCCCAGGGGTAGCACCACGGCTGATGGGCTGGGCCCTTCCCTCATCAATCACTAACTAGGAAAATGCACTACAGGTGCCTACAGGCACATCTTATGAAGCCATTTTCTAGTTGAGAGTCCCTCTCTCCAGATGACTCTAGCTTGTGGCTTAAAACTAGCCAGCACACACCTATTACAAATTTCCATTGGTCAAATGACCTCAACTATTTATTAAGAGTCATTCATGAAAAAATCAGTGCAGAGCCAGGCGTTGGTGGCACATGCCTTTAATCCCAGCACTCGGGAGGCAGAGGCAGGAGGATCTCTGTGAGTTTGAGGCCAGCCTGGTCTACAGATCAAGTTCCAGGACAGCCTCCAAAACAATACAGAGAAACCCTGTCTTGAAAAACCAAGAAAAAAAAAACCCAGTGCAGTAAAGTATCTGCAGAAGGTAAGGTGGGTCAAGAGTTTTGAACTGGAGAACTTGATGCTAATTTTGTAAGGACTCGGGCATTATGCTGGCCTGCCCCTGACACCTGCCAGAATGCACTCAGGCAGTACCCAGGTCAGCCCAGGGTTCCATGACTCCTAGTCTGCACGCAGGTGCAAAGGACCCCTTTAAAAGACAGACCCCACCTATTTACCCTCTCTTTCCCTCTTTCCTGTAGTTTCCCCGGGGCAGACAGGATTTTTCCTGTCTCCCTCTTCCCTTCTGTCCTCTCTCACTGTCTCTGTGTCTCTTTACCTCTGTTCTCCTTCCTTCCCCCTTCCCTCCCCTTTCTAATAAAACTCCTCACTAAGCTCTGTCTGCCTGGCACGTTTGTCCCTCTGCCTCGGTCTCCCTTGCCTGCCATGGAATCCCCCAAGGTTCCCCTCTGCTTTATCCTAACAGTGTTTCTGTTCTATTACTGTCTGCATGGGATTTATATGCAAGCAGTATTTTTAAGAAACATACACAAACTAGATACATTTGCCTACTGTTTCTGTCACAAACAAGATTTTATTATTTTCCAATAAAACACCACACCACCTAGGTGTGGTGACTCACATCTGTAATCCCAGGATCTAAGAGTCTGAAGCAGGAGAATCACGAGTTCCAGGCTGCTTGGACTGTGTATTTGGATTCTGGATCACAAAACAAAACAAAAACAGCAACAACAAAAACCAAAACAAAACAGGGAAATCTTTTTTCTTTCCAGATAATTTCCATGTCCTTGAGGAAAGACTGGTTTTCTAGCTGCCTGCATTCTCTGCTCAGCCACAGAACCTTGCAACCGGGTAGTCTGAGGAACTCTCCGCTGGTGGCAACCTGTGCTTTAGACATGAAAACTGTTACCATCCCTTCCACAATGCCTCACCTTATTCTGGAAAAGCTGCTTGGAACCTTCCTGGCTTTGGCTGCAGCTTCAGTGGCTTTGGGGCATTCATGTTTCATCTTAGATTTTTTTCCCACTAGTCCTGGGGATTGAACCCAGGATCTCAAGAATGCTAAACAAGCACTCTACAGCTGAGATGTGCACCTTTGTGTGTGTCGAGAGTATGTGTGCATGTCTGTGTTCACAGGCCTGTGGAGGTCAGAGGTCAGAGGTCAGAGGTCAGAGGCTGGCTTTGGGCCTCTTCCTCAGTGTCTCTTCACCTATCTATCTATGTATCTATCATCTATCTATCTATCTATCTATCTATCTATCTATCTATCTATCTATCTATCTATCTTATGTTTTAGTTAGGGTGCCTTACTGAACTTGGCTGGTGCAGCTGGACTGCATGGCCACGAGTCCCCGGAGTGCTCCCCAACACTAGCATTGCAACTTGGGTCTTCGTGGCTGTGTGACAAACACTTCACAGGTGGAACCATCTTCCCAGCGCCCGGTTACAGATAATATTTCGATGTGCACCATGTTGGTCTCAGAATTCCTAGAGTTGTAGGTGGGTTATGTGATGACTGGGTCATGCCCACCGCAGCAGCAGCCATCTTTGCACAGGTATGTGACGTCTTACCTCCGACCTTCTTAGTCCAGGTGTGTGCCGCTCGCTGTGCTCTGAAAGGGTCTTTGGGATCCTCGTCCCCACTGCGTCCCTGGACCAGACCTCTTCCCACTCCCGCTGCGCTGGCTCCGCGCTAGGCTGAGTTGTGGAACACGAGACTTTCTCTTTAGTGACTCTGCGCGCTAGGCTCCTATGTCTAGCACACTTAAAAATTTCCTTTCTGGAGCCGAACTCCCCGCCCCCCTTTAGGGCTCAGCTTGCTGCTTAGCTGCCCTGTCTTCACTGGGTCCCACAAGGCTTGCCTGCCTTTTTGCCCTGCATCTTTTTGTCTTTATGGCAGCATCACCTCCGCTCCCGCCTGGGCCTTTGGATTTGGTTATTGCTTCCCAACTTCCCTGTTTTCTTCCTGTCCCCCACCAGAAGCTCCGGAGGTGCGGGCATCACAGGGGTCACAGCGCAGCAGGATGGCAGGCTCTGAGTTTGTAGAGTTGCCGCTGTCAGATATCCAAGCAGAACACACTTCTCAGCTTCCTTTAAGGCGTTATGCCTGGGTGATGACGTCACCACCTATGGAGCATGAGAGGAATAGCTATATCTAATTCTGCATCGTTTGCTCAGAAGGAACCCGTGATTCTTTGCTGATGCCAACCTGACCGTGTAGGTGACACTTGCTCTGGAGGGTGGCAGGGCATGGATGGATGTTTGCATAGGGACTAGCGTCCCCCAGCCTGGCCTGTGTGCCTTCAGGGGTTACATGAGCTCGGAATAAGCCCTTGTGTCTCCCAGCTAGTCTATTGAGTAGTATTTTGGTTATGTAGCTTAGTGTTCAGCGTGCTTGTTGAGTTGTTATTCAATGGACAGTGCTAAAATAGATCTAGGCAGGGATCCACTATCTGCCTTGGAGTCCAAGCAGGATGCATGAGGCTTGCCGGTTTTACCTGGTACCATTGCTAACACTGGGCAAGACGCGGGCAGCCGGCGCCATCCGCGGTGTACCTCCTGCAGATGTCCCTGTGCAGGTCGGTTATCCTCATTTCTCCTGCCTGAAAGCTCCCTGGAGGCTTGCACCATGGACTGATTTTACTCTGCCACCAAAAGGAAACCAGACTGGGAAAAATGTCACGGCCTGTGCAGCAAGTTGAGTAACGTTTCCCCGTGTTATGGGAAAGCTTGCCTGAGACGGAATTCTATCTCACAGACAGTGGCAGCCTGTGGCTCCTGTCAGAGCTGAGAGTTCCATCCAAGTAATAAAATTTACTTCTGAAGTGAATGTCTGATGTTTCGTACCTGAACTTTCAAAGCCAGACAAATGTTCTTGAAACTTGGCTCCTCGGTGGGCGGGTTTGTTTGTTTATTGAACTCTTTTTTTTTTTTTTTTTTGAGACAGAGTTTCTCTGTATTGTTTTGGAGGCAGTCCTGGAACTCGCTTTGTAGACCAGACTGGCCTTGAACTCACAGAGATCTGCCTGCCTTTGCCTCTGCCTCCCGAGTGCTGGGATTAAAGGTGTGTGCCACCAACACCCGGCTGTTTGTTTATTGAACTCTTTTTTTTATTTTCTTTTTTTTATTATTTATTTTTTGTTTATTGAACTCTTAAAGAGAGTATGTTAGTCAGGAATGTGAGCCCCCTGAGAATGGTCAGCTATGGTTTTAATCTTGAAGAACAAATTGTCCTCTCCTTTTCAGTGTACTTCTTTTTTTTTTTTCCCCTCAGGTCTTGGTGTATTTTTAAACTCGACTATATTTAAAGAAAGACGATGCAACCATTTAGCTAATGTCATCTCATCCCAGAGGTAGCATTTTCAACAGAGATATTAGGGTTTAGGGTGTGTTTTAAGGCAGTTACTCCAGCAAACAGACTTCGAGATGGGATTTGAGGATGGGCTGTTTAATAGAGAATGTTCTGGAAACAATAGTTAGCGGGCAGAGGGTTCATGGGGTAAAGGAAGAATTGATTTGTAAATGAACCCAGGATCCCAAGCTAGGACGCTCCCTTCAGAGTTGCCGTACTTAAGAATAAGTGGTTTGGGTCTTTTGTCCTCCCACCCTTGAAAAAGACCCTGTGACTTCTGTGAGGTAGCTTCTTTTGTCCGGGAGCAAGGCATAGGGAGGGGTTTAGATATGAGTTGTAGGTAGCAAAGACTCCTGGAGCTGGGGAAGGGTGGAGTTGGGAAGGGGCAGAGCTGGGAAAGGGGTGGAGTTGTTGAAGGGGTGGAGCTGAGGAAGGATGGAGCTGGGGAAGGGTGGAGCTGGGGAAGGGTGGAGTTGGTGAAGGGGTAGAGCTGAGGAAGGGTGGATTTTGGGAAGGGCATGTGGTACTCAGACATCCACACACGTGAAAAAAAGATAAAACTGTGCTGATTGGTACTGAGTGTTATAACCACAAGGACAATGGAAATAGAGAATGCTTACCAGTCAGGGCAGACTAACAGTCTAGGCTCTTGGGCCGGAGCACATAAAAAAATAGGTGATATATAGCTCTGAGGAACACGGACCTATTCATCAGATCCTGTGATGAGAAAACTGAGGGAAATCTCTAACCTATGACCCAGAGAAGGCCAGGTGCTTAAAATATGTTTTCTTCACAATAATGTCAGCATACTTGAAAAGCCATCTCATTAAGAGGCGTTACAGGATGGGAAATATTTAGAAAATAGGATGTTGGGATGCATGTAGATGGAGTGACCATCTCAACTCATTATCCTAACCGTGGCCCGGATGAAAGAAGGGGGAAGCTGACAATGTCTTGTGTCAGGTGGCATAAAATCAGACTGCCCTGGACAAGCTTGAACATTTGGTCCCCAGTCTATAGGGGCAATAAAGGAAACTGTGTGTTTATGGGTGTAACAGTTTTTGGCTTAGTCTCACAGGCAATGGGACTCGAGGGATGTTCTGGGGCTTGAAACCTCCTTCAGGAGGGTTAGAGCATTGTTGAACCTTGGTGTTTTCCCTGCCTTTGGGCTTACTGAGGAGGGCTTCCTGTCAACAGTTCCATTCAGCCATGCTGGTAGAGGGTGCTGCTCGTACTTCCCAGGCTGTCGTCTTGTTGCCCTTGTACACGAACCACAGTGTTACTCAGTTCCTGCCTTTCCTCTTTTGTGTTGCAGGCCATTTCAAGGACCCAGGCGTCTGGCCTAAGATGAATGTATGGCTGGATAGTACCAAAATGAAAACAGGGCACTTGGCGGCACTACAGCTGCTGTGCTGGCTCTGACCCCATACCAACAGAGATGCAGAAGTGCAGAGTGGCTCTTGGCAGCTGTCCAGGGTAGGCATGGCTCCGGCTTCTGACTCGAAGCAACCACAGGTTCATTGTGTCTATGACTGCATTGTTATTCTGTGTGGGCCGATGCCTGCTTCAGACGGGAATCTTGTCCCTCTAGATACTCTGTGTCTCATTCCTACAACCGTGCAGGTCGTCACCGGGCCAGGCAGTCCACACTTAATTCTTTTCATCTCTCTCCATCAGTCAATCTGAAGGCCTCCTTAATTATTTTTATTGCTTTTCTCTGAACTCTTTTCAATTTGCTGGCATATCGCTTTTCGAGTAGTGAGATACCCAGAAGTGTTCTTCAGAGAAATTATAATCTCCTGTGCATGATGTAATGCTTTGGCCTAGGAAGTTGGAAATCACAGTGGCAGTTTGAGCTGCCATGGGTATTATAACCTGCCATCAATTTGGCCGTCTCCAATTAGCTTAATTTTATTTTCAGTTAAGGTAAGTGCTTGGCTAAAAGTCAACAAATTTATATCTGGAACAGTCTAAGATATGTCTGTATGCATGTGTATACTAAAAGGAAAGGTAAGTTCAGGAGGCAAAAATGACTTTCTCGACCTTCGCTCTTTTTTCAGCACCCACAACACACCAGACTCTGGATCCTCGCTCAAGGAGACTCCTACTCAGATTGTCATAAATATCTGCAAAATTTTGTTGATTAGAAGTTATTCTTCTGTCCCTGTGACACTACTGATGGGGAAGTCCTGTGTATATGTCAATAAAGCACTGTTGGCCAATAGGGAAGCAAGATAGGTGGGACTAGGAGTCGAGGAGGACTCTGGGTAGGAGAAACACAGGGAGTCAAGATGTAGCCCATCAGAGAAGTAAGATGTCCATAAGAGAACTACATAGATTGGCAATCATGGGATAAATACTTAAGTTAGAGCTAGCCAGTAAGAAACAAGCAAGGCAAACAGCTTCATAATTAATACAGCGTCTTGTGTGTTACTTGGGGACTACAACGCAGCAGAGCCCAGGTGACTGGTGGGGAAAAACCAAAGTGGCTGGCAAGGAAAAGGCTTCTCTTTACATACTACCTTTCATTATTTTCTCTGACTTGATCATGTTGAGTCAGTCTATGTACTTTGGCGAGAATGACTCAGTTGGCCGGGATACCAGGCTATATAATGCTGAGGAGTTAACTTGGAGTTCAAAACCAACTTGAATTAGCTTGGTCTGGGGAGCTGTCCCGGTGACTGCACTGGGAAGCCAAGCCAGGAGGACTGTAAACTTGAGGTTGGCCCGTTTTCATATTCTGTTCATCTTTAGAGTGGTTTCATTTTTCACTTTGTAATTATTTGTCCAAAGATGGTTCTACATGAGTTATCTGAAGGACTATCTCAATCAAGACAATGGCATTTGCAGTTTTTAAGTCCAATATTTGGAGCAGGAAGGATGGCTCGGCTGGTAAAATGCATGAGGCCCTGCATTTGGATCCCCAGCACCCACACAGAAGTCAAGCATGGTGTAGGTGCCTACAATCCCCAGAGCCGGGCAGCCAGAGACAGGAGGATCCCTAGGGCTCACGGGTCAGCTAGGCTAGCCGAATTGGTGAGCTCCAGGTTCAGTGAGGGGCCCGGTTTTAAAAAATGAAATGGAGAGCAATTGAGGAAGCCATCCAGTGCTGACCACTAGATCCCACTTATGTTTGCTCACCTGTGCTCACGAGTCCACCTACCGCTATGCACACCTACCACCCCATCCCACATCCCACTCTCTCCCCTGCCCCAAAGATCCAACACTGAAGACTTCGTCAGCACACAACGGAAACACGAGAACACGCACTTTCTCAGCAATGGAAGGTGCCACCTACAGAGTCCAATTGTTAGTCAGATCTGGTGGCCTCTGAGAAATCCAGCATTGAGTGGGGCCTTGCCACAGCTCAAAGAGCTCTCTTAGAAACCCTGAGAGCTAATGGCAAAGAGAACCATTTTCTTTTGGAATTTAGACCCTTGAAGAAGCCTCAAGTTGTTTTGTTCATGGTATTAGAAAGTTGGCTTTTTTTTGTTTTCTTTAGTTCAGCCTTATCCAGGCATGGGTGACGACTGATTCAGGATATAGATTTCATCTCTGAGTTTGTTAGTTTGTTTGGCAATGAATTGCAGACCGTACTCATTCTCTCTTTTCCTCCCTCCCTCTCTATCTGCCCTCCCCCCCACCCCCGCCCTGTGTGCATGTGAGAGTGAGTGTGTGTATCGTATGTCTGGATGAAAACGCCACCACTGTCACTCTCATCCAGGACCTTCTCTGCAAAGTCACATCAATACCCTCTTCCTGCAAGTCCCCTGACTTTGTGTCTCTCCGTAATATACAGTATAATTTATAAAAGTGTGAGCAACTGTGGAATTGTTCTCCTAATAGGTTCTGAAGATTCCAATTTCCATTCTGCCACACAAGACTGAAAATGCACTTGTGCTCACTTATCTGAGTCTGCACCTCATCCCCGAGCTGCGGCAAGAGGCTCAGGTGCAGGTTAGAGCACACGTTTCCCTCCCGAATCCGGGGCTTATTCAATATCTCCCCACAATTAACATCACCATATCAATAAGAATTATCATTAGGTCCTGTCAATCAGGTGCTGAATTTTGCTTCAGGGAAACAAAACAATTTAAATTATGGCAAGCGCTCCCCTCCTTTTTTTACATGCTTCTCTTTAAATTGGATAATTATGTGGCTTTTCATTAGATTCCTCTAAGCGTAATAGATCACGATATTCACCCTTTGACCTTGCTGATGAATGTCTCTGGTGAAAACATGTGACATGCAGTGTTCTAATGAGAACAAAATACGGAATAAGTGGAAATCTTGTATAATGAAAGCAGATAAAGCAAAGGGGAACACAACAACCTTTAAGGTTGATGAACAAAATGTATTTGTAATGTGGCATGATATGGGCTAGAGATTAAAAGAGCTATTTTTGGTCCTGATAATGTGATGGAGACACTGGTTTTTTTTCCTTGCTTTCCTTTTCCCCCCTTCTTCTTTAGTATATAAAAAGAGAAAGACATTTTGGGGAAACGGTGCATTAGGTGGTCTCAGCTGAATTATAAGCGCAGATGGAGTGAATCCACTGGCCTGAGGGGGTTCAAATGACTCGCTGCATCCTTAACACCTGCAAATTGTAATCCTGGGTGCCTCTCATTCTATTGCTGTCATTATGGAGGGTTTCAAATGGGAGGGCAGCTTAAGAGGCAAACACTTGGGAGGTGTGCAATCTTACAGACGTGGCAGGAGAGAAGGAAGGGAGGACGACCTGAATATGCTCCCCTATCCAAGAAGCCTCCTCTGCTGGAACTGGGCTACCCTTCACATCTCCAAAGCCCTCATTGTATGCTGTTAAAAAGGGATGGGCCATACTGCTGGGGGCCAAGGAGAAGCGAGTAACCTCTCCCCCGAAACTCCTGCTACTCCATCTTTCCCGTGCCACTCATTTGTGGGGTGACCCAAGCACAACTGTGCTCCCAGTGGCAATGGATTTGTGGTTGAATCATCCTGATCCTGCGATGTGCATAGAGACCTTGGAAATGGGGAGTTTATTTCTTAGATTGCTCACCTGCCTGATTTTAGGCGACACCAAAAGAACACCCTGTTAAGTCACTTATGAAAGGCCTGGATTTGCAAAATCGTCAAAAGACACAGGGTTGAGATATAGCCCTGCCTAGCAGGCTATGTTTATTTTGCAGATGTAAGGAAGAGAGATGGGACTCAGTATTTATTAGGCTTCTTACATGTTGAGTACCCTGTCACAGCTTTGATGCATTTTCTCTCATTTAATTCCCCCATAAAACCTTATTATGCCATTTTATGATTTAGGAAATGACCAACTCAGACTCAGGATGACATGACAGAAGGGTTGGGATTTGACCACAGGCTGGATTGTCTCCCAAGACCACACACACGCTCCACTTTGAAGGTTCCTTGGAACGAACACACTGACGGGCTTCCGAGTCCCGTGGCTTTCCCTTAACCTCCTCCAGTTTGCCTTTCCAGGCCTTGACGGTATTAATTTGGATTACCATGGACTTAATATTACAACCATCAATCTTGCTAGTTGTACAATGTGCTTCCTTAGTAGAAGACATGCAAGAAAAGAAACCACTGCCTCCATAAATTGATTTCTTCCGGTGAGTTCCAGTATAGGCCAAGAATTTGCAATAAGTGATGTGTGTGTTTACAGAGGATTAAGAAGCCAGCCAGGTTCAAAACCATGATTCTTTCTGTTTATCTGTAGATCAGATCTGCTTAAGGTAAAATTAACCCTGGGTCATCATGCCTGACCTCTGCCAGGTGGATTTCCTGGAGACATCGTCACTGTTAGCAATCCTTCATTCCACAAGAGCCTGCCAGGAAGAGAAATATCCAAAGTCCATTTTGAGCTTTCCGCCTGGGATTTACCTGAGATTTGTCATGGGTACTGGGGCAATCACTGGCGTACGGGGTGGAAGAAGAGAGAAGAGGCCACCTTACATCATCTCTGCATCAGTCACTGGGAGGGATGGCTCTGGTTTGTACCGGCAGCTCAACGGCCGGCAAGCGAGCGCATGCAGCCTTTCCCTCACTGCACGCATGCTGAGAACCTGGAAACGGTGGAGGGCAGCAGTTGCGAGGATTTTTGGGGGGCTTCCAGGAGGCATCTGCCCCTCAAAATTCGATGAGGAGGAATACTGTTCTTGAAGCACCAAACCTCCAATGACAAATGGATCGAGTAGTCATCAGAAGGAACTCCCCAGCCCATACACTCCAGCGCCGGCAGCTTGAGCACGCTGACAACAAATCTAAAGACAGAAGGTTTGAATCAGAAGGGACGAACACTGTTTGCTGTGGCAGAAACATGGACTGGGGGACCTGCTCAAACCAGGGGTGAGGAAGATGATTCTGGGTCTCCTGAAGACACACATTGGGTGCATTTTCCAGTGATGTGAGCAGTGAACATGGGGCAGATGCCCAGATCCCAAGTCCCGTGGGGGAGGGGGCATGCCCTCTTCACATTGCCCCACTAAAGCTGTTTTCACTGAGCATTCACTGACAGCCTTCGCCCAGCCTGATACCTCCCAGGAGTACTTGCCAATAGAAGCTTGCCGGAGTTGACACTGACTCAGGGTGATTTGGGGACTGGCTTCCCCACATACCTGGTTCCTGCTCAGTCCGGCCTGGCCCATGAAGAGCAGGGCTAGTTCTCACTGTGCTGAACACTTGACAAGGAACTCAAGACCACCCCCCAGACAGTGGGAACATGTCAAACTGAAGTGGGCTAAGAGTTCCTTCAAGAAAAACTGTGGCCACACTCTCTTCTACCTTGGCATTTTGTTGTTGTTGTTGCTGTTTTCCCAAGACAGCCTTTCTCTGTGTATTCATGGCTGTCCTTGATCTACCTGCCTCTGCCTCCTGAGGGCTAGAATTAAAGGCATACACCACTACAACTGACTTCCACATTGTCTTTAATGCACAATTTAGTGCATTGTGTGTAATTGGCATTATTATCCATACTTTCCATCATTTCTTTTGATATAGTCTTATTACGTACCCTAGGCTGTCTGGAACTCTCTACATACCCCAGGCTGACCATGAGTGTTGTGATTTCAGGTGTGTGTCACCCCAATGACGAGACTTTTACAACAGTGTAAACAGAAGCTTCGGATACAAGCCCTCTCCCCACAGATTCTACCATTCTACCAGTGGCTTCCATTCTTTTCTAGAGTCTGGAACTGCATGAGTCTAGGTGCTAATGCTAAGTGAAACCACAGAGCGCTCACGCTTTTGCGTTTGGTATATTTTCATCAGCTGAATGTTTTCAAAGTTTATTGAATTGTGTTCTTTTTTGAAAACATAACACCATCCAGTGGTGTGTGTATGCTACACTTTGTTTATCCACCTGCTGATAGACTTTGTTTTAACCTTTGGGTTTGGCGACTGGGGTGGCTATGATAGGGGTACTATGCACACGTATCTGTTCAAGTCCTTGTTGTCAATTATTTGAGTATGAAATAAAGTGTTTATTTTTTTCTATAGTGTTCAGAGCACGCCAACACATTTGCTGAATCCTATGGAGTAGTTAGCTAGGTAGAGTCTTTTTATTTTTGTTGGTAGTAAACTAAGGCTTCAAGAGCAAATGGGGGAGTGAGATCCAAACCTCAGCCTTCTAACAAGTCCAAGGCTCCTTTTAGAGCCCCAGTGCCTTTGTGAGCACACTGGGGAGACGGTTCCAGTGTCTCTGAGCTGCACCTGCCCGAGTTCACTAAGGAACACTTAACCACTGAATCTTGCTCTGTGGTTACCATAAAGCAAACTACAGGTTCATCCTGCTTTGATTGTTTAAGAAGACATAAGTCACAGCCCAGAAAGGAAAAGGAAATCTCAGGAGTTTTATGAATGAAAATATCAACAATGTTTGTTTTGCTAAAGTGCCAAGAGAAGTACCACTGGAAGTAGGAGACAGGCTTTGTTCTATCGTGCCCATCATTGGTCTTTCCTGTCTTTGCTGTAGGTGAGAAGCACTCAGGAACCAAGCTGAGCTTCGGCAACTACCTCTCATCTCCTAGTTTATTTAGAGGCTCATGGTCTTAACCATCCTGTTTGGAGAGCAATATGAAGGAAGGTTCAAACTGAGCTTTCCAGGGAACCTAGAGACTTAGTCAGTTTGTCTCTAGTAGATTTATTTTATTATTATTATTAATTATTATTATTATACCTTAGACAGAAGGGAAAGGTGGCAGAATACACGTGAAATGTATTTACAAGAATGTGTCGGAGGAGAGATAGACTTACAAACAGCTTCACTGGACTTCCATATTGTCTGATGCCACATGTGTCCTAGCAAGTTCATGGGGATGCTGTTGGGCTGAAAATTCCAGGAAACACCAGCATTCATCAAGCATCAAATAATTACTGGAATTTGTTAGATAATTACTCGCTCTCCTTGCCACTCTCCTCAGTGGAGACCTGGCCTGAGTATTCTCCAAGTCTGAACTGTTAGGGATGAACCCAAATCAATAGAGCACTGAGTAATGGAGAGTTACTGCAGAGAGCAATCCACTTAGAGATCCCTGCCAGCACTCACATATAACGATGCAACAGAACCACATGCATATTTAAGGCCTTTGATCAAAGCGTAGCATGCGCTTTCTGCCTTGTGACACCCTACACTTATCATTTAAAGTTAAGTCATTTGGCTTTTCAACAAGGGCATCCTTTTATTTTACAACATGCAGTATATTTGTAACAATTTGTCATTTTGAGTTCACCACCCTTGCAGGATGGAAAGGGAGTGCCATAAATGGAAGATGTGTGTGTGTGTGCACATGCATGGCCAAGGGAAGCCTGTCTTTCTGTGAACTTAGGTCAGAGAGGAGGAAGGTGGAGGAGCCTAAACAGCTCTAAACCACCCAAGGGACCACAGGTTTCTGGGACCATGACCAACTGTCAGGCTAAAGGCCATTTCAGAGTGATACTAGGGACATCAGATAGGAGGAAAAAGGAATCCAAATGTTTGGTAAACAGATATTCCGCCATACACTGTCAATTCTTCATGATTACCCTGTTAGGCAATTTCACTTTCCCAATCCCATCAACAATGGCCACAACAACAATTTAGGAGCTGATGAAACGGAGCAGTTGGTAAAGTGCCTGCAGACAAGCAAAGGTGTGGGCCCCCCCACCTACATGAGATCTGGGCACAACAGTGCATCTTTGTAACTGCAGTGCTGAGGAATAGGGGAACTGCAGACAAGTAAATCTCTGGAACTGGCTGAGCTCCAGGTTCAGTAAGAGACCTTGCCTCCAAGAAACAAGGAGAGGGGTTGCAACATTGAGAACTAACCTCCACATGCAGGAAAACACAGGCACACCCATACTTACATGCACATGTGCACACATGTAGGAATACATTCAGCAACTCTCCCCTCCACCCCTTAGATCAGAGAGATTCCAAAACTTGGCTAAAATCACACAGTAAATACATAGAAGAGCTGAGATCTGATGTCCCAGCCACTGCCCTCTCTGCTTGATGGATGGTGACTGTGGGTTGTGGTCTGTTAGTTTTGTTTTGGAGGAAGGCAAAGAGGCAACAGCTGGCATCAGAACATGCCGTTCCTAGGCAAGGGATGGGAGGACAGAAATAACCTCATCTAGGTAGTCCTGAGAGACTTGATGGTGGAGGAAAGGTGAATGCCAGCAACACTGTATGTTCAGAGTGGCTTTCACAGCATCCATGGGACCAATCAAAGCCTGGCATGAGCCACTTAGCTGTGGACAGATGGAGCAGAGATAGGCTCTGAGGTTTCTTCACAGATGGCAGATACTTTAAAAGTTTGCTTGACAAATATTTACCGAGCTCTTATTTTACTTGGGTATTGACATAGGAGTGACCAGAACCAAGTCTCTTCCTTAAATGGGTCTCTGGTCTGGTGCAGAGTCAGGAAACAACCTTAATTCTTAATGCCTGGGTTAACAAACAGGCAGTAATAAGGTAGAGGAGTGAATTTGCTGCTTGGTGTGTGTGTGTGTGTGTGTGTGTGTGTTCACATGCAGTAGATAACGAAGGCCTGATGAATACGGTGACACGGAGCTGGACACGCTGAAGGGTAAATCATGGGGTTCCCAGCCGGAGGAACAGTGAGCATAGATCACGAGGCAGAGCCTGCATGGTGGGCTTGAGGCACAAGGCACTAGTGTGGCTGAGCAGGGGAGAGGAGTAGAGGGACTGTAGGATGTGGGTCGAAGAGGCAGGCAGGGCCAAAGAAAATGCTTCAAGGCACTGGGACTGCAAGTTAGGTTCCACGAGCTCTGCTTTGGAAGGAAGCAATGAGGCTGCTGGATGTTTTGTTTGTTTGAGATTCCGTATAATCTAGGCTGCCTTCAGACTGTGATCCTCCTGCCTCAGCCTCCTATAAGCCACCACGCAGGCTTGGATATTGGGGTCTTCTTCTGCGGTGTATGGGAAATCATTGGGTTTTGAGCAGAGAGGTGGCACCATCTGGTTTTTAGTTTCAAAGGCTTGTCTGGCAGCTGTGTTGGGAAGAGCCTAGATTAGAACGAGGGTGAAGGCATGCGACCAGACACGAGGCTGTTGCAGCCATCCTGGAAAGTAGGAAGATGAGATCTAAGTCTAGATACAATTTGGAAATTGAGTCAATAGGGTTGGGATGTGAGGGTGTGACAGGCGTCAGTGACTAAGGCCAGTTCTGGGAAGGCTGGGAGAAGATGACAGTAACTAAGAAGGCTATTGGTTGGATACTTTGTGTGTAGCTGGTGATGGGAGGAGGGGTGGTCACAGCAGTCCATCTTTGAAGCTACTGCATTTGAGATGCCTTGACATCTCTGTAGAGATCTCCCAGAATCTAGGGAGCTGGAGGCCAGTGATTTAACATTGGGACTTATTAACAAGTAGCGTTTACAGCCATGGGAGCTTGAGATCTACTAGGGATGTAGTTTAGACAAGAGAGGTCCAAGACTCATTCCGGGCACTCTGACTTTTAGAGGTTGAAATAGAGAAGCAAGCGGTTAGAGCATGAGAAGGAACAGAATCCTGGGGACCTAGAGAAGGAAGCTTAAGAGACTAAGCCCGGAGAGAACCGAGACTTTCCTATCACACCCAGCACCACAGGAATGGCGACAGTTTTGTTGGGAGTGGACAGTTAAAGCCTGACTGAATACAAGTGGGAAGGAGAGGAGAGACAGTGGGGCCCAGGTAGGGCAGCTAGAACTGTTGAAGGAGTGGTCTACAGAGAGGAGCAGGGAGAACTGGGGATGTAGCCCAAAGGCAGATTGCTTCTCTGGCAAGTGCGAGGTCCCAAGTTCAATTCCCAGTAGGAAAGTGGGGCAAGAGTTAAAACGAGAGATCAAGAAAGGGCTTTTGTTGTTGGTGTTTATAAAAAGATTTATTAATTTATTATGTACACAGTATTCTGCCTGCATGCCAGAAGAGGGAACCAGATCTCATTACAGATGGCTGTGAGATGCCATGTAGTTTCTGGGAATTGAACTCAGGCTCTCTGAAAGAGCTGCTAGTGCTCTTAACCCCTGAGCCACCTCTCCAGCTCCATGTTGTTGTTGTTGTTTCAATGCAGAGAATGTTCTACAAGTGTCTATGCTTGTGGAATTGGGTGACAGACAGGAAAAGCCTTAAGCATGTTGCTTCAGGAGACAGAGGCAAGAATCGGGATGGCCAATGGGTGGGAAAGGTTGGAACTCTGAGTCAGTGGGGAGCAGTGAGCCCATGTGCGGGAAGTCGGAAGTGGAGGGGGGCAGGACCAGGAGCCAGGGGAGACATGGTGGGGGCAGGTCAGGAGGCAAAGGACAGCTGCTGAGAACAGGCTGGGGCAGAGGCCCGAAGGCTGAGAGGGAAAATGGGCATGAGAGTCATCCGAAGCCAAGGGAACAGATGGGCGGGGCTGGGGCGAAGGCTGGATTCAAGTGGACGGCGGTGAATAGGAAGCTAATGAAACTTAAAGTGAATTTAAGCACAAGGGCTCTAGCCTTTACAAAGCGCAAAGACCTCAGTCTTCACAAAGGCAGGAGTAGCCCCTGGTTTCCTTTCCCATTTCCTCTATCAAATCACATATATCCCCATTCTCCTAACACGTTATAAAACACAAAGCAAATCCAATGTAAAGAGATTACAATTTTAACAGTTGTGTGTCTTCTCCAAATCCTCCAAGGATTCCTTAAGTCAGGATTCAGGCTGCAGCGTGGTTCCCAGAGCTGCTGACCCTGGATGTCCCAGCTGACTGTCCCCTGGTCCTCCATGGAAGTCTCGCCGTCCTCCTGGCTGACCTCCCTCCCATGCATGCCTGCCAGCTGAAGCTGACACATCCGCTCCACTCAGCCTTTGCCCAAGCATTGGCCTCTGAGCTCCCCTCCCCTGACAGTCCCAGCCTGCCTTTCTCTGCCTCTGCATGGTACAGAGCAGACGCTGAACACTGGGCTCTTTCTAAGTACTTGACACGGAATTCTTGTTTCCTGCGTGTGCTGGATGAGTCCAAGGTCGGGGACAGCTCTCCTTCTGTGATCTTGTCAAGGCCCAAAGACTGGCAGGCTAGTCTCAGGCAGGGCCCCAACTTCCTTCCTGTGGTCCTGGCAATGGACATTTGCAAAGCCCAGTAAACCATTATTTACAAAATGTCCCCAGGACACAACAACCTGTGATAGTCTCCAGCCTCCCCTGTGCTTTACAAATACTGCATGGGTTTAATCGGAGCGGAAGGCCCCACAAGGCGGTGTGGGTGTTGCTCTGTCCTCCAGGATGGTTGCTGGTGCAGAGATCTTAAGCATCCCACAGCTGGCAGGGAGGTCACCCACAGTCACCCATATCGAGGCCTCTCTACCCCCTGGGTGGCATCAAATTGAGCCCCGCACAGTTATTAGAGGCATAATGGGATTCATTTCAGCCAAGACTGCCTGGCTGGGGCTGGGCTTATTTTAATTTTCAATGTTAATAAACTCATGGCTAGTGCCTTCTCCACGCCGACGTGCCGCACACCTCATTTCTTCTGCCCATTAGGCAATTTCCAGTGGTGCCGCTGTTCCCAGCACCTCTTAACCATGGAGCGATTATGTTTATTTGGAGGATGAGGGAGCTTGGCGCGTGCCCTGTGCTAAGGAACCAGGACTGAGACTCGAGTCTTTACGAAAGCAGAAACAGCTCTGGGTCCTCTCTGGAGTCCCTAGGCGTGCCACCTGTGCTAGCCCTGGCTGCCCTAGGCCTCCAGCGCTCTGCTCTGGGCTGTGGAAACAGCCCATCCAGCCTGGGAAATGAGCTGCTGACTGACGGTCATTTATCTTGAAACGGGGAAGTTTTCAATAGGTCTTAAGTGTATGTTAATGCATCGAGAGTAATGATCCCTTTATTTACAAAGTTGTTTAATTCCTCACTTTTGTGCTCCTTGTGGGTCTGAGTGGATTTTTCATTTACCAAGTTACTCCATGATTTTCACAGCTGCTTAAACAACCCTGTCTCTCCCATCCCCTCCCAGTCTGATTGAAAGTGGAACAAAGTGATTGCCCGTGAACTTAAGACTCTGCTGCAAAATCTCCCTGGGTCTGCAGAGTGGTTCATATGAAGGGGCAGTGAGGCCGGGTGTGTCCTGGAGCAAAGACCAGGCCGCAGCTCTGCATCCAGGAAGCAGAGCTCTCATTCCAGACCAGCACTGAGCTCTCTACTGCTCTGGGATGGCATCAGCCTGCCCGATGGTCCTCCTCTGTCTGACCTGGTTACACCCTGGTGCTTGTCTGCTTGTCCCCAGTGTCTCCAAGTCTCTGTCCCACTTGACGAGTTTCAATAATTTCCAATTACTTGTGTCAGCTTTCAGAACATAGCAGCGAGGGGCTCATGGTTGAGGGATTTCAAAGCAGAAGTTTCCTATTTGTTAATGGTTGTCATGTCATTTTAGTGGCTTGCAACTGGTTACATTTTTATGTTTACCTTTTACATGTATTTATCTATTTGCGTGTGGGGATGGGAGCAGGGGATACTTGAGTGCTGGCCCTTACGTGGATGTCAGAGAAGGACCTCGGGGAGGCAGTTTCTCTGTCCACCACAAGGGATCAAGGGAATCTAACTCCGGTCAGTCTTAGTGGCAACTGTCTTTACTCACTGACCCATCTTGTTGGTGCACCATTTTATTTTTGGAGACAAAGTCTCACTGTTGTACAGGAATGGCCTCAGCTGGGCTCTCTGACTCCGGATTCTGACACCCACTACCACATCCAGATAGTGAGTCCAAGAGAGGATGTGTGCTGGTCATAGGAAAATGCAAGATGCATTTTCCACAGGGAACCTCAGTACCTGTAGGTTTTGTTATCTACAGGGTCTTGGAAGGAGTGCTTGGTGGACACCTCGGAAGCGATATATTTACACTGGCTCACAATACAAAATGTATCTCTTACTCTACCTCCATGTAAATTAACTTGGAGGAAGTCTGATGCCGTGAGTTCCCAGCAAAAGCCAGGATCCTTGAGTCTCTGACCTGTTTTGGCTCAAGGCCCTTGACAGCCAGTGTGGACCCTGATTCCAGTCTTTAGTACTCTTGGTGGCACAGTGCTTGCCCAACAGGATCCAGACTTTGTGCTTTGCTCCCCACCTGGGGGCTGGAGAGATGTCTTAGTGGTTAAGAGTGCCCCATGCTCTTCCAGAGAACCCAAGTTGGATTCCAAGCACCCACAGAGCTCACAACTCTCTGTAACTCCAAGTCTAAGGTATCTGGTCCATTTCCTGGACACACACACATGGTACATTTGTATTATACAAATGCAGAGAACTTGTAGGGTAAAAAGAGAGGAAAGAATTTAAAATATATAATAAATAAAATAAAACTAAAAATAAGATAATGTTTTTTAAAGAAAAAGCCCTGACAGGACATTATGAGACAAGGAGCCTCCAGAGATGCTGTGGAGTTTATTTTGTGCTGGTCATCTACAGCTGGGCATGCAGCCTGCCCTTAAGAGTAGTTTGCTTCCCTAGTAAGACTCCCTTTGAGAAAGCAAAATTTTTATTTACAAGTGGTTATCTATTGGAAATATCTTCTGGGTTAGAGATAGGGGCATGTGTCTACTTCTTTCCCTTCTTAGGACCCCATCTGGTATAGACCCGTGCAAGTCCTGGGCATGCTGCCTTGGTCTCTGTGAGTTCAGATGTGTGCTGATCCTATTGATTTAGAGGGCCTTGTTTTCTTGGTTTCCTCTCTCTGGCTTTTACACTCTTTCTGCCTCCTCTTTTGTAGGGTTTCCTGAGCCTTGAGGGGAGGGAGTTCACTGAGACATCTCATTTAGGCTGCACATTGTCCAGCTGTGAGTGTCTGTATTTATTCCCATCTACTGCAGGAGGAAAGGTCTCTGATAATGGCTGAGTGAGAAAACATTGATCTATGAGTACAGCAGAATACTGATAGGAGTCATTTTACTACTGTTAGGAGTCATTGGTTAGCAGAACAGTAGTACTTCATTTTCTATTGAGTCCCTGCTCTATTTAGTCTCAGGTTCTTGGTTACCCAAGAAGTCTAACGTATGGGTTCTATCCTATGGATGGGGCCTTAAGTCAAATCAGATATTGGTGAGTTACTCTCACATCTTTGAGCTGCAATTTGATTGATTCAGCCCTCTGTGAAAAAACACTATTGGTAGCCTTCTATTCAAAGAGGACCTTGAGTTTAGACTTTTCACACTATCTTAAACAGAAAGTGACATGCAAGATTCCAAAGGAAGGAAGCAGCCAACAGTCCTATCCAGCTATGACATCCATGAACCATAACGATGATCAACATGGCATGATAACCCTAGGGTCACAGTAGTGGTAGGCATTCCTTGGTTGTAACCAACAGCTCTCTAATGAATGTATGGGGGCATTTCCCTGTTACAGTAAGAATTGGAGGAGATTATGATTCCTATTGAGTGGGAAGAGGGATGTTAAATTCTCTGAAACTTGTTAGATAACCTCTCCCTAACCATTGGTTGTCTAGAGACAACTGCACAGGATCAGCTCCACAGAATTAGCTGCTGCTTGCATTCAGCAAGAGGAACTTGGGAAAGAGTGAAGACCTTAGCTCAAACCTTTTTGCTTCCATTCAGAATACTCGATAACAGCATGGTACTTTGTTCTCTACCTGCCCAGCTCTTTAGTGTGTCTCCACTGGTTTCTGACGCTGAGGTGAAGAGAAAAGTATGGTTAATTATCAGCCGCTAACATAAACTTCAGAAAATATTATACTATCATACAATAAATATTGTTTTTCATCTTGATTTTCCATAAAGGAAGTCATCCTCCCCCATTTGGAAAATAACTTATTTCTTTAATAGTTTGAGAATTTCATAATGCACATAACATGTTTTGATCAAATCTACTCTTATCCCGACTCCCTCTCCTCCAATTCCTCTCCTGCCTTCCCACCACTTTTCCTTCCCAAGTTCATGTTTCATAAAAAACCCAAAACCCACAGAGTTTATTCAGTGCTACCTGCATGAGCATAGGTGTAGGACCATCTACTTGAGCCTCACAGTGGCTGTATCCCTGAAGAAAACTGACTCCCTCATCCTCCCAGCAGCTATCAATTACCAATAGCTCATCAGCTGTGAGTGGACCTTCATGAGCCCCACCCTCCCATGCTGGGGTTTTGACTGGCTTGATCTTGTGCTGGTCTTGTGCGTGCAAGTCACAGCTACTGTGAGCTCATGTGTGCAACAGCACTGCTACGTCAGACAAATACTGTCTCACCGTGGACACCCACTACCGCTGACTCTTACAACCTTTCCGCCTGCTTTTCAGAGACGATCTGTAAGATTCTGGTGACGACAGTGCGACACAGATGCCCTATTCAGAGCTAAGTGGTTCACAGTCTCTTATCATCTGCATGTTAACCAGCTGTGGGCTTCTGGATTAATCATCATTTACTGAAAAAAAAGGAACTTCTCTGATGATAGTTGAGCGATGCTCTACTCTACAGGCATTTTCTTCATGACCACATTTTGCCTACAGTGTGACCTAGAAAACAAATTTTAGGATTTCATTTTATGCATATCATTGTTTTGCTTGCATGTACAGATGTGTACCTCATGCATTGTCAGCAGCAAGTCAGAAGAGGGTGTCAGATCCTCTAGAACTGGAGTAATGGATGGTTGTAAGTCACCATGTGGGTGCTGGAAGCTAAACCCAAGTCCTCTAAAAGAACAGCAAATGCTCTTAACCACTGAGCTGTTTCCCCAGCCTTCTCCACAGGATGTTCAATAGCTACGTCTCAATGCAACACACAGAGATGCTGCATGTCACTCAGCTCTCTTCTTGCAGACATTTAAATTGCCCTCACTTTTTTTGTGTGTTTCTGGTGTTGCGTTGCATGCACCTTATGTTACACCCCAGTACATACTTTTGATTTTTTTTGTAATAAATTCTGAGAATTTAGGTTTATGCATGTATTTAAATTTATTAAAAGTTAGATTCTATGGCAGTATAATAGGCACTCAATAGGCTTTTCATTTTCTTTTTTTATTGCTATTTGATTTTTAAAGACATAGTATATTCTGACTATGGTTTCCCCTTCCTCAACTCCTCCCAGAAACTCCCCACTTCTCCACCCACCCAAATCCACACCCTTTCTTTTTTTCTCTCATTAGGATACAAACAGGCATCTAAAATAATTACAGTAATAAAACAAATTTAGTTAAAACAAAAGCAAACAAACAAGAATAGGACAAAAGAAACGGAGGAAAAAGAGCCAAAGAAAAAGTTCAAGAAATACATATAGATGCAGAAACAGACACATTAATACACACAGACATCCCATAAAAGTACAAAACCTTAAACCATAATATATATATATATATATATATGAAGGACCCATAAGGTTAGGAAAAAACACTAACAAAGCATTACGAGTAAAAAAAAAACCTCCCCAATGACATTGAGTTCATTTTATTTTGATCTTCTACTGCTACACAAGGGGTCCAGCCTTAAGTGTGAGACTTCTTTGGAGAAAGCTCATTTTTCATTTGCAAGTGGTTATCAATGGAGATAGTCTCTGGATTAAAACGAGGGCTCATGTCCACTTCCCCTTCCAGCACTGGGACCCGTCAGGCCCAGACCTGCGCAGTCCTCAAGAATGCTACCACATGTCTGTGAGTTCACATATGCACCAGTCCTGCTGTGTTTAGAAGGCCTTGTTTCCTTGGTGTTCCCTGACCTCTCCGGCTCTTAGAATGCTTTTGCCCCCTCTTCCACAGGGTTCCTTGATCCCTGAGGGGAGGGAATTGATGGAGCCATCCCCTAGAGAACTGAACGTTCCAAGGTCTCTCAATCTCTGCACAGTGTCTGGTTGAGGGTCTCCGTATTTATTCCCATCTACTGTAGGAGGAAGTTTCTCTGATGATGGCTGAGCAAGACATTGATTTATGGGCATAGCAGAGTGTAGTTAGAGTCATTTTATTGCTATGCTCCTTTAGCAGAACAGTAGCATATGGTTTTCCTGTGTCTCTGGCCTATCTAGTCTCAGGTTCTTGTCAGAGATAAATTCCATCTCATGGAGCAGGCCTTAAATACAATCAGATATTGGTTGCTTATTCCTACAAGCTTCTTGCCATCATTGCATTAGCACACCTTGCATGCAGGTCACCACTGTAGATAAAAAGGGTTGTAGCTGGGCTGGTGTTTATGTTTCTCCGTTGGTAGCATGCAGAGAACCTTGCAGAACCATGAAAACTAGTCTGTGGGTGGTGGAGCGAGGCTCCCAGAGGGCACCGGCTCAACTTCTCCATGTTTGATGAGTTGGCAGACGTTGTCTGCAGCAATAAGGCCTTACCATGAGTTTGTGGAGAGCAACCAACAGCCTTGGCAGTAGCCTGTGCTGTTTTGGGGTTCCCATAGGACCCCTCTGGCCAAAAGCTCAATGAGATAAAATCCACTCCTGGAACTGGAGGCTTCATTTGGTGACACGAAGTAGACAGTTGTGGTTCTGTCTCCTTTGTTATCTGGTGATTCTGCTCAGATCACCTTCATATACGCATATATCTTAGGAAGTTCCTGCCGTATTAGGTTTCTACACTAACCCTCAAATGGCCCTTCATTTTAGCTGTCTCTCCCTCACCTTCTCCCTCCCCGTTTTATTCTCTCTTTCCAGCCCACCATCCACATCCATTCATAACTATCAATTCTATTTCCCCTTCCTAGTGTGGACCAATCCTGCTCTCCCCACTAGGTCCTTACTTTATACCTAACCTCTGAAGTTGCATGGATTGCAGTCTACTTATCAAGGACTTAACAGCTAACACCCACATATAAGTAAATACATACCATGCTTGTCTGTTTGGGTCTGGGTTACCTCACTCAGGATGATTTTTTTTCTAGTCCCATCCATTTATCTGAAAATTCCATAATTTCATTTCTAACAACTAAGCAATATCCTGTTGTGTGTGAATGTACCACATTTTCTTTATCCATTCACCCATTGATAGACATCTAGGTTGTTACCAATTTATAACTATTATGAATAGAGTAGCAAGGAATATGATTGAACAAGTTAGACCTTCCAATTCTGAGCATTTAATAAGCTTTGACATCGCTGTACCTCGATGAAACCATTACCACTATGGGAGAGTGAACATGTGTAACGCCCTTGTGCCATATTGTAACCTCCTTCCTCCTGATGGCTCACTCCCCTGTACCTTAAGGGGCATCCCTACTATCTGCTGACTATTACTAGGCATTAGTTTGCTTGTGGAGTCTTATGTAGATGGCAATAGACGACATATCTTCTTTGTCTGGCTTCTTTCACTCAGCATATGTATCATGAGATTTGCTTGTGGTACTAAAAGTGCCAACTCTTGGACAGCTAGAGCACACTTTATCCATTTTGTTCGAATGTTGATGGCTCTTTGGGTTGTTTCCAGCTTGAGGTTATTAGAAATAACTCTGGTGTGAATATTTGTGTCCAAGCATTTGTGTAGATTTTCGTACTCATTTTCTTTAGGTAACATTTAGGTCATATGCAGATGCATGTTTAACAGTTTAAGAAATTGCCGAACTGATAGAGTGAATGTATCCAATTAAGATTTTCATTATTTAATTAAGGTAATGCAAGTGAATTTGAGTTAGTCTAAGGTGCTTGTAGGTCGAAGCACAAGATTATAAAACAGCTGTGCTAGATGCCCTTGGCATCATACATTTAGTTCCTTGCTCTAGAGGAAGCAATGATGCACATGAGTGACTTTTAGCTCCCGGGCTGGTCTCTTTGCTTTCACAGCTTTGCAACTGGAGAGAGATTCCGCGAGTCATGTTTCAGTTTTCCTTGAGTTATAGCTGCCAGTGGCATAGCTCTTTCAAAATGGGCCTTTGTATGCATTATTAAACTTTGGGCACAGGGCATTTTGTAACATTGTGGGACTTTTTCAGAACACAGAATAAAGAAAGCCTATGGAAGAATAATCTAAAGGAGTTCAGGACTGACCACATCACATCTCTGCATCAACTCACAGGTGGGACAGGAAGGTTCTGTGGTCTTTAATCCTTTAGGCATACAAAAGATCCTTCTAGTTCCTAAACCAACAGATGCAGCCAAAGAATAAGAAGATCAGGCAGTCCATTAAAAGCAATGAAAGCAGCAGTGCCAATTACCCAGCTCTATTGTGTACCTTCCGGCTCGCACCTCTTATTAGCATATTCATAACTGTTGTCTCTAATCAGTCTTCTTAAGTAAAGTTAACAAGTATATGTGTGCACTCTCTTGAAATTGTTTTGCTGAGCCTAAGAAGCTGTCATGGGGTTGCCAAAGCTGCCGCTTTAACCAGATTTCATCTCTGTGTGTCACCGCTCATGTCAGAGTGAAAATTCGCTGAGACATGAGTTGTCCTGCCTACATCCCGAGCGCCAGCCTGCCTGAGCTTTGTTCCACTTGGTTAAGCTTGTTATTTAAATTGTTAAAATTGAGACATCGGCAGTAAATTTCAGAGGAGATATAACAATTATTAGATACAAGCTGGGCTCTTGTTCTTCAGAACATACCATGCCCTCGTCCACCAGCAGAATTATCCACAAATAATTTACAATGGTTTCTTTAAGAAGTGTGCCCCGTAGTACTTGGATGGCATTAAATCACGGTCTGTCCCCCACTGGGGCATATTTCCAACTTTAAGATGGATTTGGTTCCAGTCAGCAGAGTGGCAGTGTGCTCCAGGGGACCACCGATTAATGCCCATAACTCTTGAGGAGCTGAGAGAGTGAGAGTTGTAGAAGCTGCCTTCTGGCTATGGGCTTTGCGTTTAGGTGACTTTGTGCACCAGGAGGGGAGGGTTGTGACCTAGGACAATTGCCTCCTCGCGGGGGTGGGTGTAAGGCAAAACCAAGAGGCTCTAAGAAAGACTTTCTACCATTCTCTGACCCCATTAAGGCCTTATAAAACCACTTGACTTTGAATCCAATGTGCCCTGTGCTATGATCTACTTGTACTCACTGGGCCAAGGTAAGATCAATGGGCAGAGAGCACAGGAATGAAGTGTGTGGGCTTCAACAGGTCCTCAGGGGCCTCATGAGCGGTTTCCCCATTCCTCTCTTTTGGTGAAGGAACTCCAGTAAGCACTGCTCATTCAGTCACCGATTCACTCTGTTTACTTTGAGGTCAACAGCAATCCCCCAGGGTTGCTGGTGTCATTTAACTCAAATGACTCTCAAGCCAAGTTCTCCTAGTCTGCACCTATGAAGCCAGATAAATATAGATGCGATGTTTATCTTTCAGTTATGCTGAATTTCACCATATTCATTCGGCTTGTTATTTACATTTGTGAAATATTTAAAGATTCTGAATTTGATGCTTAATGTATTTGATTTGTGTATACCCTGAAAATCTCAGAGTCTTGAGAAATCTTGCACATTTAGTCCAATGCTCCCATTTTAAACATCAGTAAGCCAGGAGCTGGACAGGTTTTCCTGAAGGCTTGGCTCTAGATAAGAGCCTGAAACTGTGAACTTACCAGCGACTATGTACCTACCACCTTGCTAACTGCAAATGAGCACACGTTGCCTCGCGTTATCCACAGGGCTATTGTGGAACCTGGTCTTGGCATTTCTCATCATGTAATGTCTCACCACAGACCCTTAGGTCTGCATTGCTGTGGTTGCTTACACGCTCCATCTGGTTTCTCCTGGATGGCTACCTGGTAGGGTGAAACCTCACAGTGCCTGCCTCATGGCTGTCCATGGCCACCCTGTGGATACCAATGGATGAGAAGACTACATGAAATCCTACGTGAGCAGTGTGGAAGTAAGGGGAGTGTCAATTATGTCTCCGAGGGAAAATAGAGCCAATCAGTTGCTATGGCTTGAGTACATGCTTGAATACATGTCTCAAAACTCTCCTCAAAACTCAGGTGCTGGAAGCTTCATCTTCATGGAGCAGTGTTGTGAGGCTGAGACAAGTAAATAAAGGATTAATGTCATTATCATGGGAGTCCTTGGTTATTTCAAGAATGGATTTGTCATAATCTGTCTCTTACTCTCAACCTCTCGTGTAGTTCTGTCCTCTGCCATGGATGACAAAGCACAAAGACCCTTGCCAGAGGCCAACAATGAGCTCTTACTTTTTCCAGCTTCCAGAATCATGAGCCAAATTACTCTTTGTTTTCTATAAATTACCCAGTTTCAGATATTCCGTTATAGCAGCAAAAAATGCACCATGTGCATGTATACACTTACATTTACCATATATACATATATAACATGTACATTCATGTATACATGTTTTCATACACATGCATGTAATGGAGACTGGCAGGCCAAAGTCTGTGGTGTGAGACTTTTTGAAACACCCTGGGATCCAGGACAGCTGGTAGTGCATCTCCACTCTAGATACTCTAGATGCTGACAGCTATCCCTGATTTAATCACACATTCCGATGTGTAAAATTAACCATGACAAGGGGCAAATATCTGATGAAATGAAATTTTGATGTGGAAGTATGGGAGTCAGAGGATAAATATTCTTGCCCCTCCTGACTCCCCAGCAACTTTCCCTTCCTTGACAGGTGTTCTGACATCTGGAACCCAGAGGGTAGCCTGGAGACTAGCCTGCACAACTGGCAAGTATCTGGGCTTAGAGCAGAGGGGTCCAGCTCAGTGTTTCATATCCTTACTTCTCCTCCTTGCTAGGTCACTCCTTTCCCTTCCTGGTTGCATGGGGATTGTACTCGAAGACAACAATAAACACTTCATCACATTAGCTTTTGCCTCAAGCTCTGTTTTCCTGGAAATCTGGGTTACTCACCTTTTTATCAACTAGGAAACCTTTTGGAAACTCCACCGAAGCCAGAAACCCTCTGAGCACAATATATCCTTCCAGCTTTGCATTCTTCTAATTCTAAGATCCTCTTACTGCAGAGGTTCAGCTAATTCCCCCTGACCTGTAAAACTGGCTGTAGATTATGGAGCAGGCTTGGAGTCAGGCACTATCATTATCGCTCGTGCATGGATTCTGGACTTTTAACTTCATCAGCTTGACTCACACAGGCCAAATCAATCCTCTCTGTCTAGACAGAGCAATTTAACTTCTTGGTAACTTAGCAATTACATGGGGCTTATTTATAGGAGAATTTCTAAGTGCAGGACTTGATGAAGGATAGGAAAAGAGGTGTGATTTCCATTCTCAACTTACTGATAGTCAACCATGCATTTTGCTCACCCAATTGAAAATATACTTATCGAACTTAATATGTGAAATATTTTATTATTATTTAAATTTTGAGATTATAATTTAACCATAAATTTCTCCTTTCCCCTCTCTGAATCCTTCCATACACTTGCCCCTGGTCTCCTTCAAATGCATGATTTCTTTTTTCGTTAAATGTTATTGTTTGCATATATGTGTATGTCTTTAGACCCGCTCAACAAGAGGGACACTATACCTAGCACTGGAAACCTAGCTAACTACTCAGTGCTAATGTAACCATGGCTACTGGAGGAGAATCTACAACTCTAATTCACTAAACCAGCATAATCCCTCAGAAGAATCTATAAACATCTGTCCTTATATCCACAGGGAGGTGTAGAATTCACCCCTCTTCAAGGAACTTCTCTTTGCAACAGAGACCACTGCAGAAAACCACAGTTAATCAAAATGCATAGTTGTGGAGCCTAGCCCCAATGGACACATCTATAAAATAATCCTACATCTAAGGCTTGGGGAACACTGTAGAAGGGGGTAGGGAGACTGTAGGAGCCAGGGGATCAGGGACTTTGCTATGAGATTGTGTCTCCTAGTAACATCAGAAGCTGTACCTGTGAAGTCTCACCAACATGACCACCCAAATATGAGCTGGGTAAGGATGACATCAATGAACATGCCAAACTGGATGGAGAAAAGCCCACAAGGCCTTAACCCTACACAGAGCAGTACAGGTAACTGCAGAAAGCTGGCAACAGGAGAGGTGGTTTTCCCTAGGGAAGAATGTGACTGGCTGTCCAATGCCAAAATGGTCAGCCCTGAAAGCACACACAGGTGATATCATTATACGGACTGAACAGGTTGTGTTTAGAAAGTGTTTTTATGAAAGTCTTCTGATCAAGATGTTTGCAAATTCAAATGATTTTGTTGGAGTCGCTGACAGCTGTGATGGTGAGAGCCAACAGTCAACGGTCAGCTTGAAGAGTGGGAAGATGTGGCTGAAGATGGGAAAAGATGATCCACCTTCCTTTAGTTTCATGCTGATGCTTGGAGGGAAGTCAGATGAAGGAGGCTTATAAGTAAAAGAAGGTCAGCAAGCAATCTACAGCAGGGGTTCTCAACCCTCCTAATGCTGCAATTCTTAAATACAATTCCTCATGTTGTAGTAACCCCAAGCATAAAATTATTCATTGCTACTTCATCATTGTAATTTTCTACTGCTATGAATTGTAATGCAAATGCCTGATATGCAGCCCCAAAGGAGTCACGACCTACATGTTGAGAACCACTGATTTGTAGGCAAGGTTTGCTTTAAAATACACAGAATAACTTTTTTGGGGGGGGGAGATCAAGGGCCTCATGTATCCCATGATGGCCTCCAAGTCTCTATGTAGCTGAAGAAGACCTTGAACTTCTGATCCTCCTGCCTCTGCCTCCTTAGCACTGGTATTACAGACGTTGTTTATGTGGTTGTGGGGCTTGTACCCAGGCCTTGTGCATGTTAGGCAAGTTACTCTGCTGACCAGCCTACATCCACAGCCCTGGAATGACTAAGTGTTTAACAATAATAGTGAGCAAATTATGTCTCCTATGCACAGGGTTTGCAAAATGGAGAAGTCAGAGCTCTAGAATACATTCCAGTGATTTCCTGCTGTATGGTTCTAGCAGGCACAGCTAATCCAGTCAGTGACACTTCAGTTTTATGCTCACATTAGCCATTTACCTTGTTCTTGAGGCTATCAAAAATGCAGATAGCATCTCTTGAAATAACAGACCAGATAGAAAACCTTTCTGAGCAATGTGCTTCCTGAGTTACAGAGGCATTCACTCCCTCAAATACCTTTGAACTGTAAAACATCACTATAGGACACAACATCTTTAGAAATGTCCCTTTGTCTTACTATGCCTTCCAATAATTGGTCTTCACCCTTATTCAGGCGAAACTCCCACAGACTTTCAATTGATCCAGCTTATTTGACTTGAGTAAGGTCAACTACAATGGGCCCCCCCTCTCTACTGTGCATTCAGATTGCATGATGCCACGTGTCATAATGTTGCGATGATGTGTATTGGCAACCTTATGCCGGTGATTAATTGCTGGGAAAGTAATTCCTTTATAATTGTACTTTATGACTCCTTTATAATTTATAAATGCTTGTGGTGGCCTGACATCATGGGGAACTTAGGTGTGCTGGCTCAGAACGGCCTCCAGAAGTTGAGTTATACTCCCATCCCAACCCCAAAATGAACCCATGTCTATGAAAAGTCTGGTAGCAGTGAAAGGTGCTCAAGGGCTGACTTTGTGCCCAGCACAGTGTAGCACAGTCTGCAAGCACCATCTGAGCTGCTGAAATCGTCACACTAGCCCTGGAGACAGGTACTTTGCAGCAGGTGCCACAGCACAGCGGGAGAGCATTGGGGAGCTTAACTGCTCGGGGTCACATAGGTTGGGAGGCATTAGGTGGAGGGCTCTGGGGTCAGGGACTCATGACAGCTATTCCTGGCCCTCCAGCCAGGCTGGTTGGACCTTCTCTCTAGCCTAGCCATGCAGGCTTTGAATTCCCAGCCCTAAATGGACTCGCTGGGCTCAGTGGCCTTGAACTCTAGGTTTGTGAGCTCTAGTACCTGCCCCTCCCACTTACCTCCTCGTGGATGGATTCTTTGTACATTTTAGGCATCAGTTCACATGTCACTTCTTGGGCAGCCCATCCCTGGTCACACCAAGGACAATAACTCTCCTGACTGGACAAGCTTCATGTGAGAGATAAAGTTCCTTGACTGTGCAGTATTTATCCTGATACGCACTTACCTTGCTTGCAAAAGCATTTTGTTTCTTTATTGTATGTAAATTCCAGAAGGGCAGCAGCTTTGTGTGATGGATGTGTCACCGTAGGTCTGGCGTCTAAGATGGTGATGGATACTTCCTTGATGCTTAGCCCCGGTTGTGAAGGACCAGGGCAGTAGGAGTGAGCTTTTGATTAAATGCTGGCAGTCATGTGGGCTGGGTAGGCAGAAGGGATAGAGAGGGCAGACAAGGGCAACAGAAAATTTGAGAGCGAAGACACACGGTGAACACAGTGAGCTGCCTGGTCTACCTTGAGAGCGAAGACACACGGTGAACACAGTGAGCTGCCTGGTCTACCTTGCTTCCTTTCCCTGATGGCCCCCCAAGCCTCCCCTCATGCTCAAGCTCCATTTCCCCTCACAGCAAGATACTTACTTCCCTGTGTAGGGGAGATGTTGAAACAGGCTTTGGTTGTCTCATGACTGATTGGTCCTGGTGTTTGCTTTGCAGAATTACTGTGGGCAGCAGACAGTTTAGGAAATCAAAGGGGACAGCTAACCAAAGTGATTTCAGCATCTCACAGGCTAGAGTAAGGTGGAGAGTGTGCTTGACAGGGCCTTCCAGTGACCACATACCTCCTGGAGAAGTGTCATGGCTCGTTACTAGCCTGTTTTCTTGCTGAGACTGGCTCTAAAGCCTTGGTCTATGTGCACTGGCTCAGGAGGATCTGCTGCGCTAACCCAGTGTGAAACCGCACATTGGGCCAAGTGCCTCTTTCCCCCAAGGTCACAGAGGGAGACTGGCAGGGCCAGTTGGATTCTTCTGCCTGCTCCTCATCTCGACAGAGCATAGCAGGACTCCAGCCAGAGGAACCTGGAGTAAGCACATTTGCATTCCGCAGGTTCTAAGAGCGTCCCCGCCTTTCAGAGCACCTGACATCCTTTCAAGTTAGCGGCTACAAAGGCAAATGGGTGTTCTGTCAGTCAGCCCTCAATCTGTATGTTCTTCCAGACACTTCTTCTCCTGCCTGATTTATTTCATATTAAGGGGCTGTCAGTCTGTTTCACAAGAACAGGTTGATAGTACATGAGTGATGCTGGCATTTTTTTTTTGGTTGTTGTTGTTTGTTATTATTAAAAATAATGGCCTCCCTTTCTCTGGCCAAACTCCCGACTCACCTACAGACTCTCCCTGGCACTCCTCACTTTGTCAGCCACACGTACATATCACTTTGTGAAGTCTGCGCACTATGGGTATTTTCATCAGAAATGTTTTCTGCAAGTCCGTGGCAGACCCTTTAAAAAATTATCCATCAAATATATCTCTTTTTAGCATCTGATGGCTTGGCAACAGGACCATTCTTCTTTCAAATAAAATAAATGTGCCTGCGACGTGGTGAGAAAGTCGGCTCTGAGGAGGCTCCATCTTGGCTAATGTGAGCTGAGTCCTGTGGGCTTCATTATAGCAGGACACTAACGATGCTCTCCACGGCTCCCAGTGGGATTGCTTTATTGTGCCAGCTGTACTATTGCTTTATGTCTGGATATTGATTATCGCCTTCTCCTGTCATTTATGCTAGGTTTTCTTACTTTAATCTGCTATTTCAGCCAATGAATAGAGTCACTCTGCCATCCTATACTATTAATTTCTCAAACTCTTGAAGGAGTACAGCCAGGTGACCAATGGAGGCCATTTTCACCTGCTACGTGAATACTACAGGAATACAGAGTAGACAGAAGTCAGATGATCTCCAGCATCGAGGCTTACAGAGTGGCCCAGATTTAGACACTCATAGACCTGATTTATGGGAACACACTAGAGCCTCTAACTGTGGCAGGTGCAGGAGTGGAACCTAGGAATCTGCATCCTAAGAATGCTCAGGAAAAAGCTGAAATGGGGCTAGAGTTGTAGGGGCGGGGCACATGTGGTTGATGAGAGGGGATGCCTGGGAGACTACAAACTGTCCTCAGCAGGCTCTGCCCCCTTTCTCCAGGCTTCCCCAGTCTCCTCACTAGTCCAGCTTTCTCTCTCTTCTCCTCCCCATCCCCTTTAGGTTCTACTACCAAAGAGAATCCAGAGCATGCAATCACTTGGGAAAAGTTCAAGCCAGAAAGTTCTGCATCCTTGTGCAGCAACCAGGGTTGGACAAGATTAGAAGGCAATGGAGAAAAGACAAACACACAACACAGAGACAGAAAGCTGGGCTTGGGTGGGCAGGGCTCTCTGATGGAGAAGTCATGGCACCATGTAAGTTCAAAGGAAAGGTAGGGTTTGCATACAGCTGAACAAGGAGGCAAGATTATTACATAGGGGTAAACGAGGAGGCAGAGTCTATGGTATACAGTTGGATCAGGGGAATGCTTTAGCTAATCTCAGTAGGAACAGTCTCTAAGGCATAGTCTTCAGGCCATAACCATCTTGAGGGGAGAAAGCTATGGTGGACATTTTCTGCACACGCTATCAGCATCCGCACTTGGATTTTTCAGGACGGCTTTACTATTCCCCTGAGCCTGGCTCAGGGAAAGCGCTGCCGTTTTCTCATGAGTCTGAGGCTTTGGAGACCTTGGCATGGCTGTGACCAGTCAACAACACCCATTAGCTCAGGTCTCCCCATGTCAGCAACACACAGAACTTCATTCACTCAGGGTTTCCTTGGGTCCTGTGACAAAATATGCCAACACTGCCCTCTCCCATCCAAAGGAATTAGCCACACAGGACCCTAATTAGTAAAGTACAAGGAGAAGAGAAAAAGAAAAAAAAAGATTCTAGACTTCAAAATATATGCAAGCTAATGGTTGTATCCTAAAGCCCTGCAGACAACTGAAATAGATGCTGCCTTTTGAGGGAACAATGGACCCGGACTCACTTTCCCTGGAGGTGAGGAAGCAATGGACTCGCTTCCATGCGGGTGGGGACCAATGGACTACCTCCGTGGAGTTAGGTCACTAGAAATAAAGACCAGCCATCCAGGAGGATCAGAAGTGGGATTGTTAGCACAGAGGAAGTGACCTTTGGGGCCAGAGAAGCATGCATCCACCACTGCTCTCAGGAACCAGCTTCTAGGACAGCTCTTGAAGGAGCCTGCAGGTTCCCAAGCATCTATTGGGTCTCAGAAGAAAATTCACCATACATTTTTAACTAAATACATTCTACTGCAACCCAAAGATTTATTTAGCGATACTCGGAGTCCAGTGCTTACCAGGTGTCCCACATCTCTCCTCCTCACCCGGGTCCTGAAGGTTATTTGAGTCTATTGTATTTGTGAAGTAGAACCACCATGCAGCGGTGGGCTCAGATATGCTGCGTCTCATGCCGATTTTGCTTTCAGCAGCTTGGCAACTGACTGTGCTAGCAGTATTGAAAGAGAAACGATCAAGGTCTGAAAGCCAACCCACCCTTATCGCTTTGGTGACTAGCTAGACTTAAGAAAAAGATGGAGGGGGAAAAAAAAACCCAGTGCAGAGAGCTTAAGTGTGTCGCATGTGCCGCTGTTACACTGTAAACGTCATCAGAGTATCTGAGGAAATACTCTTTGAGTATTTGAAAACTGTGTCCAGCTTAGCAAAGATGCCACAGATGACATCCATGAGCCCACACAGTCTTTGACAGATGCCTTCATTTTCCTACTTTCGTTCCACTCATTAATGTGGATAAAAATGTCAACCACTATGCCTGTCAGAACTCTCTCCTGCCTCATTTGGAGCCTTGAGTGGGAATGGTGAGAAGAGCCTGCCGAAGCCAGGCAAATTCTTTTTTGGGGAGATTCGTTGACTATTTGGAATTATAAGGCAGTGTTTTGGTCAATTTTTTGTCTCCCTGTGAATGATAGATATATCCTCTCCAGATCGGCAAAGTGGGCTGATGAAAGCGAGCTTGTAGCCTCACCTCCAGGCAGCTTCTCTCTGAGGAGTGCTTCATGGCCCTAATGACACTCACAGACTGAAACCTGGGAGCTTTTCCTTGCGCGTCACAAATAGAAAGCAAACTTATTCAGGGGCTTACATCACCTGGTGGATTGTGGGTCTCTTCAGTAAAATGCCTGTGTCTGACTCAGTTTTTATTTATTTTTCTTTCTGTTTTGAAAATCTGTGATTTAAGTTTATGCATTAGTTATACTTTCCATTTTTTAAAAAATATGCTTTTAATTGAAATAGAATTACAGTATTTTATCCCCTCCCTCCCCTCCCTCCAGGCCCTCCCAACTATCTTCCTTCCCATATACACACCACCAATAAAAACAGACTTAGCAGGTTGTAGCTGTATTTGCGCGCACACGCACACATGCATACACACACACACACACACACACACACACACACACACACACACACACACAATGAGTCTTTCTTTGTCCCACCAGCCAGTTTTCAAATAATGACACAGAGAATTCTTATTAATGATGAAAGCTTAGCCTATAGCTTAGGCTTGTTCCTAACTAGCTCTTATACTTTGAATTAACCGATTTACATTAATCTATGTTCTGTCACATGGCGTCACCTCTCTCCCATCTTGCATCTCCTGTTTCTTCTCCGTGTCTCCTGGCTTCTCCTGCACGCCTAGATTCTCCTTCTCTTCCTTTCTCTTCCCAGAAATCCTGCATCTATCTCCTGTCTAGCTATAGCCTGTTCAGCTTTTTATTACAATAATCACAACAAATACATCTTTACGGAGTGTACAGATATCCCACCACACACACACACACACACACACACACACACACACACACACACACACACAATAATAGTCAAGAAAAGGGCTACCAACTTGAGAGTGGGGTGTGTGTGACTCTGTTCTTTATCTGCTGTTTTGCCCAAAACAGAATTTATATTCACTGGGTGCTCAAAAATGCGGGACACAGTGTCTCTCTTTATGAGCCTGCCAGTGAACTGTTAGTTACATAAAATATCCACTGCAAGAATGAACATGGTAAGACCAGAAAATGGATTAGCAAAGATGGAGCTGGAATGGGGAAGAGAAGACGGGAAGGAAATGGAGATCACAATTGTCACTCTTGCTACTCTCCATGCGGTAACTCTGCTACGCATCACATTGACAATGTCCCATCTAAATTTCACAACCGGTTTTGTGAATCACCCTACCGGTTTTATTTTACATTTAAGAAATCGAGGCTCAGAAAGAATCAATAACTGGTTGAACTTGCCGTGAAGCTGGGAAGCCTCTTGGCAGGGCTGGTATAGGGTATGCCTACAAGTCTTCCCCTTTGCTGAAAGGGGTTTGGCAATAAGACAGGGCTTTCCTTTCTCAGGACCTCCAATGTCTGGTCCATTCCTAATGTTTTGGGTTATGCTGTGGTGCATATGACTCTGCTTTAAGAGGACATGCAGGGTGTTTTAGAGCTATGCGCACCACGGACACACTGGGGATAGAGGAGTTGCTGCGGGGTGCTGCGACTCTGGAGGTGTTGGGGAGAATTCACTTGACTTTCTCCATGGAGGTTAAGTTCCTGGATCCTGAAGGAAAAGGATCTCAAGGAAGCCAGTTTCTTGGAAAGTTCATCCTTGAAGTACCTGAGAGATGGAGATTCCCAGTGTCTCCTCACGTGGCTCGTCCACTGTTTAGCAAACTATCCTTCAGATGATCTTAAATTTGTATCTACCCCAAATTTCTCTCTCTAGTTGAGTACGTTTCCCAGATCAAAAGGACCTGTGACCAAAAACTCATACAGCTCTAGGAACTTTGGATCTTGCGTTCTAGTTCCCAGGTGTGAGGACAGACATATGTACTACCCAAGGACCCTGTAGGTCTCCTGACATCAAAGTTCTTGCTAAAGCCAGGTCAGGAGGTGCTGACATCTGAGTGGACCAACATCCGAATGGGTGGCCACTTCGCTCCACATGGGTCTAATTGCCCTGGTGCTTCCTAATTCCTCACTAATTCCCGTGATATGTGCCATGATACTGTGTCTCACAATGAACTCATTTGCTATTAATGTGAATGTAATATGCCGTTCCACAGGAATTCTGCAGTAATTTAGCAATCATTAATGTCCACTTATTGTAAAGTGGTACAGAATACACTTTATTGCCTGCAAATTGCCAAAGTGATTTCCCTCTGTGTGTGTATGTGTGTCATGTGTGCCATTTAATGAGGTCCTTGTGAACTCAGGAACCCCAGTAAATATGAACTTCCCATAAAGTCCCAGGCTGTAAATCAAGCAACTATTGTAAATGACCTTACCATGGAAAGGTCAACCGTGCTTGGTCCCACCAAAGGACTTTCATCTTTTGCAGTGTCCAAGGACATCCCAGAATGTTGCTCCAGCAAGCCTCATGTGAAGGGTTTCTTCATCCACGTGCATTTCCTGAGGTCAGCTGTCAATCTCCATTCCCTCTGTGGGTCATTTGGTGCACTGCTACCTTGGTGCCCCTCCCTGCCCAGTTCACGGGAATTTTCCTTTGTGATACTCCTGAACGCTAAGTGAAGCAGGGCTATTTAAACCCATCCCACTTAGGCACTCAGCCCCTGTTTGCAATAGCTGCAGCCAGATTTAAGATCAAAGGCAGAGGAGGTAAAAGTCAGTGTAGCAACACCAAGCATTAATCTCCTGTCAGTGGTGTTCACTGTTGCTTCATACATATAAAAAATCATTTCAATAGCTTGACATACTATTCATTTTTATGCAATGGGATGAATTTACTTTGCTTCCTGCTACGCATTAACTAAAGTATCCTTCCGGGCTTTTTGTTTTGTTTTGTTTCGGTTTGCTTTTTAACAAAGGTTGTCCCTGTACTAAAAACAATCCGGACCGCAGGAAGGCGACATCCCACACCTCTCTTTTCTTTACCCTCCTAATGCCATTTTCTCTGTGATGTAACTGAGTGATTTTGCAGCAGAAAGCTCCAAAAATTAAACCTGAACTTTCCAAATAGCTTCCTAATAACCGTTGCCCAAATCAATGGGGCTCCATGAATATTTTGACACAGTTTAAATGGGTTTGTATCCTCACCACTGAGATCTGGTGATTTAGCCTGTCAGCCTGCAAATGTGGAAATATCACCTCTCACTGAGCAAAGTCCAATATCTCATTAGAAATGAAAATAGAAGAGAAGGCAAGCACAAATGCTGTCAGTGGCGGTGGGAGAAGAAATTAAACCTCTGGAGGCCTGTATGTCTTATACAAAAGATTATGCACTGCCAGGCTGTATAAATCATGCCAGGGCTGTGGGGCTGCAATGGGCTAGAAAATAAAAAACCATAAAAGTGTCATATTGAAATACAGTCACTGAGAATTCTTTTATGATGAGTCTAAATTCGCCTGACATTCTCGCAAATTCAGGGGCCTGCTTGGGTTGTTTATACCCGGCCTTTCTCTGTCAGTCACGAAGTCCCAGCTTCCACAGCAAATTATTCTAAACAGGGCTTATTATCAAGGCATAAAAAAGTTAAAACACAGATGGCTGGAGAGTTCCTGTTTAATTTAAATGCCCTGTGGCCCACACCAACGTGAGTCTGTCTTGTCCTAGATTTATGATCAATAAATTGGCTGCACTTATTAGATGGCAGGGCCCTAAGATGTTGGTGGGGAGTATTTCAAATAGAATTAACATGAAGAGATGCAGAGCCATATCCTATCATCTGTGAAATATGGGGCAGGACGAGCTGTACATAAACAGGTATGACCACTCGTACCAAGGGCTACACAGCCCATGCACTTCCATCAGCAGCAAGACCCGTGACAGGTATTAATTATATCTCAGGATTAATTAGCAGCCTTTTTATCCCCAAGTTAATTTCATTTTAAGTAAATGACCAACAGAACACAAGAAAATAGGATCCCTGATTTTCAGAATCAGGGAAGGAAGTTTGGGTCCAAAGACATAAGCAAGGTACGCACAAGCATTTTATTTGGAGTGACACACCGTCTGTTTGTGAAAATATGGGCCAGCTCTCTCCTTGGCTGATTTACCTTTTGACCTCGCTTGTACATCAGCCAGCCAGTCAGCGACATTTGTCGGGTATCTGGTGTGCTGAAGGCACTGCAGTGCGTGACTGTGGATGCTGAAAAGCAGCAGAGAAGTCTTTGACCTTGAGGTAACCTGAGCCCAGGGCACCTGAGCTGAGCATGGCAGTGAACAGGATTCTGCATAGACCTCAAGCTGCCATTAAATGTCCCTTTTAGGGACTATTTGGGGGAGAGGGGAAGGACAAAAGAGGTTAATGGGGGTTGAATATGATCAAAGTACATTATATATCTGTAGGAAAATCTCAGAACGAAACCTATTCTTTTGTACAATTAATACATGCTAATAAAATATTTTTGGAGGTTAGGCAATGCCCGTTTTATGTGAAAGGACATCCGTGAGGCAGTCTCATGGCAGGGGAAGGGTGGTGACTTTTGAACCATGGATAGAAACAGGCAGGAACCAGGCAGCCTGGGACCCAAATCTGACCTTGGCCTTTTACTGAGTGTGTGTCTGGAAGCCCAGGGCAAATCTCACTTCATTTCTTTGCTCTTTGATTTCTCCAGGTGAGAAGGGAGGGTTTCTTCCATCCAGGAGGGACTGGTAAGCATCAAAGGAGGGGACAAAGGCAGCCAAGCTGCACACTCTATTGCTGAGCCGTGGGGACTACACAGAGCCTTCCTCTGTGGCCTGGCTGCTGGGGCGGGGTCTTTCCAACCCATTAAAGGAACAGAACGTGGGCCTGGGGCCATTCCTTAGACTCCCAGGGCAATATTGCTCTGTCTCATCTCCCTGCTTCCTTGCCGCAGGGATTGTCTGTCTTCTGCAAGTGACAACACATCTCAGTGTCTGGAAGAGAATGAAGCAAGTGAGAGAAGGTGACTCACTCCAGTTTGTGTGGATCTCCTGCCATCTTTACAGTCATGGTGTCTCTGCTGGGCCTCCCCCAGACCTTCATTTGAAGTAGTGTCGGGATGGAAGGCATCATAGCAAGTAACTTCTGTCACCCATATTGACAGCATCACGGGCTCTACCGTCTTGCTAATGCCAGAACCCTCTGTGAGCCGTCTTTATCCGGGACACTGATTACCACAAAATGATGGTGCGCCTCCCTCTCCGTGAGACAGACCCACGTAAGGAAAGCCATGGGAGGAGGAAGGCTCCCCATTCCACTCTGTTCCCAAGAAGAGCAGAGTGACCTTGGTCTTATTACTCACCCATGTTCTGGCTCTGGAGCAGAAAGCAGATGGGGAGATTGCCTCCTCCCTCAGATCTGCCTCTCGGGCCTTGCACTAAAGTTCCAGCACCATGTAAACCCCCACCCCCACCCCAGCGCCAACCAGGCTCAAGGGAAGCAAATGCTTGCCTGACGTTGGCAGCCAAAGACACCCGAGGCTTTTCTAAGGTTCACCCCAGTTCATGCCTTCAAGTGTCCTTGTCTCTCTGGAAAGCCAGCTCCCTCAAGATTTGTAACTTGGCTTTGGTCAAATCACTATGAAATGGAATGCTGTATCTCAAGATTGATAGCCCAGTGGGCATCAAGATCTCATTTGTTTCCTGCCCAGGAATTTTTCAGTGGAGTAGAATATCAAGACAGATGTGACATGTGCACTGCCCCCCCATTGCCTCCTCCCTACCCTTTTTATACAGCCTTGCACCTCCTTTTGTAGCTAGCAGGACCCACTGAAACACCACAGCAAGGAGCTTCCTGGGAACCAGGCCCTGTAGTTTGTCTCTGCTGCCCCTCTTTGTGAGAGGGGTTAGGGAGAGGGGCTCTGATGGGTTCTCTGTTGAGGTAGATCCAGAGTTCTCTTCTCCAGTCCTTCCTGAGGACCAAACTGTCATTTCCCCAGCTATACCTGCTGGTGTCTTGCTATTGAACCGCTTGACTAAAGAGGGCTACCTGGCTCGTGACCACTCCAGGGACATCTTAAATCTCATGACTCAACAACACAGAGTCCCACCCTCGGCAGGCCAGCTCTAAGACTTGCTAGGCTGTTTGGTGCTGGCCCAGGCCTCTGTGGTGAGTGCAGCAGAGCTCACCTTTCCTTCCCCCCAGCCCTGATATTCCCTCACAGTTGGGTCTCTCTAGTGCCCAATGCCCGGTTGCATGCTATCTCATCCCATCCCATCTGTTTCGTGGGAAAGCTCACTTGTGACAGCTCTCCCAGCATGCCCTGGGAGAAGAGATGTCTAATGAGCACAAACGAAGAAGCACTTCCGAATGTGAGTGGAGAACGATACGTTAACATCATTCAGTATTCAGACTCCGTGGCCAGCTGCCCCTCCCTCCTGGCCAGGTGTTGGGTGGGGTAGAGGGAGAATCTAGCTGTTGGCGTGACTATAATAAAGAGCTTACTAGTGAAGTGGCCGAACCATATTTATTTCCTAGAATGCCATCGCAGCCTGAGAAGAACGTTCCTGTCACATCCTAGCTGTGCTACGGTCTTGGGCAAGTTTCTACACTTGGGAGAAACCTAAATAAGAACTCTGGGGGTGAGGAGAGCAGCACAAGTGCTGGCCCTGAGTAGGAAGTGGGGTGCACAGCACCTGGAGTGAGTAGGAAGTGGGGTGCACAGCACCTGGAGTACTTGAATCCAGTTGAACACTCCATTTCTTCAGTTATAGCTGAAATTCTAGGGAAATCCTGAATTTGAGTTTAGAAAAGTGAATAATCCCTTATTAGCATGCAAACTAAGAGGCTAACAGCCTACCAGGTAGCAGTGGGCAGCGGGCTTTGAGTGAGGAAGAGTGTTCATGAGAGCGGTATGTCCGTGAAGGACAGGCAGCAAGGAGAAGCTCCAGCTGGTCACCACACCCTGGGCCTGTGATGTCGCGAGCCTAAGTGATGGTCCCCAAACACGGCGTGCCACAGCACCTACAGGGAAAAATAATATTGCCATTATCACAAAGTCATGCTGCAGCTACTGGCTGCCATTCGACTTATAGACAGTGATGTGAAGTTTTCTCTTAAAATAAATGTCTATAAATGCCAATTAATTCTATTATGTGAAGTATTCAGTAGAATAGTAGCTTGCAGTGGTGGTGTGTGAATGATGAAAGTCTGCTGTTTGAAGGTACAAAAGAATTAGATAAAAAGCGTTGCTAACCATCATGTTGCAGAAACGCAGTAAATATTAAATAAATGCCAAATGCTATCACTTAGAATTTATGTCAGATTGTTACAATTGTGTACATTTTCACTATTGTTTCTGATATTTTCCTAACTGGGTTAGTTTTTCCTCCCTGTTGCATATTAGATGAAACGGGTCCAAGGTTTTTAGTCCCTAACATGCTTGCATGGCTGAGATTTTGTTATTGATCACATCTTTGCTATTGCTCACTAATTACATATCCAACACGTAGCTGGTATCGTTAAAGCCATTAATTTTAATCACAAAGACTAGGGGTAGTGACTTAAGTCTGTTATCACAGAATGTAGGAGGCCAAGGCAGGAGGATCAGTGAAAGTTCGAGGCCAACCTGAGCTATACAGTGAGTTCCAGGTCAGCCTGGGTAAAATCATGAAGTAAAAGGAAAATCACAACTCGAATGGGATGTCATTTCTCCACACCCAGGAGAGGCTGGCCTACAGGAAACAGGCTCTTTGTGTGTGTGTGGGGGGATTTTTTGTTCTGTTTTGTTTTATTTGCTTATTTTTGGTCCTGGTCCTGTTGTATTTTGTTTGTTTGTTGAGAGAGAGAGAGACAGAGAGAGTGTGAGAGAAAGAGGAGAAACATGAAGTTGGGTGGGTAGCAGGCTGGGGAGGATATGGGAGGAATTGGGGAAGGGAAAACATGATCAAAATATATTGTTTGAATAAAAATGTTTTAAAAATGGAAAAAGAAAATCATAAACTAGAGGATATAAAGAGGTTTTTGGGAGAAATTCACAGTCAGGAAGATCTCCAAACTGGATGCAGAGACACTTTGGGAAACTCAGGGCAATTAGTGCCTTTCAAATCTTCTCAGTCATAGAAAGTTCTGTTAAAAGAACTCTCACGGGAAGCCCGGGAACAGCCAAGAACAAGACACAAAGACTTGTGTGAGGGAAGAGGGATGGGTGGAGTCTGGGTTTACCTGTAGGTCCCTCCTCTCTTTGTTGGGTACCTACACCTCAGGCCCCCAAGGCTTGTGGAATGTGCTGGGCCATTTTAAAAGCTCTTAATCTTTGTACAGATGGTACTTTGTGTGTTCAGCACGGTCAAAGACATGCATGTTTAATTAACTGACACACAGTGACTGTAAAATTGAACATGTCTACGTTCTCTTTCTCGCTCTCTCTCTCTTCCTTCTCTGAGACAGGATCTCACTGTGTAGCTCTGGCTGGCTTGGAACTTATGTATACTAGACTGGCCTTGAACTCATAGAAACCTCCTGCTTCTCTGCCTACTGAGTGCTAGAATTAAATCTTTCTCTTTTTTACATTTTTGGAAAACAATTTCTTGCCAGGTACATCCATGGTATGTTCATGATGTGTAATGCTAGATCAGGGCCACTGGCGTACCTAGCTAGCTCTGTGTTATCTTGCTTTGGGATGGAATGCTCAACATTCTCACCACCATTTTGAAACAACCTATTAGTTGTTGACTTTCCTCCTATAACTTGCATCCCTGCAGTACGGCACAGTGACCACAGTCTCCTTTTGACAGTATTTCAGACATGTCTTGCCAAAGAGCCAAGCATATTTTCATATGTATGAATAAATATACATGAACATATATAAATTCAGGGGGAAACCAATCAAAGAGTCAAGGCTATAAATTCCACCCAGAACCTCCAGTTCTGACATATTGATCACTACACAGCCCCAGGACCCAGAAAGACCCCTGGTGCATCTCAGATGAACAAACAAAAGAGTGAATAGAAAGTTCGTCACCAGGACACTTGAAAGATGGAATTAATGGGTCACGGGGTGGGGGTACGTTTTCTAAGCTCTCAGTGGATGAGCTGTTTGGAAGACCAGCCGAGGTGGTGGAAAAGACATGATGTCCTAAGCGTCGGGAGTTGCACAGTCTCTCACGTAGAATTATGTGGCAGCTGAAGAAATGGAAAGAAAACGAGAAATCTGAGGCCTCCAAGAAGGAGGAACCCTGGCAGTGGGTGGGGCTTGGGAACTAGAGTGAGGCATGCGTGATTTGGGATTCGATCAGGGAGACGCTTGGAGAACTGGCATTGCCACAGTAATTCTTCACAGTGATGGCCAGGTGTTAGCTTGTGGCGTGTATAGGTCAGCCCTCAGCTCTGTAGACATGACTCAGACTTGGCAGTTGATGTGTGTTCTGGAGGAAGAGGCAGAAGAGTGACAAGCTTGTGCTCAGGAGTTGCTCCACCAGGATTGCCGAAACACAAGCCTGTGGTGTACCTCAGCCAGCTGGCTTGGAAAAAAAAACGAGAGATAAATGAGTGAATGCTGTGCTCCACACCCTGGAACGCTTCCCATCTCCACCTCTGCAGCATCCCACAAGGAACCCAGTGGCTTTCATCTTTTCACCAAGTTTCTGCAGCCGATCATTCTTGGAGAACAAATCTGGCCCTGACTGCTTCTTGTCCCCAGGCCTCTGGCATTTATATGACACCACTCTGCTTAGTGGTCCAATGGATAGCCATGCACAAGTTATCTCTGTACATGGCTGAAAGGGAACTTGCTCCAGTCAAGAAAATGGAAAGAGATCAAGGAAGAGAGCCTGATGTCAACCTCTTTCTTACATACACCCGCAGACACACACCCTCACACACCCAACACATGCAAACACATGTATACACAAGCATACACATCACACACATACACAAGCAAAGAAGAATGAAAATACAATTGAGAAAACTGTTCTACCTAAGGAAGTAAGCTACTTTTTAAATTTTTTGAGCATTTTATACATGAACATTGTGTTTCTATCACTTCATCCTTCCCTTTCCTCCCCCTAAGTTCTTCCCGTGTCTCCCCCTGACCAACTCTACCTCAAACTTATGACCTCTTCTTTCATTATTATTGGTGTGTGTGTGTGTGTGTGTGTGTGTGTGTATGAGAGAGGAGGGGAGGCTGAATCCATTTAATGTTGTTACATTCATGTGCTTAGATCTGACCACTTGGAATTGGACAACCAGTCAGGGGGCTTGGCCCTGGAGAAAAATAATTCTCCCTCTCTCGGAAGCCATTGATTGACTGTAGATCTTCATCTAGGGGTGGGACGTGTGAAATTTCCCCCATTTCTGCTGTCATGTTAACCAGAGTCATCCTTGTTCAGGTCTTTCTTAAGCCACGATACTGTTGAGATTTTGTGGGTGTAGCTTCTTTGTCATATCTAGAAGGCACAATTTTGCAGCAGACTTCCTGGCCCTCTGGTTCTTACATGCTTTCTGCCTGTCTTCTGTGATGCTCCCCAAGTCTTTGGTGCAGGGTTGTGTTGTATATGTGTCAACTAGAGCTGGGTACTCCACAGCAACTTATTCTCCGCATCTGGACAGATGAGGGCCTCTAATGGTCTCTATCTGTTGCAAAAAGATACTTCTTTGATGAGGGGTGAGAGCTACACTTATCTGTGAATATAAGTATAAGTATTTAGATTACAGTTAGAAATTACATTGGTTTAGGAAAATGACAGCAGTAGCCTCTCTTGTAAGGCCCATAATCTTTTACAGTTCCAGCCACAAATTCCATCCTAATGAGTGGGTCTTAAGTGGTTACCCTCAAGATAAGAGTGTTACAATTGCACCATTGGGGATTATAGTATGATTAATAAAAACCCAGAGGCAATATTGGGGTTCATGCTGAAGATCAGAAAGGCAAAATAGCCAACCACTAGGGAGTTCTTATCTCTACCAAGGCTGGGGCGATTCTGTCTTTAGCATGACTGTAGACTGAATACCTGCTCTCCTGTTTCCATCCACCTTATATTCCTCTCTAGTGCTGGGATTAAAGGCATGCACTACTACTGCCTGGCCTGTATGGCTGACTAGTATGGCTAGCTTTGTACTCTGATCTTCAGGCAAGCTTTATTTGTTAGATCACAAACAAAATATCACCACAGGAGATTTTTTGCCAGGCTGGTCATTGTTGAGGTTCAGACTTAACAGCTGAGTAGGATTATTGATTGGTTTTGTTCCTTGGTAGCTTGCACAGCACCTTCAGACACTATGTGAGTTAGTTCTCAGGTAGGAGGTTTGCAGGCCATTTCTACCATGATTCTTCCAAGTTCTATAAGACTCTATTGATAAAGATAAAAGTTACTTCTTTATTATTCCAAATAAACTACTCTAAAACATTAGAAGGACCAGATCATACTAGAACAATATGCTCATTATAAACAATTCTCATTTATCTCAGAAAGCATTTTATGTACTTACCACCTTGTTTTAGACTCTCAATGAGATTTGAAGGTAATAAAATGGCTTTTCTTAGACAAATAATCTAGGAGTCATACGCCACTAAATTGAGACTCACCTTTTCCTCAAACCCAGCTAGATTTTAATGCGTATTGCACAGTTCCAACCTGAGCTTTCCCTGTAGCCCATTTCAAAAGACATATTGGCTCAGCCTTATCAGTCAGGTGTTCAATCATGCTTCCTTTGTATCAGGCACCTCAAGGGCAGGAGATAACACACATGGGCTTGGATTTTAATAGCTGGGAATATGTCTATGTGAGGTTCACTGTATTTGCGAGATGTCAGATGCCTGAAAAGGCAGTAAAACATTGTGATCCCTGGTGTTTCCAAGTAGCTGGGATGGTGGTGTCGCATTTGCAGCACTGAGACGGTGCTGCCATGTCAGTCCAGGGACGCTGGGAGTGTGAGAAAGGAGTGGTTGGACATGTAGGGGGTGATCGAGTGAGTTTCCACAGAGACTGTACGCATAGTTAACTCCAAGGCTGATATATCCCAGACCTGCTTTATTCAGTAGCAATTCTTTTATCATTTTTTAGAAAAATCTAGAAAATATAGACACATACCAAGAAGAAAAAACTTTAAATAGCCCTAAATTCCATAAATCAGAAATAGCTGCTTGTGATTTTCCTATGCTTCTTGTGTGCCTCTTTTTTCTCTCTTCATGCAAATACATTTTTAAAAAGCAACCTCTAATATTATATTGTTTATTCAACTAATATTTTCATTTATTACAATTAGAATTTTTACATTAATAGATACCAGCTGGAAACAAATACCTCATTTATCATTTACTCAAACTTTTCCTTGCTGATGAACATTTAGCCTGTTTTCATTTTTCCCTTTTTTAAAATTTATTAGAAACAAGCTTGTTTTACATGTCAATCCCAGTTCCCTCTCCCTCCCCTCCTCCCTGCCCCCATTGACCCCTATCCCATTCCCTTTCTGCTCCCCAGGGAGGGTGAGGCCTTCCATGGGGGATCTTCAAAGTCTGTGATATCATTTGGAGCAGGGCCTAGGCCCTACCCTGCGTGTCTAGGCTGAGAGAGTATCTCTCTATGTGGAATGGGTTCCCAAAGTCCATTCATGTACTAGGGATAAATAATGATCCACTACCAGAGGCCCCATAGATTAACCAGACCTCCTAACTGACATCCTCTTTAAGGGGGTCTGGAACAGTCCTATGCTGCTTTCCCAGCTATCAGTCTGGGATCCATAATCTCCCCCCTTGTTCAGGTCAGCTGTTTCTGTGGGTTTCTCCAGCCTGGTCTTGACCCCTTTGCTCACCACTCCTCCCTCTCTGCAACTGGATTCCAGAGTTCAGCTCAGTGTTTAGCTGTGGGTGTCTGCTTCTGCTTCCATCAGCTACTGGATGAAGGCTCTAGGATGGCATATAAGGTAGTCATCAATCTCATTATCAGGGAAGGGCATTTAAGGTAGCCTCTCGACTATTGCTTAGATTGTTAGTTAGGGTCAATCTTGTAGATCTCTGAACATTTCCCTAGTGTCAGATTTCTCTTTAGAGCCTATAATGGCTCCCTCTATTCAGGTGTCTCTTTTCTTGCTCTTCTCTATTCTTCCCCTGACTTGATCTTCCTGCTCCCTCATGTCCTCCTCTCCCCCTCCTCTTCTCCCCTTCTCTTTCTCCAAACTTCCTCTCCCCTCTCTCCATGCTCCTAATTAGCCCAGGAGATCTTGTCCCTTTCCCATTCTCCGGGGACCATGTATGTCTCTCTTAGGGTCCTCCTTGTTTCCCAGCTTCTCTGGCAGTGTGGACTGTAGGCTGGTACTCCTTTGCTTTATGTCTAAAATCCATATATGAGTGAGTACACACCATGTTTGTCTTTTTGTGACTGGGTTACCTCACCCAGGAGGGTTTCTTGTAGTTCCATTCATTTGCCTTTGAATTTCAAGATTCCACTGTTTTTTTTTTCACTGAGTATTACTCCATTGTGTAAATGTACCACATTTTCTCCATCCATTCTTCAGGTGAGGGGCATCTAGGTTGCTTCCATGTTCTGACTATTACAAATAATGCTGCTATGAACATGGTTGAACAGATGTCTTTGTTGTATGAACGTGCATCTTTGAGTACATGCCTAAGAGTGGAATTGCTGGATCTTGTAGTAGACTGATTCCCATTTTCCTGAGGAACCGCAATACTGATTTCCAAAGTGGCTGTACGAGTTTGCACTCCCATCAGCAGTGGAGGAGTGTTCCCCTTTCTCTACATTCTCTCCAGCATAAACTGTCATTGGTGTTTTTGATTTTAGCCATTCTGACAGAAGCAAGATGTTATCTTAGAGTTGTTTTGATTTGCATTTCCCTGATGGCTAAGGATATTGAGCACTTTTAAAAGTGTCTTTCAGCCATTTTATATTCTTCTATTGAGAATTCTCTATTTAGTTCTGTACCCCACTTTTTAATTGTCTTGTTTGGTGTTTTGGTGACTAGCTTCTTGAGTTCTTTGTATATTTTGGAAATTAACTCTCTGTCAGATGTGAGGCTGGTGAATATATTTTCCCATTCTGTGGGCTGACATTTTGTCTTGTTGACTACGTCATTTGCCTTACAGAAGCTTCTCAGTTTCAGGAGGTCCCATTTATTAATTGTTGATCTCAGTGTCTGTGCTACTGGTGTTATGTTCAGGAAGCCGTCTCCTGTACCAATTCGTTCCAAGGTACCACCTACTTTCTCTTCTAAGAGGTTCAGTGTGGCTGGATTTATGTTGAGGTCTTTGATCCATTTGGATTTAATGTATATGGACTTTTGTGTATGGTGATAGATATGGATCTATCTGCAGTCTTCTACACACCAGCATCAAGTTATGCCAGCACCATTTGTTGAAGATGATTTCTTTTTTTCTATTGTGTAATTTTAGCTTCTTTGTTAAAAATCAGGTGTTTGTAGATATGTGGGTCCATATCAGGCTTTTCAATTCAATTCCATTGGTCTACCTGTCTGTTTTGTGCCAATACCAACTATTTTCAGGACTATAGCTCTATAATAGAGCTTGAAGTCAGGGATGATGATGCTTCCAGAAGTTCCTTTATTGTTTTGGCTATTCTGGGTTTTTTGTTTTTCCATATAAAGTTGAGAATTGTTTTTTCAAAGTCTGTGAAGAATAAGAATTGTGCTGAGATTTTGATGAGTAGTACATTGAATCTGTAGATTGTTTTAGGCAAGATTGCATTTTTACTACGTTGAGCCTACCTATCCAAGGGCATGGGAAATCTTTCTATTTTCTGGTATCTTCTTTAATTTCTTTCTTTAAAGACTCAAAGTTCTTGCTATACAGGTCTTTCACTTGTTTGGTTAGCATTACCCCAAGGTATTTTATGTTGTTTGTGGTAATTGTAAAGGGTGATGTCTCTCTTATTTCTTTCTCAGACCATTTATCTTCTATATTTAGTAGGGCTACTGTTTTTTTTTTTGAGTTAATCTTGCATCCTGCCACTTTGTTGAAGGTGTTTATCAGGAATTCCCTGCAGATGTAAACTATCATATCATCTGCAAATAGTGAAAGTTTGGCTTCTACTTTTCCAATTTGTATCCCCTTGATCTCCTTTTGTTGTCTTACTGCTCTAGCTAGAACTTCAAATATAATATTGAAGAGGTATGAAGAGAGTGGGCAGCCTCCTCTTGTTCCTAATTTTAGAGGAATCACATTGAGTTTCTCTCCATTTAGTTTGATGTTGGCTGTTTGCTGTATATTGCTTTTATTATGTTTAGGTATGTTCCTGTTATCCCTGATCTCTTCTAGAATTTTATCATGAAGGGGTGTTGGATTTTGTCAAAGGCTTTTTCAGCATCTAGTGAGATGATTATGTGGTTTTTCTTTTTCAGATTGTTTATATGGTGGATTACATTGCTGGAGTTTCGTGTGTTGTACCATCCTGCATCCCTGGGATGAAGCCTACATGATCATGGTGGATGATTTTTCTGATGTGTTCTTGGATTCCATTTGCCAGCATTTTAGTGAGTATTTTTGCATCAATGTTCATGACGATATTGGTCTGTAGTTCTCTTTCTTTGTTGTGTCATTGTGTGGCTTGGGTACCCAGGTTATTGAAACCTCGTAAAAAGAGTTTGGTAGTTACCGCTCTGCTTCTATTTTGTGGAATACTTTGAGGAGAATTGGTATTAACTGTTCTTTGAATTTCTGGTAGAATTCTGCACAGAAGCCATCTGGCCGTGGGCTTTTTTTAGTTGGGAGACTTTTGATGACTGCTTCTATTTCATTAGGGGTTATAGGTATATTTAAATTATTTATCTGTTCTTGATTCAATTTTGATAAGTGATATGTATCCAGAAAATTGTCCATTTCCCTTAGATTTTTGAATTTTGAGGAGTACAGGTTTTCAAAGTATGACCTGATGATTCTCTGGATTTCCTCAGTGTCCGTTGTTATGTTCCCCTTTTCATTTCTGATGTTGTTAATTTTCATGTTCACTCTCTGCTGTTTGGTAACTTTGGATAAAGGTTTGTCTATCTTGTTGATTTTCTCAAAGAACCAACTCTTTGTTACATTGATTTTTGTATTGTTTTTCCAGTTTCTACTTTATTGATTTCATCCCTCAGTTTGATTATTTCCTGGAGTTTACTCCTGCAGGGTAAGTTTGCTTCTTTTTGTTCTAGAGCTTTCAGTTGTGCTGTTAATTCTCTAGTGTGATTATTTCCAGTTTCTTCATGTGGGCACTTAGTGCTACGAACTTTCTTCTTTGCAGTGCTTTCAAAGTGTCCCATAGGTTTGGGTATGTTGTGTCTTCATTCTCATTGAATTCTAGGAAGTCTTTAATTTATTTTATTTCTTCCTTGATCCAGGTATGATGCAATTGCACATTGTTCAATTTCCATGAGTTTGTAGGGTTTCTGCAATTTGTGTTGTTATTGAATTCTAACTTTAAAGCATGGTGGTCTGATAAGATACAGAGGGTTATTCTAATTTTTTTGTACCTGTTGAGGTTTGCTATTTTAGAGAAGGTTCCTCCTTTTTCTTTTGGCTGTTAGTAAAGTGAGATTATCTATTGCCAATGTTTTTTCTGGTTATAGTTAACTTCCTTGGGTTGGTGTTTTTCTTCCAGAACTTTCTGTAGGGCTGGATTAGTGGATATGTATTGTTTAAATTTGGTTTTGTCATGAAATATCTTGTTTTCTCCATCTATAGTGATTGAAAGCTTTGCTGGGTATAGTAGTCTGTGCTGGCATTGTGGTCTCTTAGTGTTGGTAGAATATCTATCCAGGACCTTCTGGCTTTCAGAGTTTCCATGGAGAAGTCAGGTGCTGTTTTCATTTTTTACTTATTGTCTTAGTTAGGGTTTCTATTGCTGTGAAGAGACACCATGACCATGGCAACTCTTTTTTTTTCCCAGAAGATCATCTTATGGAAATGTTTATTTTTCTTTTTAAGTTTTAAAATTAATTTATTTTTTACATTCCAATTCCAGTTCCCCCTCCCTCCTCTCCTCCCACTCCCCTCACTTCCCCCACACCTCCACCGCCCATCTGCTCCTCAGAGAGGGTAGGATCTCCTCTAGGAAGTCTACTAACTCTGTCCCATCATCTCATTGATGCAAGACCAAGGCACCTCTCCACCCCCACACTCCTGTATCTAGGCTGGGCAAGGTATCCCTTCATATAGAATGGGCTCCACTAAGTCAGTTTGTGCATTAGTGTTAGATCTTGGACCCACTGCCAGTAGCCTCATATATTGTCCCAAGTGTTACAAGAAAACATTTAATTGGGATGGCTTACTTACAGTTTCAGAGGTTCAGTCCGTTATCATCATGGCGAGGATCATGGCGAGGATCATGGCAGCATGCAGTCAGCAGTGGTGCTGGAGCTGAGAGCCCCACATCTTGACTGCAAGGCAACAGGACGTCAACTGACTGTCACATGGAGTGAAACTGGGGAAAAATACCTCAAAGCCCACCCCCACAGTGACACACTTCCTGCAACAAGACCACACTTACTCCAACAAGGCCATACCTCCTAATAGTGCCACTTCCTTTGGGAGCCATTTTCTTTCAAATCACATCTATAAAAAATAAACATTCTTGAATATAAACTTTTGCTAATAGCTCTGGCAAGTCATTCCTGTCCTTATTCTTGGCCATCTTCCTTGGGGCTGAGGAGGTGTCACTGTGACTTGTGTCCTGATGTCAGACTAATGGCTTATTTGTGGCAAGGATGTTTGTCAGTCATATTGATCGGCAACATTTCATCAATTAATGGCTTTGTTTATTTGTCAAGAAGTTGCTATGACATTCTCCTCACTAGGCACTGTTGGCACCTGCGAAGTGAGGTCAAGGACTACACCAACTGTTGGAGAGGTGCCTGGGCAACATCCAGGAAACTACTGACTGTGCTTGATGGTGACAACTGTTGACACTCATGGGGAGCTTTTCCGATGCTGTATGTATAAGTCCTCAACCTCACAGCAGCTACTAGCAACATCATGGTTTCTATAGTGAGACAATGAAAGCATAGAGAGGTGAATTCATTTTTTTTTAAGACACCACAGCAAGTGAGTGGTAGGACTTGGGTTTAAGGCTGGCTTTTTTTTGTTTGTTTGTTTTTTTACGAGACAGGGTTTCTCTGTGTTATTTTGGAGGCTGTCGGTCCAGCCTAGCCTCAAACTCACAGAGATCCACCTGCTTCTGTCTCCCGAGTGCTGGGATTAAAGGCATGCACCACCATTGCCCAGCTAAGGCTGGCATTTTATAGATATGAGTTTTCATTGGTTTTGGAAACTTTCAACAACAAGCAGGTTACTGCAAAGCAATTCTGATGTTGTCTAGTGTTAAGGAAAATGTCTACCTCAGGAGAAGCAACTGTGGACAGCAGGCTGGATGGGTTATGTAGGAGGGTGACCTGGGAAAACTCGTTATTTCATTGCTTCTTTATTTATGGTATGAGGAGTAGGACCTGAGGCTTTCCATACATATCCCCAGTTCATAATTTGAAATTATTTGAAAGTAGAAAAGTCACCCTTCACTGCTTGTATCCTAAGAGATAGCTGGGGAAGTTATAGAAAAGCAATATCTTATAGGAAAACTAGTGAGGGGATACGGAGAAGGCTTAGCGTGTGGAACTGCTTGCTGTGTAATCATAAGAACCTGAGTTCAAATCTCCAGCACCTGTGAAGGATTCTGGGCATGACCACGTGCTCGCACATCCATAATCCTCTGGTCCTGAGGGAGGGGTAAAAAGAAGGGGGAGACAAGGGGATGATTTTCTGGGTTTGCTGGCTGCCAGCCTGGCTCCATGTTCAGTGAGAGACCTGTCTCAAAGTAATAGGTGGAGAGCAATAGAGCACTACACTGTCCTCTGTTCATGTGCACGAGTGCATGGATCTGTACACACAATGCACATATATATGTACACACATGAATACATACACGCACACACACATGTATACACACAATTTTAGAGAGCAAAGAAGAGAACCAGTAATAGTTTTCTTTGTAATAAATAAGTGCTGGGTGTTGGTGGCACACACCTTTAATCCCAGCACTCATGAGGCAGAGGCAGGCGGATCTCTGTGAGTTGGAGCCCAGCCTGGTCTACAGAGCAAGTCCAGGATAACCTCCAAAGTGATACAGAGAAACCCTGTCTCAAAAAACCAAAAAAAAAAAAAAGTGTCTTAAGGGAAATCTTGTTCTTATCCATTGGATGCATGAACAAACGAACAGACAGTACTTTAGGCTCCAGATTCCACTGAGTGACTCTGAGATGGTCGTTAGGTACCAGCCACGGTGGGAGTACGCTACAGAATTTGGAAAGTGATTCTAATCAGGCCTCTCTGTTTGTTGGCATCTGGGCTTGGCTGTTAAATATTCATGGATACAGGCCTAAGCTTGCTAGGCATGGGAGAAGAAATCACGTGACTCCAGAGGAAGCAAGGAGAGTGTGATGAGAATACCAACGAGCGAGCTTCCTCCTCCTTCCCACCCTCTGCTGCTTCCCCTTACTGAGCTGGGTGAACCCGGGCACGGGGCTTTATTGGGACAGTGGGGACTCCAAGCCAGCTAGGAGCTGCGTGCAATGGAAGAGCCACGGCAGGAGCTGGAGGGCAGGACAGAAGCAGGGTCCTAGCAGTGCTGCCCGTCTCAGTCCACCAGCGTGGATGGCACCAGAATTCACCTAAACCTGCTGATGGGCACCCGCACTCTGCCTCCTGAGTGCTGGGAAGCCCTGGCAGAGGACCCGCTGCGTGTGGGGACGGGGGCACAGATGATGCAGGAGCTGGAATGAAGTTCACACATCTGGACATCCCACCACACACACACACAGAACGTGGAACGGGTCACCCTAAGATCGTGGCCTGGGTTAAAGGAGACATCCCTACCAGACTGCGTGTGTGAAGCAGTTCACTTCATCTTTGATGTTGATGTTGAGCACGTCACTTAAACTGCATAGGTTTTTCTCAGCTATGGAATGGGGACGCGAGAGTTAAATATGCCCATAATGAACTTATAAGTCATAAGCTCTCAATAAATACTAATGCCAGAACCTTGTTAAGGAGAGAGAGAGAGACAGACAGACAGACAGACAGAGACAGAGAGAGGAGGAGACGGATACACAGACAGACACATAGACAGACAGAGAGAAGGAGAGTGAAAGACAGAGGAGAGAGACACACAGAGAGACAGAGGAGAGAGAGGATAGAGAAGAGAGATACACAGAGAAAGAGACACATACAGAGAGAGACAGAGACACAGAGAGACACAGACAGAGAGATAAAGACAGAGATTTAAAAGATAAGTCAAAGCCAGAATCCAAAACTGATATACTAGTATGTTAAAACTCAGAGCACGCACACTGGTAAAACATTAATACTTGGAAATCTCCAGTCTGAGCTCTTTCCCCAAACCCAGACTTTGCAAGTATTTTAGTGACTAATCCACCACAGCATTAGCTATTCTGTTTCATCTAAACTTCAAAGGACTTGGGGTAAGTAATCGCCAGATAACTTTAAGGGGCACACAGGCCCTTTCCTAAAGAATGTCCCCTTGTCAGAGGCCTAGATCTCATGTCTTTTTATGCTGATGGAAGCGGTGTCTGGGACTACTCCATGGCTGTGCTAGGTAACAGCAGCCTCCAAAACAATACAGAGAAACCCTGTCTCGAAGAAAAAAAAAAAAAAAGAGGTGCCTGTCCTGGGGAACCAGGCTTTGGAACTGTTAGGTTAAACACCCCACCTCTCTGGTTAATGCATCGTTGACTCTGAGAGACTTGCCTATCAAGGTCTTCAGAAATGCTCACAGACAAGCAGTTTTGCCAGGAACGTGCCCCTTGGCTCCCTTCTTTGTACCATGACGCTTTGCCATAAAATCTAGTTTTGGGTGTGATAACCTGACTTCCACAGTGTTTCTGTCACAGGTGGAGTGATCGGTTATAGCAGCCTACATGGGGAGGAGAGCCATGGTGGCTATGTGCTTGTTTTGGTTGATTTTATGGCTCACCCTGAACTGCCAGTTCCCAAAGGTTCACATTCTGTCCCTAAGACACCAAATGTAGGGTTTCTTCATATGGCTGCACTAGGACTCTTTCATTAATCAGGTCACTTGTCAATCTGTCTCCTAAGTAATTTCCAAGCGGCAACAGAATTCACTGGTTTGTTCGTGTATTTCCTACACAGATGGGCGTTTCTCATTGCCTCAGAAGATTTGGAAAACTCACAAAAGATACCCAATGGACAGACTTTATTTACTTTTCATTAAAAATCAAATATGTGCTCTGTGACATTTTCAGGAGGCATGAAATTGGAGCCAGGATGGAAAAAGAAAAGAAAAGATTGATGGAACATAAAGCCTTCAAAGTATGGGAATCATTCACCTACTTTAGAAATTTATAAATTGATTGTTATCACCCTGGTACATGCCTCACTCTTAACTGCCGCTCGGACCAGGGCATTCTGCATGCACTCATGCACTCAATAGGCATCCACTGAGCCTTTCTTCAGCAGTGATGCCCAGCGCCAGTCTCAAGGGGGAAAGCCCAAGCTTATCGCTACACAGGGAGGCATATCAATCCGAGCCGAGTCAGGACACACTTTGCTATGCGCCATGGACTGTATCAGAGATTTTGGCAACTAGGTACTGGCTAGCAAAACAGAAGTCTAATAATATGAGACTAGCAGATATGCAAGGGACACCACAGCCACTAAGAGAACGTGACCATGGCTCACAGAATGCTGGGAAGACAAAGATCGTGACACAGGAAACCAGCCAGACCACCTCCCTAGGGGTGCTAGGGATGCCTTCCATGGCAGAGGAAAGGGTCCCTTGCCTGGCCCCCTGGTGCTGATTCAGCAGGCTTCTTAGCAGGGCTTCCCAGAGGCCAGCTGCTGTAGTATCTAGCCTCTAGGCCTAGCATCCAGCACCTAACCCTGGCATCCTCTGTGTCAGCAGCACAGCAGTGAGACTCCTTCCCATTGACTGCCACGCCCAGCACATCTGTACAGCTTCCGGATTAACCTGGCGGGCTATAGGGCTGATGAAACATCCTTTTGAGAAAGAGTTCCCTCTGCTGGCTGACTGGAGCTGGAGTCTGTTGGTTCAGGGTGCCTGAGGACTAACATGCTTTCAGGAACGAAAAGCTATTGAAGACAAGAAAATCATAGCCAGCTTCTAACTTTTCTTATCTGGTTAGAGGGTTTTGGAGCCTTCCCTTTTTACTCAATCAACTTTACTGAGCTATACTTCATAAAATGAAATGTGTGCACCTGTGTGTCTGAGAAGCCACCATCACCATAAAAACACAGAACCTTTCGATCGCCCCCAAAGTTCCCTTGACTTCCTTTCACAGTCAGCCCCCACCTTTGATTACCTATGGTCTCCAAATAACCATGGATCCCCATTCCTTATATACGCACTAGCACCGCCCATGTTAGAACTGCAAATAAGTGGACACACACAGTGTACAGTCACGCGTAGATACTGTGTTTTGACGTTCGTGAATGTTGTATGTATCCTTAACTTTAATCATTTTACCCAGTTCTCTATTCTGTCGGATGTATCTTAAATTTTTGTCCATAATGGACATTTGGATCGTCTCCAGTTTGGGGCTATTTTGACTAAAGACAATTAGTTTCAATCTTTTTTTAGAGGCAACTATTTTTATTTTTTCAAATATATCCGGGTGAGATTTCTGGATCGTATCGTAAGCGTGCTGCTGATTGAGTGAGAAATTTCAAGATTTTTCCACAGATGTTGTGTGCTAATGCAGTTATAAGAAGTAGTGTGGGCCCCTTACGCACCATCCTCCCCCTTGCTAATCTACAGTTGATCACAACTGCCTGGCGCCTTCAGGAAATACCTCTCAAGATTCAGTGAAACGCTGCTGAAACTAGTGCCACATGACTGCATATTCCAAGGTCAGTTCCCAAGGACTCAGAAACTGAGTCCTAACACTCACCAGTGCTCTGAGAATCCCATCTCAAGACCCAGAGAACCACCGATCCACGGCACCGCTGGTCTGATTCTTGGAGCCCCTGACTGAAAAATCCCACATCTGGAACGTCAATGTAGATAGGGCTGAACAAAGGGAGACTCAGAGAGAAGGGTAAGGAGATGGTCACCGTCAAGGAGGTCTCTGCCCCAAGACCTTCCCAAGCGAACATTATCATTCTGAGTTTCAGACTGACACTAGGCAGGGCTTCCACTGGCTCATGAAGTGACTGCCTACGGCTCCCAGCCTCATTTGAGCACTAGCTTGAACACTGTTGGTAGACCCCTATATGAGTAATGAACTGGTTTGAGTTCTAGCTCTTTCTGTACCTCAGAGCTGGTGCTGGGACTGAGGAGCACAGTGCCACCATGAAGATGCAAGGAGGCCTGCAGGGGGGAGGAAGACCCAGTTATCGTTGGAGCGGGTTCTAGGCCCATGGGCTGCGGAGCTGATGGCAAAGAGATAAAGGTTGTAAAAGGAGAGGTGAAGACAGACAAGGACGGATTAAGAACAAATTTATCGAAATTACAAAAACAAAAACCAACCCTTACCCAAAAAGAACCACACGAAAAATATCTAGATGAAAGATGAATGTGGTAACTCTCCCACCGTCTCCCCTCAGCTTCTTTTTGGTGGTTTGAATGGCCCCCATAGGCTCATATAATTCAGTCCTTAAGTCACTAGGGAGTGGCACTATTTGAAAGGCTGTTGGAGGAAGTGCGTCACTCAGGGGTGGGCTTTGAGGTTTCAAAAGCCCATACCAAGCCCAGAGTCCCTCTTGGCCTGTGGATCAGGGGTAGCTCTTAGTTACTGCTCCAGCATCGTGTCTGCCTGTGTGCCAACATGCTCCCTGCTACACTGATAATGGACTAAACCTCTGAAACGGTAAGCAAGCCCTCAGTTAAAAGTTTTCTTTAGCCGGGCGGTGGTGGCGCACGCCTTTAATCCCAGCACTCGGGAGGCAGAGGCAGGCGGATCTCTGTGAGTTTGAGGCCAGCCTGGTCTACAAAGTGAGTTCCAGGACAACATCCAAAGCCACAGAGAAACCCTGTCTCGAAAAACCAAAAAAAAAAAAAAAAAGTTTTCTTTAGTAAGAGTCGCCTTGGTCACCGTGTCTCTTCACAGCAATAGAACAGTGCCTAAGAGAGTCTTCTTCCAGACATGATCATTTTAGGACGGCCTCATATTATTTAGATGGAGACAACAGCTCCTTTGGGGATCTCTTGTGACCTGTTGGCAAAGTTATCCGTGCCCGCCTCTCCATCTCTAGATAACTACAACGTTCCTTGTCTCTTTCCTTCCTCTTGTCTCTCAAGGGCCTTCCATCTTCCCACTGTGAACATGCCCTGCTATACCTGTAGTCGCTTCTACTGCCCTGGAATCTTGTCCCAGCAGGAACACACTCTCCCTTGTAACCTTTCCTTAACTCACAAACACGATAACTTTCTTCAGCCCTTAAACACATCCCTTCTGTAGGGCCTATTCTCACGTCACCAGCCTCAACCTCCCAAATATCTCGAGAGAGAACTCTCCAATATCAGTACTTTCCCTCACCATCCTCCTGTCTCCTTGCCCTTAGCTCTCTGCGGGTTACCCTTTCCAACATCAGTGTCTAACAGGCCTCTGCTCACACTGCCAATCGCCTGGTGATTTTTTTTCCCTCCTGGGTCCCGTCTTGGTTTCACTGGCTCCAGGAGGGAGCCCGAGACTCAACGCGATTGTCACGCTCTTCCCCTTCTCCTCTTTAGGGCATCTTTGCCCCTTTCTCTGTCTCACAGGTGAGATGCCCCATCATTCACTCTTCTTTGCTGTTTTCTGTAGTCTTTCTTTTGCTTCAGTATCAGCTAAGGCCTCGGAGCACGCAACCTTGGACTTGGTTGGTTGTTACTTTTTAAAGGCCTTGCTTGGCCTTTTACACCCCTGTCCCTGTCCAATGTTGAGTCACACGAGGTAGAGGAGAAGAGGCATTGGTCTACCTTTAAGCCTTTAGCACAATGTCCTAAACATGATCAGGTGATGTTGAATAGTATTATCTGCTCTATTGACTGTTGAGACCCCTCCTTTTGATGGACTGGTGGCATCATGGAGAGTGGCCAGTTACATTCAAACCTGCTCCCTTCTGAAACAATACCTCAGGTAACCCTTCTGCCACCCGACACACGGACACGTGGTGGCTGGCTATGAACCAGTTCTCCTGAATGAAAGGGACGCCTTTGGGGGGACGTCCAGGGGTAATTGAGCCGTGATTGGCGCCCATTGCACCACTCTGAACTCACAATGAGCAGCCACAGCAACACGTGCCTCTGCCAAGTGGCGTCTCAGCTCTCCGAGGTGACTATATTGCTTTGCAGAGGCTGGCACGCTGCTTCAGGAGCGCCTACTGGGAGTCGCACCTGAGCCTGGTGCCTGACTGCTGCAGACAGCTGCCTAGTTAAGGCAAATTTTCAGTTAAATTGTGTTCTGCTTGGGAATTGGAAACGATTGCAGAAGGACAAATGCAAATGGGTTTCCAGTTCAAGGCAGGAGAGCATGGAGACACCTCTGCTGCCGTCTCCTCGGATCCTTTCCAACTGTTGTTTCGGGGAAACTTACGGGCCATTTTCCGAAGAGCTTAGGGAAGGACAGAGCAGCTTTGGTGCAATGTGAAAAGCCCTGGCCTTGGGAGGTGACGACATTGTGATTGGAGGCATGGATTTCAGCCTACTGGTCTCAAATGCTTGCTTCAGTACTATAGGCTGGGAAACCCTGGGGAAGGGGTTCCTATATCTGAGACTCTCTTTTCTCTTCTACAAACTATTATTATTAGTAATGGTGCTTACCATGTTAGGATTTAAAAATAGAAACAGACACAAGAACTTAGCCCAGAGCTTGACATGTAAGAACAAGCCCTCCATTGGTGTGGGACCTCAGGAAATCATTTAACCTCACGGTATTCTTTTTTTTCTGTTTCTGGAGATATCTTTATTTTTTATAAGAAGGGAGCAGAGGGGAGAGAATGTGGGGGGAGAATTTGAGGCATTTGGCACAGGATGGACACTTCGTTGGTGATAGGTGCACTTGATATTCACGGGCTGGCTGTAACTGGGTCTGTTTTATGTACCTTAGGATAGGTAAGCAAGACTCGGGAGAGAGGTTTTCCTGTCATGGGGACTTGACACTAACTTAGCCTTTGCCCTCTCTGAGAAGCGAGGTCAGAAGTGGCCACGGTGAACAGCACACATCTCTCTGAAGAGGATTCTGGTCACTGAGTGGATGGGGTGGTTCAGGTGGGGGTCTGGAAGGACGCTTGAGGACAAGGAAGAGGAGGGGCTAAAAAGGAGGTGGTTGTGGGAGAGCAGGAAGGGGGCACATGTAGCTTAACAACCCCGAGTGTGGCAGAGGTCACTCCTCCATTTTCTCTCTTCCCGTGTCCCGGCCTGTATCTCCCACTGTTGGGTAAATGCTATTATCAACTCGGGGTGGAATTCAGCACCGCCCCAGAAGCTTGGCCATGGGTGAGGGTGCTGTGTGTAGAGCTCTAGATGATGGAAACAATGCTTTCCTAAGCTGTGGGGTCAACTACACTTCCAGGGCTATTGTTTCAGGCCTGAGGATTTGACACACCATCACAAGAAACACCCCTCACCCCCACAAGAGTGCACCAGGCCTGAGATCAGGTCCTCCATGAAGGGACAGCGGGGCCTCTTCTAATGCTGACAGGCAGAGTGCCTCAGGGCCCAGCGTGCCTAGCTTGCTGCTGTGCGGTTGCAGGAGACGCTTGCCTTCGCAGCCTGGAGCTGACTTCCCCATCATCTGCTCAATGGCCACACTGCAGTCGGAAGCAAGGGCCGTTTGTTTTCCCCCCAGAACAAGAATTCTCAGAAAATCGATTCTATCTCATTGACAATGCATGCTAAGTGATTGAAAGGCCATTAAACCCATTAATGGGGTGCTCTTTAAATAAAATAAGTCCCTAAAAGGGATCTTAGACTTGGCAACATCAGTAGAGCGAACAGTACAAGGGGCCTGCCTGGAGACCCATAAATACCCCAGAACAAATACCAGAGAGCAGGAGGGGCACACACAGAGGGAAGGAATCCCGAACAGTGAGCAGCTGGGGCAGCAAGGACCAGCGTTGGAAGACATGCTTAATGGCTTTGGTTTTATTTTTGACAGGATTTACAAAACCAAGTGGATGAAGGGAAGTTTGCATCTTGATTTCAGTTAAATATTTGGCACTACATCCCTCCAAATTTCACGCACAGAATTAATTCAGATTGTCTTGGATGGAAGTGCAGCCACGAGGCAGGGAGGTTGGCTGCCTCTGCCTCCCTGGGAAGCAGGGGAGGAAGCAGCCTCCAGAGGCAAGTCTGGCGAGGCCTCCTCCTATTATCTGTCACAAACAGGGGCTCTCTGTCTTCCCTCCCGAATAATAATAATAATGTCAGCTGGTGCTCACCGGATACAGTACTTGCCAGGCAAGCATGAGGACATGAACTGGATAGTTAGCACCTATGTAAACAGCGTGGACAGAGAGATGGTGTGTACCTATAGTATTATCTGTCACTGGGTAGGCAGAGGCAAGAGGGTCTCTGGATCTTGCTGCATTTGGTTCGTTCCAAGTTTAATGAGAGATCCTGTCTCTAAAAATCAGATGGAGCGAGGAAGAGATGGTCCTGCAGGTATGAATACTTGCTGATCTCCCAGAGGACACAAGTCCAGTTTCTAGCATCCATGTCAGGTGGTTGACAACTGCCTGTAACTCCAGTTCCAGGGGAATCTGATGTCTCCGGCCTCCCAGGGCACTTTCACCCACATGTACAGACCCACACAGAGACACACGGGCTGAAAGAAAATCTGACAAAAATAAGGTAGAGAAGTGATTGACAAAGACACCTGATGTTGAGCTCTGGTTTACGAACACATGTGTATGTATGCATACACACACACACACACACCATGCACGCACACACAAGCATACAAACACACTCTCAGCAGCTACCATGACCTGACCTCATATCCAGGTCCCAGCATTTTCCTGAGATGGTTTGTATCTGTGGGTCCTGGTGGCTCTGGCAGCTGTGTTGGCCACTTCAGGAGACCAACGTGAGGAGCAGAGGGAGAAGGCGAAGAGCAAGTGTTTGGAAGAGACGAAGAGAGAGAGGAGCATCCCTCCTCAGACTTCTTCCCAGTGCCCTTGGGTGGGAACGAGCGCAGTATTCCCTGTGCCCACTTTCCCGAGCGAGGCCCGTGTCTCACACACCTGGGAGACAGCCGCCTGGGGAACTTCACATACTTCTGACACCTGTGACGCCTGTGAAGTTCTGCCACAGAACAGCCGGACTCGTCCAGGTGGACCACTGGGCAGGAACACCCCCTCTCTCAGCAGTGCCAGTCAGGCTGAGGAGGGGACATCACCTCTCACTGACCCTGGTCTAGGAGGGGTGACAGTTCACAGCTGGAAATCAAGCACAGTTGGAGGAAGAGTATTTTCTGGCAAATCTAGACTCTGGAGGCATTAGGCTAGTGGATCCCTATGGAAGTTTTACAAAATACAGACCGGGAAACTGAGGTGCGGAAGACTGCCCTGAGGGTTTGCCCTCCCTGGTGAGCGGCGAGACCCATTCTGCTCCAAATTTCCCGTCCCATCCAAGTAAAGGGCACTTAGTGTCTGCCGTGAGCATGAGACACTCTTAGAAATGAATCATCCCTCTGGGGAAAGTGGTGGTGTCACAAGGCTGCGATTCTCTTCATGGTCCCACTGTACAAAGCCGACCTCATTCTGTCTTTCATCCTTTTGTTTATTCACTGGGAGCCAATGACATGCCAGGAACAAGACAGAAAGGTACAGTTTCAGTTCTCCAAGGGCTCGGAGCCTGGGAAGGGCACACAATAGAGTGGGTCGTTTCTCTCAGAGATGTTTCTATTTAAAAATACCCTGAGCCTATTTCCTGGCTGAATGGATGGGCAAATTGTGGGACATCCATACACGACAATACTACTCAATGACACACAGGCATGAGCTATGATGCCCGGAGCATCCCAGGGCACTCTCAGTCATAGTGCGCTGAGTGAGAGGTGCTGGACCCCACCATTGTGGTGGGTAATTGTCTTGTTGCTGTGACAAAACACCAAACCAAAGCAGCGTGTTTGGCTCTCAATTGTATTTCTAGCTCTCATTGTTTTTATACAGAAGCTTTCAGCGTATCTAAAAAAATCGACTTAAAAAAAAAATCCTGCCATTTTGAGTGAGTCTAGACGTTTTAGTCCCTTCCCTACGCCATGAAGCCTGGGCGTCTCACGTGACAAGCCGTAGTTGGTTTTGCTGTCGGCTCTGCGGCTTTGTGCATGTTCCTGCCTATCCCCCTACCAAACTTCCCCTCACCCTCCTTCATCTAAGCCAAAGCCCAGACTTTCATCATCTCATAGATGTGCTAATGGAGCACACAGCGTTTGCCGAACTGTACTGGGATGGTGGGTGGTTAGGAGGAGGCAGAGGCGTGGTGAATGTTAAAGGAGCCTCTTTGGGTTCCTGGAGATGGCTCAGAGATAGCAGGTGTCTGAAAAGGGGACAGACACCAGCCAGTGTCGGGCAAGGCTGTGGAGAGGCTCCTTTAAATGGAGTAGAAGGTTTGTGTGTCCTGTTCTATGTCTTCCCCTGTCCCCTGTAAAGATGGCGCCAGTCACGCCTTGAAATGCAGAGTGAACAGACGATCAATAGCTCCTTACTTCTGGCCAGGGTGTGGTAACGGCTAGGCCATTAGCGCACTGTTGGGCTCTTTCCACGGACATGTGTTTCCCCGAAGCCACTACAGCATTTCCGAGGCACTTGGCTTCCTCTCCTAGCTAGCCTGCACAGCCTCCGGGAGGAAGGGCTCCAGCTCTCTGTGCTTACGAAGAAGGTAATGCATGTCAAATTGCCTTGGCTCACCCAGGCAATTGTGCACCTTTGAAAGGTGCAGGGAAATGTCTCTCCGTGGTCAGATCGGCCCATCACACACATCTGTTGTCTTGACCAAACTCCAGCAATCTGCCCTCACTTTGCTGCTGGCTGGAGTCCCAGGCCTGGGCAGGAGACTGTACAAAGTCAGTAGACTAGAGTCCTGGCTGTCCCCAAGCACTGCGAGCAGCAGTCAAAGAAGTCAGCATTCATGGGTCCCCACAGCACAAGATAACCCAAGAAACCTACAAGGGATTCTGAAGAGACTCAAAGGAAAAGGAGAGGAAGGCAGAGAATTTGCCTGTAGAAAAAAAATATTCTCAGCACTTCAGGGGAATGCTGGGAGGGATCTGTAGCCAGGGCCTCCATAGCTTCTGGAAGGCAATCATCTTACAGGATGAGCTCTCTCCCCTCCCCTCCCCTCTTCTCTCCCCTCCCCTCTCCTGGGATGTCGCAGTCACTGATGGTGGTGCTGTTCTGGGAGATGCTGGAACTTTAGCAGGTGAGGCTTTACTGTTGGAGGAAGTGGGTCATGGCAGTTTATCCATGGCTCTTAGTCCCTTCTTTGCTCTCTCTGCTTTGTTTCTGCCATGAGGTGAAGGACTCGCCTGCTTCCCCCCCCCCATGGTGTTCTGCCCAATCACATGGGGCCAAGAACGTACAACCTGAACCCTCTGAGGGCATGAGTCCAAGCAAAGCCTTACTCTCTTGGGTATTTTGTCAAAGCAACAAGCGTAGTAAATGACACTATTTGAGCTAGAACGCTATCACTGTGGTTCCTGAGTCTTCTCAAGGTTTCCATTTTCTGTTATAACATATTATTCATAAGATGTGGATAAAAGACACCCTTGTTTGTTGTAAAATCATTCCTGGCAAACTGGGACTGTAGTTCTCTGGTGACCACCCAAACCACTTGTGGAACACTGTGGCTGTTTGGGAAGATCATGGAGCCTTCAGGAGGTGGAGCCTTATTAGAGGAAATATGTCATTTGGGGGCAGAGTGTGAGCCTTGAGAGTGTATACACTGGCCCCACTTCCTGTTCTCTATCTGTAAATGCAATGTGATAGGCTGGACTCGTGCTCTTGCTGCCCATGCCTCCCCCCCCACAGCAGTCTGTATGCCCTATGGAATAATAAATCAAATAAACCCTTTCTCTCTTAAGTTTCTTTTGTCAGGGTATTCTACCTGTGGTGCTTTGAATAGGAATGTCCCTCACAGACTCATATATTTGAAACCTTGGCCCAAAGGGAGTGGCATTATTAGGAGGTGTGGCCTTGTTGGAGGAAGTGTGTTACTGTGGGGGGTGTGCTTTGAGGTGTCATATGCTCAAGCTATGTCTAGCGTGGCACACAGTCTCCTTTTGCTGCTTGTGGATCAAGGTGTAGAACTCTCAGCTCCTTCTCCAGTACCATGCCTGCCTGCACATGACCACATCCCACCATGATGATAAAGGTCTAAACCTTAGAACTGTAAGCCAGCCCCGATGAAATGTTTTCTTTTATAAGAGTTGCTTGCACCGGGCGGTGGTGGCGCACTCCTTTAATCCCAGCACTCGGGAGGCAGAGGCAGGCGGATCTCTGTGCATTCGAGGCCAGGCTGGACCGATAGCCTCCGAAACAATACAGAGAAACCCTGTCTCGTAAAAACCAAAAAAAAAAAAAAAGTTGCTTGCTTTGCTTCCTGTCCACTGTGTCTCTTGTCCTTTGTCTCTGTCTTGCTGACTCCTTCATCTTGCTGCATGGAAGGTGTATGTAGTGGCTGCTGTTTTGGATCATGACATCAAGAGTCACTCCCTGCATGGAGCCTGGGTCCCTGAGGACCTCGTGGAGCAGACCTGCCTTACTCTCTGAATTGCTCCTCTGGGATCTTTCTCAGGAACAAATGAAATTGTGTTTTCCTTACTACACTGTTACCCAGAGGTCTTCATTAATATCAGCTAAGTTTAAAGCCAATATACCCTAAGATTTCTAGTTGAAAAAAACACAAATGCTGGGAGTATAGCATGAAATTATCAAAAGGGATGAAGTCAGCATTACAAACTGTAAAGCACAGATGGCATGTTTCAGTTCATTTTGCAACAGCTTAAAAAATGACCCAAGTTTTGTTGACAGAAAAGCAAAGCAAAGAAGACTGTGCTCAGGAAGGAGATGGCTGAGCTTTCGGTGTCTTGGTGAGGAGACAAATGAGTGCCAGCATTCTGTTGTGTCACCTCAACCACCATCAAAAAGAAAATCATTTGTGGTGGCGTTTACTCTCATTCCTAATGTTCTACCTCTTCCTAGAATAAGAATATACATTCACAGCCTTCCCCATGTGACACTGGCAGTGGTTCAGTAAGCAAAATATTAACCTTTCCCTTTGAACACCGAGGAAAGACCCATGACTTGTTTGGTCAATAGGATGTTCATGGCTGTGACGAGGGTCAAGGGCTCAATGGGAGCTGAGTCTTGCCTGCCCTTTTACTCTTCTGCCATCTTCTATGAGAAGGACACAGTCTTCAAAACAATGCCCTCACATGAAAACACAATTTTAATCTGGATATGCTCCACAAACCATCCCAGAGTTCCTTTAAAATGATTCAAAGCAGTTGTATTTGGACATAATTCAATATATAAACTGTACCCACCTAAATGATACAATCAGTATGTCTTTGTATTATCAAAGAGCCAAGCAGCCATCACAATTCCAGGATATTTGTTTCATCCCCAAAAGAAACTCCATACCTTGTAGCATTTAATTCCTGCTCTCTAACTCCTCTCCTCCTCAGGACTAGGAAAGCACTCACCTCCTTTCCAGCTGTATAGATGCTCCTATTTCCAACCATTCATATAAAAAGAATCACTTATTATAATCCAGCTTCATCCATGTTGTAGTATTTATCAGAACCTTGTTCCTTTTTATTGCCAAATCATAGTACATTGGATGAATACACCACATTTTATTTATGTATCCATCTGCTGTTGAAGTCAGTAGTATTTTTGATAACCATAGAAATACATGGGGGAAAAGTGAGCTTCACCTCATTTTTTGTAATGTTTTTATTTAAATTAGAAACATGAATGATTTACATGTCAATCACAGCTCTCTCTCCCAACCTTCCTCCCTTGTCCCTCCACCAGACCCCCCCCACAGCGTCCTACTCAATCCCCACATCATTCCCCAGGGAGGGTGTGGCCCTCCTTGGGGGGATCTCTAAAGTCTGTCATTTCATCCAGGGCAGGACCTAGGCCCTTCCCCATGTGTCCAGGCCAAGAGAGCATCTCTCTATTTGGAATGGGCTCCCAAAGATCATTAATAAACCATGGTAAACACTGATCTACTACCAAGGCCCCAGTGATTTCTGTGGCCTCCTCACTGAGACTACATTCATGGAGTCTGGATCCTGTTGGCCTCTCAGGCATCAGTCTGGGATTCAAGAGTGCCTCCTTATCCGGTCAGTTGTCTTTGTGGGTTTCACCATCATGGTCTTGACCCCTTTGCTCATCACTCCTCCATCTCTGTCACTAGGTTCCAGGAGTTCAGTTCAGTGTTTAGCTGTGGATATCTGTCTCTGCTTCCATCAGTCACTGGATGAAGGTTCTAGGATGGCATATAAGGTAGTCATCAACCTTACCATCAAGGAGGGGCATTTAATGTAGTCTCTCCACTATTGCTTAGTTTGCCAGTTGGTGTTATCCTTATAGATCTCTGGAGATCTCACTAGTGTTGCTCTCTCCTTAAGCCTATAATGACTCAATCTATTTTGGTATCTCTCATCCTGCCCTCCTCTATTCTTACCTCGACTCAAACTTCCTGGTCCCCCATACCTTCTTCTCTCCTCCTCTTATCCCTCTCTCTTTTTCCTGGCTCCCTCTCTTCTCCCCTGATGTTGCCAATCTGCTCAGGAGATCTTGCCTCATTCCACTTCTCTGGGGTATCATGCATCTCTCTTGGGAACCTTCCTGTTTCCCAGATTCACTGGCACTGGGATTGTAGGCTGACACTCCCCTGATCCATATCTAAAATCCATATATGAGTGATTACATACCATGTTTGTCTTTTTGTGACTGGGTTACCTCACTCAGGATGGTGTCCTCTAGTGCTATCCATTTGCCTGCAAATTTCAAGATTCCTTTGTTTTTTTTCTGCTGAGTAGTACTCCATTGTGTAAATGTACCACATTTTCTCTATCCACTCTTCAGTTGAGGGGTATCTAGGTTGCTTCCAGGATCTAGCTATTATATATAATGCTGCTATGAACATAGTGGAACAGACATCCTTGCTGTATGAATGGGCATCTTTTGGGTATATGCCTAAGAGTGGAATTGCTGGGCCTTGTGGTAGACTGATTCCCATTTTCCTGAGGAATCTCCATAGTGATTTCCATAATGGCTGTACAAGTTGGCACTCCCACCAGCAGTGGAGGAGTGTTCCCCTTTCTCCACATCCTCTCCAGCACAAACTGTCATTGGTGTTTTTGATTTTAGCCATTCTGACAGGAGTAAGATGATATCTCAGAGTTGACTTGATTTGCATTTCCTTAATGGCTAATGATGTTGAACACTTTCTCAAGCGTCTCTCTGCCATTTTATACTCCTCTATTGAGGTTTCACCTCATTTTTAAGTGACTTTACAATGACGTTAGCATATTGACTTTATTGACACACACCTGTTTTATGCACAACTAGTTCCTTTTCTCACAGCAGATTATTTCTAGATTGACCTCTCTGAGACTTACTAGAACAATATCCCCAGATGCAGCCAACTCTTGGTCATGGAGAAAAGGACGTTTCTTTTGACATGTCTGAAGAACTGAGGCAGAGTTGACAGGAGTGCATTTTGAAGGAAGATGTTACCTTCAACCTGGGAGAACAGAAGGTCTTTTAAGCTCCATGTTGTGGTTCTTATATGGACTTGAAATTCTAGATGGTTCATGGGGACTGAATGGTTCTTTCTTTAAAGTGCAGATAATGAAATATATCTAACAGTTTCACTGTTTTGACATCCCATTGAACATTTGCTGTGAATATAACTGCCAATTCTTTTGTGCCTATATTTTTGAGTCTCTTTAGTTTAACCAAGATACAGTATAGTTGAACTTACTTTGGACAGCCAGCTCCCAAATAATGGCATGGAGACTTCTTACTAATAGTGAAAGTTTGGCCTTAGTTGATGGGGGATGTTCTTCTTTATATATGTTTCTCTTATTGGTAGATGAATAAAACACTGATTGGCCAGCAGCCAGGCAGGAAGTATAGGAGGGGCTATGATATTAGAAGAATTCTGGGGAGAGGAGGCAGAGAGAAGCAGGCAGGGAGAGATGTCATGTAGCAACTGGGAAGATAGGATGCACCGGGTGTTGTCTGGTAAGATAAGGCCATGTAGAAATACATAGATTAATAGTTATGGATTAATAATTAAGAGAGAGCTAGCCAGTAAGAAGCCTGAGCTATTGGCTAATGGTTTCTAACTCATATAAGTCTCTGTGTGTTTATTTGGGGCAGAGTGGCTGTGGGACCAGGCAGGACAGGAATTCCAATTGGGCGTGTTCCCAACTAGCTCTTATAACTTAAACTAACCCATGTATATTAATCTACATTCTACCATGTGGCTCATTACCTCTCCTCTCTACTGTCTTACTGGTGAATTCCCTACCTCTCTTCTTCCCAGAGTTCCTATCTCTTCCTGGAAGTCCTGCCTATCCTCTCCTGCCTAGCTATTGGCCATTCAGCTCTTTATTAAACCAATCAGAAAGCACCTTGGCAAAGACACATCTTCACAGTGTACAAAAAGACTATCCCACAACACTATATGTTTAATAGTTTCCAGGTTCAGATATATTTGTATACATGTTCATATCCCAACAAGGAGCGCTCTCCTGTAAGAAAGATGTCACAGTGAAAAGGAGTCTGTGGAGTCCCACCAGGCCAGAAATGCAATGGGGACAGAACAATTTTCTTTTTCTTTTTATTTCATACGTTATATCCCTACTGTACTACCCCTCCCTCTAACCTTCCTAGTCACCATCACCACCTCCTCCCCCAAATCTACTCCTCCATTCCCTTAGATTGCCTGATCCAGCCTTGATAAGAAGGTTTGCACTGAATGGCTAAAATCGAAAACACCAATGACAGTTTATGCTGGAGAGGATGTGGAGGAAGGGGAACACTTCTCCACTGCTGTTGGGAGTGCAAACTTGTACAGCCACTTTGGAAATCATTATGGAGATTCCGCAGGAAAATGAGAATCAGTCTACCACAAGGCCCAGCAATTCCACTCTTAGGCATATACCCAAAAGATGCCCATTCATACAAAAAGGACGTCTGTTCCACTATGTTCATAGCAGCATTATTTGTAACAGCCAGAACCTGGAAGCAACCTAGATACCCCTCAATTGAAGAGTGGATAGAGAAAATGTGGTACATTTACACAATGGAGTACTATTCATCAGAAAAAACAATGGAATCTTGAAATTTGCGGGCAAATAGATGGCACTAGAAGAAACCATCCTGAGTGAGGTAACCTAGTCACAAAAAGACAAACATGGTATGTATTCACTCATATATGGATTTTAGACATGGGTCAGTGGAATGCCAGTCTACAATCTCACTGCCAGACAGTTTGGGAAACAGAACCTTCATCCAGTGACTGATGGAAGCAGAGGCAGACACTCACAGCTAAACACTGAACTGAACTCCTGGAACCCAGCGACAAAGAGGGAGGACTTATGAGCAAAAGGGTCAAGACTGGGCTGGTGAAACCCACAGAAACAGCTGACCTGAACAAGGGGGAGCTCATGGACCCCAGACTGATGACTGAGATGTCAGCATGGGACTGATCCAGACTCCCTAAATTTGGGTGTCAGTGAGGAGACCTAGGCAATCTATGGGGCCTTGGGTAGTACATCAATATTTATCCCTGGTGTACAAATGGACTTTGGGTGCCCATCCCACAATGAGGGATGCTCACCACTTTTGGTGGAGGGCCTAGGCCCTGCCCTGTACTAAATGACAGACTCTAGAGATTCCCCCATGGAGGGGGGATTGGGTGGGAGGCTGTGGGCGCCATGGGGGCCAGGGAGGAGGGGAGGGAGAAGGATCTGGGATTGATGTGTGAAGCAAGCTTGTTTCTAATTTAAATTAAACAAATCTTAAAAAAAGAAGGTTTGTGCCTAGTCTTATTGTAATTTATTAAGATAGAGCAATTTTCCATGGAATGGTGACAGCTGACACTAGGGTTAGAACCAGTGGCTCATGGTGTACACTTCAAAAACACAGCAACATGCTGCCCCATTGTTTTGATTTATATGAATCCCAATGTCTAATTTAGCATGAAAGTCAATTATTATAAAGAAGAGCAAGAGGATTTTATAAAAAATGTTTAGATCAAGAAGGGATGTGGATTTAGAAAAGATATAAAAAAAAAAAACAACAAACCTACATGGGAAAAAGTAAAGGCAGAGAACACCCAAAACGCCTGTGGGAGCAGACAGGACTGGCCAGTGGGTGGGGAGACTGGAGGATTAGCAATTCTATCATTATGTGTTGGTAGTAACTATGGCCAAAAGAAGGGCAAGACTGATAACATCAAATGCACTTGATCCTTTGATTGAAAATAAAACTAAAAGGCGAAGCATGAGCCGATGGACAGAGTAACAGCTGCACTTACTCAAATGCTTGGAGTAAGGGTCCATATTTGCTTTCTCTGCAGATGAGAATATGGTGGCTCTCAGACCTTTCCATAGATTATTTTCTGTTTCGTTTACACTTTTTATAAAACATAAGAACCATTTGTAGCTCACAAGTTGTACAATAATCATTTGTGGTCCCGATTTGGCCCATGCAAACTATTTTGGCTTCTTCCATTATGACAAAGAACTAGAAAAAAGGAAATACAGGTATTAATCTCAAGAAATTTTTTAAAAATGGTGAGTAAAAATTAACACAAGTGAAACACTAAAGAGAAATTGATTAATACAGGCAAAGGCTGAAATAAGTGGCAGAGGAAAGAAATGAAATGAGTAGAAAGAATAAATATATTCAAAACTTGGTTCTGAAAATGCATAAAATAGGATAGCCTCTTGCAGTCTGAGTAAACACTGGAAATGGATCAAGGAAGAAATGAAAACTTGAGTAGGACAATTTCCACAGGGGAAAGTTGACTCAAGATTTACCCCTGAAAAATTAGTGAACCAGAATCACTTGACATTCACAAAACAAGTAATTCCACATTTAAAAAATAGTATCAGTTCTCTTAGAATTCCTACAATGTATTTTAATCATCACCCAGCTCCTCTTAGATCCAGCCAGTCCCTACACACCCACCCAACTTCATGTTCTCTCTTGTTCTCTTTGAAACCCCATTGTCTACATTTAAAAGAAAGAAATGAAAATGCTAAAGCAACAGACAAAAGTGGAAAGTTCTAGAAATTATCTTCCCTTTGGGAAGTTAAAAGCCAGAGTCTCTAGAACTGGAGCTGCAAGTAGGTTTTGTCTTGGGTGCCAGCTTGCCTGAGTGTCTGCTAGAGCCCAGAGGGAGCAGACGAGGTCAGCTGACATCCAAGGGGTGAACGTGGGATCCACTTTGCTATTCCCAACTCAACATGAACTATGAAATCAAATGGGTCTAATGAGCCAGTTCCTACAAATAGAGCCAGGGATCACTGTAGGATGCCTCCCACACTTCTGAACCATTTGGGATGATTTCCAAACTCAGTGAAATGTATAGTCCTCCAAAGACCATTCAGTAACAGTACAAAACCCAGGTCCCAGCTCAATTCCACAATAGCCAGTGAGTTAGAGAAACCCCAGGCTGCAAGAGCCATTGATATCAAGGGGCATGCCCTATCTGATTGAAGTCTGTGCAAGGAAGGTCAACATCTTTGCTGAGCTGTGGTTAATCAGGCAGCATCCCATTCTGTTGATGTGATGGTGACCCTAGCCCCTCTTCTAGTTCTCTGAATGTAAAAGCAGACTTGAGGCTGCCACGTCCAGCCTTACCTGGGTTAAGGGCTTCTAGCTTGGAGGGAGAAAGCAAGGGGAATGGAGAGGATCCGCGGCTGCCACGAGTAAATCTTCATTATTATAAAAAAGAGAAGCGTGGCTTTACCGTCCTCAGTTTTATGATGGAGTAAAATAAAATGGGAAGGGAAAGCAAGAGAAACGACCCCTCAGCAAACGCCCTCAAACCTAGCACGTGTTTACTTAAGCAACTCTTCAAACACAACCCTGGGTGTCCGTTAAATCAGCAGGCATGTCAGTTGGCACTTCTGGTTACGGACCATTTTACAGTCATAGCCGTAAAAGCCATTTGCCCTCTGTCTCCCAACCAATCAGGATCCAGGCAAGAGGAAGCAAGGCTGATGCTGGCCAGCTTTCTCCTGACTTTCCACGCCCTGATTTTATCAGAACGCCACCCAAAGCTGCCTCTCTGGGTTAGAAAGGTCCCATGCCTGCCTTGCTCTCCTAAGGAGCGGCGGATGAATTAACTCGCCAAGAAGGGCAGAGGTGGAGCAGACACTGGCCGTGGTGCCTGCCACACCTGCCACGGGAGCCATCCAGGTAGACCGCCGCGATTTGAAGCAGATGCCAGGGCTGGGCCACACGCAGGCGACCTTGATTTGCCTCACTTTCCTTCCTCTCTATCACCGCGTTACTGACACAGAGGCTGCCCAGTCCTGACTATCCTGACCGCGCAAATGACGCATCTTAAGGCTTTCCCCAGATGTCTTTACCTCTGGGATCCCCCAAATCTGTGGTCTTCCCTTCACGCCTGCCGTTTCCTGATTCTTAAGATATTTCTTCATTTACTAATACCGCTAAGCAGCGGTCCTCACAACCCCAGTGGGAACCGGGACAGTCCCATCTCGTCCCCCACTCCATCTCTGCCTGGACATTTTGTGTGTTGTCCGTCTCTCCAGTCACAACAGGCTGGGGTCAATTTTCCAGTGGCAGCTTGGAAATAATAGTGTAAAATGTATATTAATACAGAAATATATTGTGAAACTGTCCTTAAACAAACAAATGAGCCACTTTAAAATATTACTGCTATAAATGACCATGACAGTAGCACAGCACATATAATAAAAAATAACCGCTGAAGAGAATCTGCTGAGTTACTATAGTAATAAACCAGATGTGATTATTATCATTTAACACGGTCATTGAATACCATGAATCCCTGAAGCCATTAAAATATTTATGATTAAACATTTGCTATTCCTTAGAACAGAACATATAGTTAGGTACTAAAAAACAGTTGAAGTATTACTTCAACTAATCTGTGCCAGTTCAGTAATGGAGGTCAACCAGCATTCGGTGGTGGTTTTCAGAGGCGAGACAAGCAGCCGCCCCTCCGTATCTGGACACATGTGGGCATGTTTCTGCTGTGGTTATATACTCTGTTGGTGCAGGGTAGGGTGCTGTTAGTCCCTTCCAATTTTAATGAGACGTTCCCTGTACACTGTGTCTGCCTGTGCCTGCCTTCCATGCAATTGAGCTCTACTCTGTACCTATTCCGGGCAGGGTCAGCTTCACTGAGGGCAGAAGGAAACCCACCCGGCCACTGAGCAGCCTGTCCTGTTAGAAAGAAGAGCCGGGTGAGATTTCTTTACCATAACCACTTGAGACTTCGCTGAATGTTTTAATTACATTCTCCATAAAAATGAGACTTGACGAGGTTTTTTTTTAGAGGGATAGCAACAGCAATTGCCTTTCCTCGTATCTGTAGAGACAGAGACCTTCCAAAGACTAGGTGCTTGAAACTCTGAGAATAACATGAAAAGAAAGAACTAATTTTAGAAAGAGACCTGGAATTGGCTGGCAGATCTGACCATAACTGGAAGCACGATATTTAAGATATGTTATTTAGCGTCACGTGGCCTCATGCTTTGCCAAAGTGCCAGTCAGTTTTCTCATGCAATCATGGCAATTACACATATTGGTGTGATGTGTAGAAAACATTTATCTCTACTGCCATATGGATAATAGGTATTTAATAAACATTAATTTATTAAATGATGAATGAACGGTGAATTTACTCACTGTTTCCACACTACCACGATAACAGCTCAACTCCTGCCGTAAGTAGTCACCTATCGGGAGCTCATTTGGCTCCCAGCGTGTCTCTCGAGCTTCTCATGGGGTTTTGGCAGTGTGACACAGCTCTGTCATGTGGGTTCCATATTTGCCTTTAAGCCTCCAAGTTTTAGTCACATAGTCTACCCTGTTCTTGTTGTGGTCTCACATCTGTGGGATCGGTAAGCTGGGCAGTGGCCTGACATGTGAGCGGGGGCTCTCATAAAGCCTCCAAAGAGGAGCTGGAAAGAGTTTCCAAGAGTCCCGCTGTTCAGTCAGTCTAATGAACTATTGGATCATTAGAGACTTTGCCATCCACCAGTCATTAGATCAGCAGCCATTCACTGACAACAGGGTTCTCCTGCTTAAAAAGGCTCCCATCAAAATGCACTCAGGGCATCGCTGGGTCCCCGAATCCGAAAAAGTGGCTCCCCTCACTCTTTTTGAGTTAGCTGCCGCAGTCGCAAAGTGGGGGCTGGTTTGGAACAGCTGCTTAAGCACTCCGCCCAGGAGCGGTGCTGCGGAGTCCATCCTCTACCCAAGAGCTGGATGGCCACGCCCGGGACTCCTGGGGCTTTCTGCAATTCTGGTTCTTGTGCGGCTCCCTTCAGTCCTTTGTTTTTGTTGACCTCTGACCTCTGGGTCTCTCCTCTGCCCGTAGTCACCAGTGTCTTCTAGAACCTCCAACCTCTATCACATCAAGCAAAAGCCTGGAGTGACAGTTCTGTGCACATGTGTGTGACAGATGTTATATTGAAACTGGGTTTAGCAAATAACTGACTGCTAATGGTAATTGAAGCTGGGATTTTTTTTTATGATAGTTTCTAAGTCTTACTACATCTAGGCAAGTCTCTGTCAGCTCATCTCCTAAGTGGCTCCCTCTGCTGTCTAGCTGCTCTGCCCTGTCAAAACGTTCCCTGCTCACCTGTGCTGGTGGAGGTTCTGTACCACCTGGTCCCACAGTCGTTTAGTCCCAAATCAACACCCGGAGAATAATGTCCATTTTTACTCCTGAGTTCTCAGACTGCACCTAGAACTTGAAAGTTGGTGTTGTTACGTAGGGTAGTTTACCCTTGACTTGGAACCCAGCTGAAGGTCACCAAAACAATTCACTGAACTATTTGCTAAATAAAGTTCAGCTAAGTGGTATGATTATTCTGAGGCATTTGCAAGCATGTGTGAGTACTTAAATACTATTCATGTCAGCTCCTGGTCTTCCTTTCTTAGGAAGCTGTGTTGGAGAGCCTGTTGTCCTCACCATGCTGGCCCAGGCACCGTACTTCACTGCAGTAAAACTTGGTCTCAGAAGGGCAGGCTTGTTGGGTTGTACATCGAGCTGGTTTCTGCTGCAAGAATGTGCTTCTCACGTTTCCATGAGAGATATATTGTCCAGTGTGTAAGTCTTTGTTTCAAATGTTTTGTTAATATTCAAACACTGGCAAAACTATTTTGAGGACAGAATGCTTCTGATAAAGAAATGCAGGCCTTGGTGGGGGAGGTGAGACCCCTTCAGAGTGGGTCCAGCTGGGCCGTCTGATTCATTTTGGTTCTAGATTTCCTAGTTTTTGATAAAGACTCGGTTAACTGCTAGTAATTTTGTTTTTTTAAGCAGGAGAGAGCCTATCAATTTTAGCTCATTTACCTTTACATTTGCTTTAATGTTTAGCAGAAACCATTATTATTTAGTTATCTCCATTTTTAAAAAAGCATTAAAGCCACAGGACAGAGATCTAATCTTCTTGCTGGTGGAATGCTACGGTGTGCTGACATTAATTCCTTCAAGGATTCTGGATGGAACTTAAGCAACTATGACAATAATTACTCTCCTGATTGTTTCCTAACCAAAGCTTTATGTTAGCAATAATTCGAAGTCCACATTATACATTAACCCATTGAGTCATACAGGCCCCTGGGAAGCAGACATTATTGAACCCCATATTTAATTCTTTCCCATTGGTGTGATTAAATACCCAGCTAAAGCAACCTGAGGGGGGACAGGTTTATTTTAACTCATGCATAGGGCAATTGTGGTTGGGGAGGCATGGCAGCAGGAGCTCTTTGTGATTGGCAGTTGGAGCTCGCTCATACTAGGGAGGATCAAGCAGCAGATGTTGGACAGGAGGCGGGGCCAGGCAATAAACTTTAAGCCCTACCCCTCCTGTGACACACTTCCTTCTGCTAGACCTATCTCCCTAAGGCTCCACAGTTCCCTAAAAAGTGTCACCAGCTGGGCACCAAGTATGCAAATGAGTGGCATTTCATATTTAAGTCATAAGGAATTTCCACCACCCCTCTCCCTTTTGAGGCTAGGTCTTAAGTAGCCCAGGCTGGCCTCCAACTCACTGTGCAACAAAGGCTGATCTTGAATTGCAGATCTTCTTGCTTTGACCTCCCAAGTGCTGGGGCTATTGGCCTGTGCCACCACACCCAGCTCCAATGTCCCTATGTCACTTACAGAGACTCACTTCAACAAAGTGATTCTGGAGTCTCCTGTTACTATGGCTACCACATTTATTTTCGGCACTTGTTTGTCTCTCTGCCTGGCTGACTTAGTGCAAGCCAGGAATTTGTCTGTACTACCTGCTACCTGCACAGTGGCTGACATACAAAGGTTACCTGATTAGTTAGTTGACAGGATGACAGGACCAATGAATCTGTGTTGAGAGGAGCAACTCCCTTGAAGTCACCAGGTAAGAAATTCAAGACTCAAGGCCATGGCTGCTAGACCTCCAGGTGGGAGTTCTTCCGTGTCGTGTAAGAATTTCCTTTGTTAATCAACGTAGAAATAAAACCTGAGTATTGCCACTCTTATGGTGGAAGGAGCCACAGACCACGGGCAAAGCCCCCAAAGCGTCTCTTAGCAACTTGGAAGCCTGGCTTTGAGACTAGACAGACAAGGAGTGGGTGAGATGCTGTGGAATGGAGGGTTGTAGGGGTTGTGTAGAAATTCTTTTCTTAAATGAAAAGCCCAAATAAAGTAAATAAATGAAAACATAAATCACTGTGTCTTCTCCAGGCTCTTGGCTGCGGGAAAACAAATTAGAAAGGGCTTGAATGAAAGGTGTATTGAAGAGGCTTGGCTTGAATTAAGTGGTTATATATTTTCAAAGCACTTTGTTGGGTTCTGTAAAAACAGCAAATAAAAAGGTAATAATATCCCCTAGCTCTCTGAGGCAAATGCCAGAGGTATATATATACGTAAGCTTGGGTGCGGGGGCGGGGGGGAGGGATTTAAGTGTCTGGACCTCACTAGAGGGGAAAGGAAAACATTCACTTCACAAGTACGTACATTCCATCCCTTAATAATTCATGACAAGGTGCTGCTTTTCCAGACAGATATCATGTGTCTTTCTTACAACACCCACTCTCCTCTTAAAATGGCCCCAAATGAAATGGCAGGCCATAACTTGAAGTTTTTTTATTCTTGTGACAGACAGTCCACCTCAGGAGCCTTTCAGGGCTATCAAATCCTTACAATTTGAGGATATGTTTTATAATTGCTTTATTCATAGTTCGAAAAATGTTAATAAAGTTAATTGCAACCATCATCCATCCACCACAGGAGTCAAAAGCTGCTTTGTAACCTTCCTTGACCTGCTATGCTAGTAATTTAAAAATAAGAGTTTGCTGGAGAACTTGGTTGCTTTTGCAAATGTTCAGGAGCTTGGGGAATGGGTGTTTTCCAGTCATAGGAGAAAATAGTGCTGGAAAAGTTACCAGGGACTGGATGAACTTTTCTCCTTGTTAAGAAAGGGTTAGGTCCTTTTGTTTGTAAGTGGCAGGTGGGTTGTACAATTCCAGTGTAATTTCAAAAAGCCATCTTCTGAACATAATAAACATGTCTGCAATAATAGGATTCAGAAAATAGCAAAATGCATTCCAGACGCCCTTTGATTGTGCATATAGAACAGAGAATTTAGCTATAATTGGCTATAACACAGTTATGGACAGCAAATGACACACCACGGAGTTGGGTGATGTGCAATTCTGATTAGAGACCGTGTGCTTCACGCAAATGCCAGAAATAAAGCCGGGGCAGGTACATGGTGACACAGCAGACTCCCCCACTCTTGCCTCCCTTCCCCCCTCCTTCACTTCCTCCCTTTCTTCCTCTCTCCGTCCTTCCTTTCTGTTTAATGAAATCATAAATTAGACCAGAAAACTTATTCTATTATTTCTCAACTGATCAATTGTCAGCCAATACACCGTTTTCCTCAGCGGCTACAACTGTATGAAAGGGAAGCAGGAGCCCACGGAGAATTGACTTTTGGAGAACTAGATGTAATTTGAATCAAGAATTATAATAGGAAATAAACCATTACAATAAACAAGGAAACATGTACACAATTACTTTCATGGTGTAATTTTATTCACTCTAGTTGAGAAAATAAAGAGATAATACTGACCGTAGCACCTGGGTATTTAATGCAAACTGTAAAATCTATTATATTAAACAAAGTCAAAAGCAATGTGAAAGATCTTGAATCTATTCAAGGCATGCACCTCATTACAGACTTAGCAAATTAAAATACAAATAGGATTAGAAAAGAATAATGTAACAATCTCCCACCAGGTCCCTGGAGCATTAAGTCATAAATTGGGTTTGCATTAAATTGTGCCTGCAGTATTGAATTCAGGGAAAGAGCTGTGGGCTGGAGATAAACCATGCTGGGCTACTCACCAACTTTGGCAAAGCTATGTGTTTTCTGAGACGTGCAGTAAATTTGTTAGACTAAAACAGCTCCAAAGAAAGAAACTGAGCACTTCATATCTCAATTTAAAAATGTCCCGTACCGTGTCACATGTGGCCCGCCTAGATAGAAACACAGAGAAGCTCACACGTGAATCGGAGCGTGTTTTCTGGTTTGGTTGACTTTATGCACCATGTAATACCAGGCACATTTTAAATGAAACAAATGAAACTGCTCAACGTGGTTCCTAATGGATTTTGTTTTGCTTTTTGTTTGCTTGAGTCTGTATGGGCAGAAAAAAAAGGCACATGGAGAACTGTGGGTTTTTAGTCTCCAGATGAGCATTCCCTTTAATTCTGCAGGAGGCCCAGACCTTACTTGTTCTGGGTGATCCACAGAAAGACGTTTAAGACATTTAAAAATGCAGATGAATATTTTTTAAACCAGTATTTAAAGTGACCCTCGCTTTCATAAAAACCCCTCCTCAAGACATTCCTCTCATTACCATGAGCTATGTCGGGTTTGTTTTTTCAGTCTCTGGATAAGCAGGGCTGGGTCAGGAAAAGAGAATTTGCTCCTAGTTTTCTATGTCATCCATGTCTCAGTCCTTGGGTTAGTTTTTCTGTTGCCTGCAAATGGGCTGGCAAACTATGCAGAAAGCCACTGGCTGTTGGCCTTCATTTCTTAAGAGCATGTTCAGGTATGGAATACAGTTGATTTTCTCTCCCTTTACCTTGACTTCTTTTTTTTTTTTCTTTCTTTCAAGACAGGGTTTCTCTGTATTGCTTTGGAGGTTATCCTGGAACTTGCTCTGTAGACCAGGCTGGCCTCGAACTCACGGAGATCTTCCTGCCTCTGCCTCCCAAGTGCTGGGGTTAAAGGCGTGCGCCACCAACGCCAAGCAATTACCTTGACTTTTTAAGGCTGTGATGAGAACAGAGGGAAATTCATGCAAAATGCCTAAGAGATACTAGACAAAAAATACTACTCACCTGCTTTCACTTCACACGAAGAGTGGGGCATGAAAGTGACACTTGCAAGGTGTCCTGAGCGAGCCTTAGGCTGCTGCATTGGGTGGGCAAGCATCCTCTGGCTCCAATGAAGTATAAGGAGTCATAACGGGGATTGGGGGTTGGGGGATAGCAGCCTCTTCTCTGCCTCTTGGCCTTTCCCCATTGTGCTCTGGGCTCCTACCTTTCTGACCCCCCAACCTTTGCAGCTGGCTGTCCTGGCCTCCAGGTGATAGGTTTCTACATCACACTCAGTAGAAGACAATCTGTTTAAAACTGCACTCTCTATTTTCAAAAGCTAATTTGAAAGTCTAAATGGCTCCCATTTTGGCTTTAGTGAGACAAATATGGGCTAAAACACTCGGTGCCCCTTGAGTGTGATGGATACGCAGGGCCCACTGGAGTTTCCACAGCCAAAGTCTGGCTTCTCACAGTGGCAATTTTTCTGCCACGTTATTTATGTGGCGGTTTTACTTCTAATTATGGCCCATCATGGCTGTTAGCGCTGAGCAGTAAGAGAGCAAACTGCATTGTACTGCCATTTAACTCCAGCCCATAAAATGGGTGATAAAGCTAAGGGATTGAAAACCAAGCCCCCTCCCCAAAAGCATAACTCTCTGTGACAAGCTCACATCCATTTCTGCCGGTCTGAGGCCGGACACTTAAGCCGGAGGAAACGCACTGATGGGTTGGTGACTTCTGAGGCCCTGCAGCCTCGGGTTTCAGTGTGGGCTCAGCTCTTAAGCCATCTCCTGTTGTAGACAAAACAACCCCAGCCCCCAAATAATTAACACCTGCCAGGCTTTGTCAGAATCAACGCACTTTGTTGTTTGCAGGCTAACGAAAGCAAATAGATGTTACTTAACATGGAAATAGTAAAAGGCCTTTTGTTCTCAATTTTGATCACTTTTTGTTTCTTTAAGAAGAATGCCACTTGTGTGTGTGTGTGTGTGTGTGTGTGTGTGTGTGTGTGTGTGTGTGAACAAAGAAGATAAATGGCTGGGATGAGAATGAGTTGGCCATAACCTGATTAAAGCCATAGAGCTGGCTCCTAGAAGAACCACAGAGGGCTTAATGATTGGGTTGTTGCTCCTAATATGTCTAATGTTGACTCTTAAAGAAATCAAGAAAAATGTTAAGAGGTTCCTGGTATTTCACCATCACAGTGAGCTCTTTCCTGATAGGGGGAGAAAAAAAAGCAAAAACAAAAACAAAAAGCCTTTCTCCGTGGCTGGGACACAGTATCCAGCCGTGTAAGCGGATTTGCCCAAATGTCATTAGGCCTTTTAAAGTTGAAGTCAGCCTCCTCTGCCGCCAGAGCGTCAGGGACAAGGACAGGCTTGGCTTTGCTGAAGCCATGATGGGTAAAACAGCCGTGAAGTGCCATGCATCTTCCTCTTCAGTTACTGCTTGTGCTGCTCAGTTTTGTCAACGTGACACAAGCTACGAGAGACTCTCAGTCAAGGAACTGGCTGCATGAGAATAGCCGGTGGGCACTTCTGTGGGGGGCATTTTTGTGCTCAGTGGTCGATGAGGGAGGGCCCAGTGCACCTCCGACCACAAGAACACACAGCACGCACGTGGTCCTGGGTGCTGTAGAAAAGCAAGCTGAGCAAGCCCTGGAACCCAGGCGGTAGGCAGCGCTATCTCCGTGACCTCCCTGGAACCCAGGCGGTAGGCAGCGCTATCTCCGTGACCTCCCTGGAACCCAGGCGGTAGGCAGCGCTATCTCCGTGACCTCCCTGGAACCCAGGCGGTAGGCAGCGCTATCTCCGTGACCTCCCTGGAACCCAGGCGGTAGGCAGCGCTATCTCCGTGACCTCCTTGGAACCCAGGCGGTAGGCAGCGCTATCTCCGTGACCTCCGCCTCAGTTGTTGCCTCTGGGTTCCGGCCCTGACTCCCTTCGTGATGGCCTGTAAGCTGTGAAGCCTTTCCTCCCCCAGCTGCCTCTGTCACAGCGTTTGTCACAGCAACAGAAAGCAAACTAGCACACGGCTCCTGAGCGCCTATGGATGGCAGTGAGATGTCTGGTAGTGTCTACCGTCAGAAGCCGTCAGCCTGCAGCCGGTGTGCTGTGTGCGTGCACAGAGCAGCTATGGACGCAGACCACAGAGTCCTGTCACACTGACAAAAGAGTAGAGACCCTTGGCTGATATTTAAAAGCCCGTGGTCCCCCCTTGAGAGTCTAGCAGGCCAGAAGACCATGGGCTGAAGAGCTTTGCGGGTGAGGCAGCGATTTGTCTCTCCTCTCTCTCAGCAGGGATTCTGTGTTGAGTGCTTCTGGGAGCGTGGATGTATATTCGCAAGTGATGCCACACCTCCACATCACTCTAGCAAAAGCTCAGGACCAACTGTGCGTTTTGCATGCCAGAGTGTATGTAGTCACTGTGGCGCTCATGAAACTCCACACACATTCTGTTAGGATCTTTGATGCTGTTGAAACGTCAAACCGAGCAGCTGAATTCCAGATTATCGTTTTCTTTTTCTTTAACCCAACAACATAAGCGATTTCAGATATTTCCCCTTTCAACTTCACAGATCCATACTGGGACTGAAGAGATGACTCAGGGGTTAAGAGAACCTACTGTTCTTGCAGAGGATGTGGGTTCAGTTCCCATCACCCACGTAGCTGCTCATAACCATTTCTAACTCCAGTTGCAGGAAATCTGATGTCCTTTCCTGGCTCCAGAGAAGGACTGGCATGCACGTGGGGGCATATGCATGCAGATAGACAAAACACACATACACAGACAAAAATAAACATCCCTTTTAAAAAAGCACATACTGAGAACCCACTGTGAGAGAGGTTGGCTCACTTTTTAAAGATTGCTGGTTGAAAGGTTGGTCAGTAGTTTATCTCCAGCTTTCAACCTACCTGAATCTCAAATCCATGCTTTTCCTGTCCACTCTGTGGTTTCTAAGTAAGCATTATGTCTCCATGTTTCCATGGACAACAAACATTGAAGAATCTTTGCTGGGCAGAGCCCATAATCTGATAGAAACGGGCAGCTGACATTTTGCCAAGCCAAGAGAAGCAGCAGCTGGCAGGAGCTCAGCCGAGTTGCCTTCTGTGTCAACATGGATGGGTATGGATTTGGAATTCTTCTGCTTCCCAGTGTCCATCTCCTTTTTCTGTCACATACCATCTTTTGGCCACAGTTCTCGCTAAGCCAGACAGATAGGGGATACACAGATTCACAGGGAAGCTATTGGAGGGAGGACAGGGGTGGGCAGGAGAGGTCCGCTTCTTCCTGACTTCCCCAGGCCTGTTTCTTTCCCTGTTGACTCATTTGGGAGCCATGCTATCACACTGTCACCTCAGTGAGGGCAGGGTGACGAAATGAGGGGAGATTAAATAAAACCACAGCTACACTGTTTAGTAGGCCTTGGGGTAACAGCAACAATACATAAAAGATGGAGAAAGAGGTTGAAACTAATTGTTTTCTCTTAGAAACTGTTCGTAATAAATCTATCTAAATTATTTTATTTAAGAATTTTATTTTTTAAGTTAGCATATGAAGCGATGGGATTGTATGGGACTTGCACACATATACATCATTATACCTTTTTCTTTTTCATCCAGGCCCCAACTACCCTCCTCTACTGCCCTTTTGCCTCTCTTAGTCCCATTTCTTCTCTTAAAGCAATTAGTCCCTTTTATTAGTTACTTTCCTGTTGTGATAAAATACTATAGCCAAAAGCAACTTAAGAAAGAGGTATTTTTTTTGGCTTAAGATTCCAGAAGAATAGAGTGTTGGAAGATATTTGATCACACACTGAGCCCCAAGTTTGTATTTGCATTAATTAACTAAATGAAATTAACCTTGGGTCAGGAGGTTGAGTTAGCAACTAGCTGACAGGAAATAATCGTTGAGCACCAGAGGGCATGGGAGAGACAGAGATACTGGAAGTAGTAGGGTGGGGTTTGGAGTGGCGCAGGGTTTTGTGGTTTGGTGAAGTAGAAGCATGGGTCTTCCATGGCATCCAGCAAGGAGAGAGGTTACCTAGTTGCTACTCAGCCTCTCTGAGCTAACAGGTTTTCACCCCAGCCTTTGAATCTTGAGTCTTTATTCATAAATAGAATGACACAGAATGAGTCTCAAGCGAAACAAAGCAAACCAACTGAACAATCCCTTATCCCGTGTCCCCAGTGTGGAGAGTGGAGAAAGTCCCCGGAGAGGGAAGACTTAAGTGAATACATATTGCTGAAATGGGCACAGCCATGTCAGTCTCCAAAGCCTCAAACTCATGGGAAATGAAAGCATTGCTTTTGAAGGTGGGTGAGGAAGGAAGGAGGCTGGCTCTGAGGAACCCAGGTTTCAAAGGTCTGGCCATGGGGCCAGTGGGATCCTGGGTAACCCTTCTCACAAAAGAGGAAACAGTGTCAATGTTGTTAGCAGGACAGAAACAAGCTTCAGTGCAGATATTGCTTAGAAAAGAAAAAGAAAGAAAAGAAGAAAAACCAAATCCATCAAACCTCAACTTCCTTGCTTACTACTCTCCATTTTTCCATTCTTTGTTAGGAAGATGGGTAAGCTTACAATCTTGACAATTCCATTTATTTCTACTTTTTCACCCCAAACAATGCAATGAATCACAACATGTCTACCTGGGGTTTCATGCAGCCAGATAAATGTTAGCATTAATTAAACACTTTTAGCGGATGGTGTGCAACTGTCCCATTGTGGTCTGTACCTCTTTCTCTATCACCAACATTGCCTCTCCCCTTATTCCTTCTCTCTGCATCTCCACCCTCACAGCTGAGCAAAGTGCTTAGCAAGGACACGGGTGAGCAGAGGGGCTGATGCTGGGATAAGGGGCCATGTGTACTGAGAACAGAATGGCTGTCCTTCCTAGACAGGTACAGGGGAGAGCAGAGAGCAGGGAGGGCAGCTTCCATTCCTAGGCTCCCACTGCCAGGTCTCCAGGGCCCCAGAACAGATGCTCCTGAGGCGGGAAACTGATGTGTCCATATCAGTACTTAGAAAAAGGACTTACCCCTGAGCAAATCAAAATCTTCAGCTCTCCTCTCCAGGCTTGCTCTCAGACCTCACTCACCCAGGGTACCTGGGGCTCTATGTGCTCATCAAGTCCCCGAGAAGGCTCCAGGAGCTTGCTTTGCAAAATCGTGGTCAGAACCTTCATATTTGTTTAGGATTTGCTTTTTTAAAAAATAAGTGAACTCTATCTTCTTTCTTTCTTCCTTCCTTCCTTCCTTCCTTCCTTTCTTTCTTTCTTTCCTTCTTTCTTTTTGTGAACCAATGAGTTGATTGGGGTTACTTACAGGAATATGGGTGAAGGTGAACTCTATCTTCAAACTACTTTGTGTCTCTTTTATAAGTAAACAATACAAATGAAAAGGATAGCTGAAGAAGGCAGGTGGGAAGATACTGAAAAGGAGTGGATTTGATGTTAGTGGCTATCTGATGGCAGTCCGGCAGGGGGTGGGGGACAAAAGGAAACTGGGAAAATCTTCTGGGCCAGCCATAGCATTTCCTGGGACAGAGGGGTTTTACCTGGGCTCCTGTTTGAGGGTTGGATGACCTGTTGAAGCAAGCCTTCGGATACCATCTAGGAAAAAAGACTGGGGGAATGGATGTGGACTGTCAAGAGTTTGCAGAATTCAAATTACTCATGCCGACACAAGGTTATTAATTTACCTAATATCAAGTTTTTAAAAAATACACTTTAAAAGTATTTTTTAATATCAAAACGATCACATGCTCCACGTAACAAATTTATAAGACATGGAAGAGAGCATGAGGTTTATAATTCTATGATTCATTTAACCACATTAATATTTTAGTGTCCTATCCCTAAGTTTTACCTATGTCCTATCCCTAGGTTTTACCTGTATATAGATGCACTTGTCTATTTTACAAAGACAAAACTACTACACAATTCTTAAATATTTAACAATATAACGTGAATATTTCCCACTCGACAAACTATCTCAGTAATGCCACTTCAAATGACTACACAGGGATTCACTGCAATCTGAGGACAGTCATCTTGACTGGAACTGTTCTCTTTCTACCACGAACAGAGTTGTGGGGACAGAAAAACAGGTTGACTACTGGCAAGTACTGCCTCTAACTGATGTTTGTTCATACGAACAGATTTGAGACAGGTCAGATATGTTCTGGATGGCTACAGTCCATCTTTGACTTAACATATAAAGCACCTCCCTGGGACTTGGGATCCAGAGACCTTGAAGCTTGCTAGAACACATTTTGTTTATGAGTCCTCAACAAATTATACTTGTACCATCTTGAGTTAACCTGACTCTTTCTTTGGTCTCATGGTCTCTTCTGCCTTGATGGCTCCATTGCACATGCTGGAATCATTGTTCCCTTCCTGAAACAACTTGTGATATTATGTTGATGCTAATACTATAGAATATGTTGGGAAGATTATCGTGTTTAAACAAACCACTAGGTGCTAGCTGTTTGGACTGCGAATGTCTCATTTTTTAAAACAACCATTACCTAGGCATCCCCCATGATGCACTATGTTTGAGAGGGGTCATGCAGACCATTCAAAGCCAGCAGATCCAAGAAGCCGTGAATCACTTGCCTAATGATGTGGACGCAAAGTCTGTCTGTGGATTTTTCTAGGTGGGAAGGACCTGTTTCCAGGGACCCACCATTTTTAAAGAGCATTTTCTGGAATGTTTAGCAAAATGGGGAGAGTCCTTTGTTTCTGTCCCCAGGGTAAGTTGGAAATAGAGTACAGAGTATTGGAGTCATTGTGGAGGAAGTAGAGAGTAGACAGCATTTCTCGAGGTGTGTTTTTCTATCCAAGGGTCTGCAAAGAGGCTGTACACATTTGTACACTTTTGTTTGAATTGAATTCATTGCTCTCCAAAGTGTGGGTGGCATTTGGAACTTGTTCTCCTCCTCTCTGGTCCTTTAGAGTAGCTGAACTGTTTTATAATTTAGGCTCTAAGATTGAAACTCTCTGAAGTGGCCACACGAGCCTTCACCTCCCACTGCATGCAGGCCAGGCTTTGTCTGACAATCCCCAGCTAATTCGGATATATGGAACGGATCATATACACCCCATATATTATAATGTGTAATAGAGATCAGAAGGAGAAAGATGGAAAGAAGACACCCAGAAAAAGCTTCCTTTAGCCCAGGCTGGCCTCAAACTCACTGTGTTGCTGAGGATTACCTAGAGCTTCTGGTCCTCCTGCCCCTGTCTCCTGAATGCTGAGGCTACAGGCATGTGCTACCACATCCAGTTTACCAGGTGTTGGGGGTTGAACCCAAGGCATTGCATGCCAGGCAAGCACTAAACCAATGGAGATGCAACCTTAAACCTGGATAATACTTTTTAAAATTCTGATAAGGCAAATTGTTCTCAATAGCATGGTATGATAGTGCACACAACTGAAAAATAGCCCTATACATGTCTTAATGAATTTGCATACACCAAGAAATTTTACTTTTAAGTATATAAAGGTAGAGTAAATATTTAGTAAACATCTGAGTTTATTATAATCCTATTTCAGAGCCATTCTTTTTTCTCTTAATTACTTAAAAGTTTTTTTTTCCTATATGGTAGATCTAGATCTTCAATTTCAAAGGACATACTTTTGGGGAAAGACTTCACTGAAGACATGTCACAGTAACTTTTATTATTCATTAGTGTTTTAAAGTGGCCCTGAATAGAAATGCTTTTTGCTAAAGTACAAATATGTCCATTTCTATGATTTAATTGTACAATTGGCTAGAATTTCTGTCTGTCAGTTTGAAGGGAAACTTGGTTTCAGTGAATTTGTTTTTAATAAAAATGTGTTATCTATGATAAATATATTTCACTTTGCTCAAATAGATTTGATTGGGAAAACATATTGAGCAGAAGTACTGGTAGAGCTTAATTTCATTGCTTGGAGAAAACGTATCGAATGCTGCTTTGAATTAAATTCTATTTGTTTTAATAAAAGTGTATTGGCCTGAGTGTACATATATTTGTTTTAGTGGCAGTACATTGGATCCAATAAAACTATATTGGCTTCACTGCTTGTGTCTCCTGCTCAGTGAAAATGGATTGAGTGGGAAAATGAAGTAGGCAGGAAGCAGCCAGCCTGAGGTCTCTGTTTGGTGAGTCTCCAAAGCAACTGCAGGGAGGGGTCGCCGTAGACTTTATATCAAAATAAGCTTTTAAGTATAAATAACTTTCACTGTCAATGCCTTGGGTATGACACCAGATAGCCACCCTGAAGAGGCAAGTTTCTCAAGTGCTCTATTTCAGGGCCCGAGGAGGAAAATCCTGGGACATCCCAGAGCATGCTTGTTAGCGTCCCTTAAGCTTTATGCCAGCCTCATTGGTTCCAATCAGGTGCTGTCTCCTAAGCATTCCCGAGTCCCTCAAATGAACAGAAAAGAGATCATGAACTCTCCCCAAGGATGGCCTGGCCCATCAGCCTTGAAATGGGTCTGGCTTTGAACTGATGACACGTGGGGGGCGGATTGAAGCAAGTGCTACCCTGAGAGACGTCTCTGAGTCATTAGCCTTCCTAAAAATGGCCTCTCTTCAGAGAGGCACTGCCACCCGGAAAACGGCAGTCTGTGCAGAGTGCTACCACCACATCGTGCGGCTCCGTGTGGCTCCCAGATGCCACATGGACGTGCTTTATCTAGCAACCTGACCCCAAAGCCAGACTTGGAATAACGGGATTCACATTGCTGTCATTGTTACGCTACTGTCTCACTATTAAGGGTTCATGTGCTCAGAATTGTTTTTCTTCCCTAAAGATGGACTGGATCTGACTGTTCTTCCCAGTTTCATTTAGCCTTGATGAGAAATAAATGCAAACAGCACTTTCATTAACACCTTTGCTCCAACTTAATGTGCTAACAAGCTCTCAACTTCAACCTGCCTACTAATAACCACTAATACTCCAGGAATCTCATTACCATGGAACCCCAAGCCTTCGATGTGTATTTGTTCATTTTTTTTTGAGTGCTTGAATTATTGTAAGGCCCTACAAGGATATATGAGTGAAACTTATTTATGGACATTTTTCCTCTATGAAAATATTCCCAATTATCTTCTGGAAGTCAAGAAAAATGTTTTTGATAAAGACATTTTCTGGGTTGACTTTGGAGATGTGGGGTTGTGACCCTGGAGGACAGCAAGTGGTCCACTTTGTCAGAGTATAGTGTGCACAAGCTACAAATGTCACATGGTGCGAGGTGGTTTCAGGAAGTCACCGGTGAGTGAAGGCAAAGAAAGGAGCTGATTAATAGGATACTTCTTGGTTTTGTTGCTGCTTTCTGAGAGGTCTCGTAGCCCAGGCTGGCCTCAGACTTGCTGTGTAACCAAGGGTGTACCACCATACACATAACTTGTTGTTAAGCAAGTTACCATGGTGATCAGCTACAGTCTGGTCCAGCTATGGATACCTGGGAGTGACATGAATGGGTATCATAGGATCGCTTCACCCTAGGGGTAAGAAAGCCTGGGTAGTTCTACACCAACACACATTTACAGATCACTTCCCGACTGGAAGTCTGGCAGGGGAAGACAGTGAGGGCTGGCTGCCTGAACCCCAAAGCAAAGTCTGGAGTTGGGAGCGATGAAGGTGACATCTGCTGCTCTGTGAAGGCCACTGTACAGACAAGTAAGCTGGGGGTGTGGAGGGCTTTCCCAGCGGCACACAGTTAACAAGTGGCTCAAGCAGGACACAGACCCAGCCCTGTCTCTCTTGGAAGACAGTGGCTTACCCACCAAGCTTCACTGCCTTGGTCCTTCCCAGGAAGCTGGCATGACTTCAAGATTTCAAAACCATGTTTGCATGTGTATGGGGCAGGTTGAAATCACTAGTCAGGGCTGCGGATCAAAAGTGCAGGCCGGGGATGGGGACTCTCGGGAGGTGCTATGTCCCCCAAACACCAACTCTAGGAAAGGCCAGTAGCTTTGTTTCATCTTAGGCTGGACTGTATCTCAGTATTAGGTCATATGTCACATCCTTGCATGACTAGGGGCAATGAGGGAATGAAGAAATTATGGATATATGGACACAGAAAAGTTGGAATCAGACAGTCTGGGGTCTCAGATGGAAAAGTCACAGCACCCTGGAAGCTTAGCATGCTTATTTTATTCAAGGAAAGCGGGTTGTTGCACACAGCTGAACAAAGGCATCATGACTACACACAGGTAAGCATGGAGACAGGGTCTACGGCGAACAGCTGAACAAGGAGGCAGGTGTAGCTCATCTCTGGAGGAGCAGCCTCTTGCGGGGAGCAGTCTTTAGGCTGTAAGCATCCGGGGAGGGAGAGGTTTATGGATCTTTCCTGAGCTTGTCCCATGGTGGGTCTTTGTAATAGCCAGTAGTAAATCACCGTACGATCAGGGGCTCCTGGCTCACTTTTGGTGAGTTGGGGGCTCCTATCTTTCACCAACACCACCGGTCCCACGCCCATCAGTTAGCTCCTTTCATGGCCCCTCAGCTGCACCCGCCTGTGTCCGCTGCTTTGCCGAGTAAGTTATGATTACTTTGTGCTATAAAACCGAACAGCAATCCTCACAGCTGTTTTGATTCTACTTAATGAAATGGTGGTGACATCTGAATGTCACAGTAGCAGAGGGGCGGACGGGTTGTTGTGGCTGCTGAGAGGGGAAGGATCAGTATTATTCCCTCGTCTAATATCTCATATGACAACCCTGCAGTTAGCGGTGCTCTCAGTACATAGCTGATGCTAGGCTGTCTTCCCAGAGAGAGACTTCAGGCATGTCAATGGCCCTTTGGCTGATACAACGGGACAGCCAGGGTAGAGATGACGTCTACAGTGTTGTGAAGACGGAGAGAAATGTTTTATTGGAATAAAGCACAGCTAACAATCACCACCATTCAAGGACACTGTGCTGACTGCAGGGAGCCAATGGTGTGTGTGTCAGTTCATCAGAAACCGACGGAAAAATCTTTGGTTTCTCCTTTCTTTACCGCACACAAAGGGGAGAGAGTGATTCTGGGAAGATATCAGACAGCAAACATGGAGGCAAGAAGCCAGCCTGGTCCTCAATCAATTATGCGAGAGTATTACCAAATCAATGAATTCACAGTGTGAGTGCTTGCGGCAGATGGACGAACACTTGTCGGCTATCTGGAGCCGCGAGAATCAGATTTATTTTCAGAGCTTCTTTGTCTCATTTCTCCTGCCTGGTGCTGGAAGGCAAAGCATGCAGCTGTGATTTTTCAAATGCAAGAGATCTCCAACTATTTTATAGCCTGTGAGATTGGGCTTCTCAAGCTAGACTCTGTAGGACTTCTGGCTGTTTGCGCCTCCGAACAAGGACAAAAGGTCCCTTTCCTCTCTCCCTCTTCCACTCTCTCACTCTGGAAATCTTAACAACAGAAGAATGGGATTGGGTTGAATGGCCTCTCAGACTTGGTCAGAGGTCTGGAATCTTCTCTCTTAGACACAGCCTATGTTGGGCTATCTATCAGCCAGCTTTCTATTACTATACCAAAACACCAGAGAGAACCAACTTATACACAGAGAAGGGAGTATTTTAGATCACAGTTTCAGAGGTTCCAGTGCACAAGTGACTGGTGTTGTGGCTTTGAGTCAATGGTGAGACAGCACATTCCTGTGAGAGCACATTAGAGGACACATTAGTCTAATGGATGGGAACAAAGGGAAGTAAAGAATTGGCTAGGGCTCCCTTGGAGGTACACCCTCCATGGCCCAAAGATGTTTCCCTAGGCCGTGGCTCTTAACGCTCCCATTATTACCCAGTAGCACCAAGCTGGAAACCAACCTTCTCACAAATAGACCTTTGGGGGACAGTTGTGATCCGCCACAGCAAATGAGCTCTTTACCATATGGTAGTGATACTTTGGTCCCTGGCTAATGCTATCAGCCCTTCCTGCCACCAAGGGCTCTAGAATTCTTAGCTGAAAGAAAAGGTGAGATGAAGCCTCTACTTTGGCTCCTGTGGCGACATCATTTGCAGCTGGGATTGGAAACCTCAGAATCATCTTCAAGATGCTTCCTGTGGGAGGAGTGATGATTCCCTGTTGTGGGTATTGGACAAAGCAGTTTTTTTATGGTCTTAGTGTCAGACAGGAAGCCAACAAGCAGGCTGTTGGAATTCCCAGCTTCCTGTTATCCTGGGTGACTCAGACACTTGATGAGCAACTCCTGAGCTCTTCAGGAGAGAGTGAGTTGCACATGTCCTGCGGAGGTAGCCACTGGTTGAGGCTGAAGTGGTGTGCCCAGCGTGTTCACTGATCCTTTGGTCATCCATAGGGTCAATCAACTGACTTTGATGAGGGATGTCCCTCGTAGGCTGTGAATATATGCTGCTTTTATTGGCTGGTGAATAAAGCTGTTTTGGCCAATGGCCAGGCAGAATAGATCCAGGTGGGCCTTCTAAACAAAGAAGATGTAGTCAAGGAGATACCATGTAGCCCCTGAAGGAGTAACAAGCAAGAACATTATCGGCAAGCCACTGCCACGTGGTGATACACAGATTAGTAAAAATGGGTTAACTTATATATTGAGCTAGGCAGTAAGAACCCTGATCCATCGGCCAAACAATTATAATTAATACTAAGCCTCAGAATAATTATTTATAAGCTGCTGAGGGGACTGGAGTGTGGGAGAGAAACCAGCCCAGTGGGACAGGCCTGCAAGTGTTGACTGGTCAGAAGCCTTCATCTGTACTCTGCCAGTGACCCATTAAATCAGATGCTCTTGGCAATTCTATTATCCACCCAAGGTGAGTCTCTGTGTCAGGTAATGCGGATAAGATGGTACATAGACCTTCATCCCTGTCTTCATGGTCTAGGGTGTGACAAATGCCATGACGGAAGTAAACTCAGAGAGAAGCGATTCCCACCCTAGACATAGCAGGAGACAGAGACCTCACTGGGACTGGCTGGAAGAGCTGACTGCGAAGCAGCAGGGTTTATGAGTTATAGCTTCACAGGATGGAGAGGGTAACCTGTGCCAAGTCCAGAAGAGTCTGCCAGGAGCAGCAACAGCCTGTGTATACATTGCAGGTCAGAGAAAGGTGAGCTGGGCCTGGCAATCTATGATGGATGTGGTGGGCCACACTGTGAAGGTCAGCCCGTGTCTGTAGGAAAGCCCTCTGAGGGCCTTGCCCAGATCACACTGCAGTTTCAACCCTGCAGCTGAAGAGGGCAGGGTGGCGGGAGGGTGGGGGGATCTGAAAAGTCCCAGAATAAACTAGCCAGCTGAAAGCAAGATTTCCTACTTTTTCTAGTTAGTGCTGAGACCTGGATCTTGTGCAGGAAAAGACAGCAATGTTTTCTTGAGAAAAAAAAGTCTTAAAATTCACATTGGGTTGTCTTAGGCAAGCAGGTTCTAGAAATGGAATGACTAGATTTGGAATGGAAAAACTGAGATACCTATCCATCTATCTGTGCTTCTTATTTGCCTGTTTGCTTGTTTTTTGAGTGATGGTGTGCTGTAAGTTCCACAGCACAGAGTGGAGAAGATGCTTTGGAAGGGTCACTACAGCCCTGCCTCTGGGGTCAGAGGGCTCTGAAGTGAAATCTCCCCTGCGCCCTGAGTGGCAACCTTCATCAGTTATCACCAGTTCATGTCGCCTTTCTACGCATCAGATTCTTCATCTGATGAATAGGATGGCAACAACATGTCACAGTCAGGGGACACCACAGAATAGGGATGAACACGGGTACACATGCAAACATCTGGGAGCAGGGCCCAACGCATCAGGAGCCTTGGAAATGGCAGGCGGAGTCAAAGGGCAGAAGGCTAAAACCAAATGACTCAGCAGAGACTTGACGTCCCTAAGTGGCCCTGATTCCTTTGATTTGTTTCTATTCTGGCGTGATGTGGCAAGGTTTGATGATTCGTTTTGTAGCAGCTAGGTCAGGGCTGTGTGGGCTGAGTGACTTCCATAGCCTCCAAACCTCTGTGCAGAACCTGGGAGACTTGGGTTTCTATTCCAGGTCGCTGAGCCAAACCTGACTTGCAAAATGACCGGCCTCTGCTGGGGCGAGAGAGGCAGGAGAGAATTTGGCTCCCTTGTTTATGGTATCTACAGCAACCCATCAGCCACGGAGCTGAAGGATGCGTTCTGCGCTCCCCTTTCCCCTTTAATGTGCCATTAAATCAAATACTCTATTAGCAGAATTAGTTCATTCAGTGTCTGCAACGAAACATCCCGTGAATTGTGTGATGTCTCTCGCAAATGGCCCTGCACTCTGGGGTCTACTTCAGCAGTTTATATTCTGTGGAGGAGGGCCGAGCTGCCCAAGGATCCCACTGCCTTCCTCTAAGTGAAATATTATGGCTTCCACAAAGGATAATTATTTGGATCATTTTGCCATGTGTAAACCTGGTGAATTCCAAACACTGTGGATCAGGCTCTGGCCCAAAGCCTGCTGTCCTCACACCTGCAGCCCGGGACGTGCCTTGGCCACCGAGTCCTAGCCTCCTTGGCTTCTCTGCTCTCGGCATTAGGTCCAGTTCAGAGACCGGGACCAAAAAGATATGCTGGTTTTGAGAGATAAGATGTGGAGAAATTTCCTCCCTTAGTTTAGGGCAGGGCTGTAGGTGGAGACTCAGTGATTTCCATTCTCACTCACAGTCACTGAAGTCACGGGAAAGCAGGCGATAACAACCTGCTGTGCCCCTGTCACAGTAATCTCACGTTCTGAGAATTAGCAGGGACCTCAAGTGTGTAAAGTCACATTCAGCCGTGTGGAGACCAGCGTGACTAGCTGACTGCCGGGGCTCTGGCTGCTGCTGGGGCACAGCGCTGGCCACCTTCCCTGCGTGCCCAGGTACGTTTAACCGGGCGGGTTTAGTTCATTATGTTCCCTTCTCCTAGAGTCAGTGTATTGCGCAGCTTTCATACCGGGTGAATCTGAAATGGATGCACTGGCAAATATTTAACCTTTTCGGTGGAGAGGAGCATGGTTTCCCGTGCTTGCCAATTTCTGTGGTGTAAATGCTGCCGCTGTCATTGACTTCAGGCTATCAGTGTACTGGTGCTGAATGAAAGTTGGAAAGAAATGCTTGTTAACATTAACAATAGTTCCTTGAATGTGGCCCTAAGAGAAGCTCTTAACAGTAAAAATCCAATCAAATGATTGGAATGCTTTGAGTTCTAGATAATCAATACTTTAAAAAGACGTTTGCAACATCCTTCAAATGTAGCAATCAGACCTCACAGGCTAACCGAATCCAGGCCTTGCATACCGCTGGGATTTTACGAGTATAACATGCACTTTCTCCATTGTAAGCAAGTGCAGTCCATTAACGGACATGGGTCTGCATCAAGGTTCCATATGGGTCTTAGGGACCCTAGTGCCCTCTGTTGTGAATCTTCATCTCCTCCTAGGCATCTCAGAGTCATTCACTTCTAGCCAAAGGAGGCGATTTTAATTTACCAGGCTTGGCTATGCTCCAAAGGCTGAGGTTCTGTCCCAGGGCCAAACCTAACTGCAAGGGAAGGTAGGAAAGTTTAACTTACCTGTGTACCCATGAAAGAAAGGAAAGAAAGGAAATGAGGTGTGGGGGCATCTCGTCTGTCTCTGCTGCAGCACATCTGAGACTGATTTCTTCACAGCTGATGTCAGGAAGTATACAGTTGACTTGTCTTTCCTTATTAAATAGGAAGGTATATGTGATATAAACAGTGAAATTTATTGTTATCAGTTATTAAGTATAATTACACCCATAGCAATAATCAGTTGAAATGTTATTTGCTATTGTCCAGATATAAAAACAATGCCTGCTGGGACAGGCTGCTATGCTCCATCTAGTTTTTCTAAGCTTAATGACCCATTCATCCTTCTATCTATGCAGCCACACATCCAATAAACCTATGCTCTAATTCTGTCTTAGCTTTCAGGTATATGGAGACGTTTAGGGAGTGTTATTGTCCAGTGAGGAAGGCAGAGTCAGAGAGGTCAAGATCAAGGCACATACAAGGTCAAGGAGAGAACAGCTGAACATTTAGAGAGTTAAAGAACTTCCTGAGGGGCAGGCATGCAATATGGCTCTAGATCAGTGGTTCTCAACTTGAGGGTTGAGACCCTCTTGGACATCAAATTATCCTTTCACAGGAATCACACGTCATATTTCCTGCATATCAGATATTTTCATTGCTATTCATAACAGTTGCAAAATTACAATATGAAGTCGCCACAAACATAATTTTATGGTTGGGGGTCACAACTACATGGGGACCTGTATTAAAGGGCTGAAGCATCAGGAGGGTTGAGAACCACAACTGTAGGTGGAGGGGTGAATTGAACTTTCTAGGTACAGAAAAGGCAGACATTCTAGGAGCTCAGCGTGTGTAAAGTTCAGAGACTCATTCCAAGAACGCCAAAGACAGGCTGGAAAAATCTGTGCTTCTATCCATTCTTTTGTTTTTAAAATTCCTTTAAAGCTTTTGTCATTCTACGTGGAAATTCATCATCCCACTCCTGATCACCATTATGTAAAGGGAAGCCTTTTCTTTTCACTTCCTTTTATATCTACCTGTGTCAATTTACATGTCCCCGCCCTCAGGGGCGGATAGCTTTGTGGGGTTCACTCCTACACTGGACGCAAGGGTTTTTGTCAAACTGTGAAGGACTTTCCCTATAATGCAGAGGGGTTTGTAGAGCCTCATGGGCTCTTGTTTCTCAGAGTGGGGGCATGTAGCTTGCCAGGAGGTACAGAAACACAAACAAAACCTCCTCCATTTCCTCCCTTGATGGTAAGCAATTAGAAATGATTTTTGGGAAGTTCTAGAGAAGAAAGATCTTCCCATCTCAATGGATCCATGGTTTGTTCCAGAAGCAGTCCTGTCAGCAATGTAATATGACACTCACGTCAGTCTGGGTCAAGTCACAGCTATGTCTCTCAGCCTCGGACGTAGGCATCTGCTCAAAGCGAGGGAAAGGGCATCTCCCTGGAGGAGATCCAGACACGGGGCTGGGGAAATGGCTGCCAGGTGGCTCCAGCCACCACTGACCACTACAGATAGGGAGCCGCAGATGGGCAGCTATTCCAAGAGTCTTCATTTGCACTTGGGAGTGAACCAGGTGTGAAAGAGGCCATTTTATTTTGGTTTTAAGCGTTTGAATTAGAGGGAGGACCAACAAAATGAAGAGGGCTGCTTCTACTAGATAGGGCCAGGTGGGAAGCTAAGGGTGGCCAGCTCTCCTCACCTGCAGTCTGATATGTGAACGAACATGCTCCCCTCCCCCACCCCACTTCCTCTCAGGCTCTTTGCCCCCGGTGGCGTCAGTGGTTTTACTGTGGTTGCTGTGACCGTGCCAAGTCATGAACCCACAGATCTGAGCCAGGAAGGCTTTACCTCATAGCAGATAAGCCAGGCTGACAACGTAAACACCCTATACCTCACATCTGGCCTGACAAATGGTCTGGAACCACAAAGCTTGGAGCAGGCCCTGCTGTGGTGTTCCTGGGAAGTGGCCTGTAGCAGAGCCGTCACTGTCCACAGACCCTGAGCCCCTGGGATAGGCATGATTTACACAGGCCCTGTATGGTGGGCATCATAGGGAGAGCCAGACTCAGAAGTCACACCTACAATGGTAAAATGCCAACTCTACATGCGGCGCTGTGGGTCTGGGGCGAGTGGGTTTAAGCCCTCAAACCTTAGCTCTCTCGCTGTAGACGATAATGTCAAAAGACGGCATGGGGCGTGGCGTGAAGCAGGTCAGGAAAGCCTGTCTGCTCCACAGGGAGAGGGCGAACCCCAAACTGTTTGACACAGTGCTGCCTCACAGGCTCAGGCTCCTCCCACATAGCATCCCCTGGAGTCCCCTTCTGGGGTGAGTCTTCATCTTCACAATATTCTCACCTTAGTGATGAGGAGAGGCGGAGGCAAAGCTATTGCCTTGGGGTTTGTAGGTGGTGAGCAGAGATCTGGGATGTGAATCTACACAGCTTGGGCCTGAGAAAGCAGAGGGAAACGCTTCTTCACAGTGGCAGCAGCAGCTGGTGAATTCTGGGAAGCAGCAGCTGACATTCTTGCCCAGCACTCCTTCAGGCCATCAACAACCACCCCTCAAATCTAGTCATGAATTGCTGCCAGGGTTGAGCAGTCCCAGGCTGAGTAGTGCCTGGGAGGAGTATAAACCGTTCACAGCATCCATTAAAGACATACAGGCACTGTCCAGGTTTAGAGCCATCATGTTTCAGGATAAAAGTGCTACTATGCATGCCTCCAAACCATGAAGCAAATAGAATAGCTCCGTCAGAAAGGCCCTGTTAAGAATGGCATTGTAAAAATGTCCGATAGCAAAACCATCCTAGTGCTAAATCCCCCTGTAACGGACCTTCCTCTCATCTCAAGTCAGACACCATCCTGAAAACCCTGAGAGGTACTGAAGACTCAGCAGGGAGAATGCTGGCGATTTCTCCTCAGAGGGGCATTGCATTTGCTGTGAGAAGTCCTTTGTGCATTGGGAGCTGGGTAAGGAGGTTTTAGAGAAAGCCATCACTAGGAATACCAGGTTTGACCATGCCCTGGTGTCCAGTAACCTCCTCCCTGAGCCTCAGAGGCAAAGTCAAGGGGGCAGCAAGTCTGTGCCATCAAGGACCAGCCTGGCAGTTTCTTGCAGTTGCAGTGATAAATTGCTACATGTGCTGGACTAAAAATTGTAATAACAATAACAATTAACATTTATGTAACATGTACAGTGGCTCCAGAAAAATATTCTTTTAAGGTCACAAGGTTCCGTTATCACTACATAGTCACAGTACCAGTCAACATTTATTGAATAATTGCTATGGTTAGTCTAGCCACATTATCGCATTAATCTTCAAGACATCACCTCCCCGCTTCCAGGAAGGAACTTCTTATTGTTCCCATTGCTCAGATATTGAAGCAGGTTTACACTGCAAATTCAGGTGTTTCACACATGGGGCTGGAGTTCTAACCCTGCTGCTGCTGCTGCTGCTGCTGCTGCTGTTTCTCGGAGAAGCCCAGGGCTGTGGTCATTCTTCCATTTCTTAAGCTCCTAGAAGGTCAATGAGTGTTGTCCTCTCACTCTTACACAGCCTGTGTGTGTGTGTGTGTGTGTGTGTGTGTGTGTGTGTGCGCGCGTGCCCGTGTGTGCCCACTGTGGACCAAGCATCTTCGCACTCAGAGTTTTGCTCTATGCTTGGAGTTTGCAAGTGTCCCCAACATTGTTATGAGATCCCTGCAGACCTCCGTTTCCCTCTGAGGAACTCATCTGAGTCTTGAGCTCCCGTAAGAAGCCTCGCTTTCTGTGAGCAAGGCAAATGGGAGAAGTGGGCGTTCGTGCCCTGGGGAGGGAGGCTCGCAGTCTAAGGACTGATGTGACATCAATCATGCATGAGAGGCCCAAGACACTTCTTTGATTGGCCATTCTAGCCAGACTAGAATGGACCGGTGTTGCTGTACACAAGACAGGAGGGCCTAGGCAGGGCTTTCTCCTGACTCTATGGATGTGTGTATTGTGCATGTGTGTCACTGGTTCTGTCAAGACAAGACTTCGCTATAGTCTTGGATAATTGTCACTTACCACTCACATCTAGATTCCCCTTCCCACCTTCTAGTGCCTTGGGTCAAACTGAGAGCCTCGTGAAAGCTATCTCCCCAGGTCTATGTTGAAAACAAAACAGGACTCGGGGAATGGTTCCACAAGTAAAGTATTTCAGTGCAAATGTTAGGACTGGAGTTTGCGTTCTCAGTACCTAGGTAAATGCTGGATGGGTGTGGTGGCCCACCTGTACTGCCAGAACGTGGGAGGTGGAGGTGGGATCTGCAGGGGCAAGCTGACTTGGTAGATGGACCAGCCCAGTGAGAGGCACCGCCTCAATATGCAAAGTGGAAACTGGTTGAAAGAGACACCTGGCAAAATCTGCTCCACACAAATGAGCACACCTGTGCACGCACACCCAGACACACCTTTGTCCCTCACACGAGAACACACATACACACGTGCAAACAACAACCCACAAAGACCCCCTGCTTCGATTAACAGTCAGAAATAGTATACTTATTGTGTACAAGCTATTTTAAAATCTGTGTACTTTCTGAAGGGACTACATTTAGCTAATTAGCAGGCGCATTACTTCACATATCTATATTTTTTGTCATGACTTAAAATGTTAAAATCTACTCTCAGCAGATTTCAAGAATAGATTGTTATTAACCATAGTTACCGTGGAGATCAATAGTTCTCAGGACCCTGCTCCTCCCGTTTGAAATTATGAATCCCTGGACTAAAACCTCCCCAGTGCTGCCACCAGGCCCCAGCCTCAAGTACAGGCCATTATGCACTCTATTCCTACGAGGTCAACCTTTTAGATCCCATGTGAGTGATGTCATGTGGCACTTGTCCCTGCACCTGACATTTCTTTCACAACCAGGCTCACCACGATGTGTCTTCCACTTTGCAGCAAATGGCAGGGGTTCCTCTTCTGTGGAGGCTAAAGAGCATTCATCTTTTTCCATCCATCCGGGCAGTTCAGGGAGGAAGAGACCACAAAGGCTAGGCAGCACAGGAGGGGTAAACTCTGCGTTGTTCATATCTCGCTAACCCGTGTGAGAAGACGGGCATGTTGCAGATGAGTATCAGAGTTGAGACTTTGGCATCCCTCCATGTGTCCAGCTGGCTGTTTCTGAAGGTGTGTGGGGAGGTGGACATCATCAGAAACTCAGAGAACAGCAGACACGGGACGTTGACTGCTTTAATGGAATCTTTTAAGATTAGAGGCTCGGCTTTCGTTTTCCTACATTTTCTATGATTTTCAGATTTGCCTCGAGAAATCTGTGAAGCTTTTGTGCAATAAAAGGAGATGGTCTGCCACACCCTGCTGTATCCTGAATCTTTCTAAGATGCCTCTGTGTAATTGTATACCCACATAGAACACACACAGAGACAGAGAGACTGTTTAGTTGCAATGGGGCTATTGATTTTTCTTCAGAATACTGCCAGGACTTAAGAACCAGAACTTTCTGTTTCTATATATTTTTAAACCTCATTTATAAGTTTAAAAAAATAACACACACTTACAAGTTTATTGCAAAAGATCAAACAACCATGCATCATGAAATAGACCTATAATCTCAGCTATTTGGGAGTCTGATCCCAAGTTTAAGGGCAACCTAGGTTACAGGGGCAACTTATAGAGACCTTGTCTTAAAATAATAATAAAATCTGCAAAAAAATTTAAAAAGTAAGGAATGTCACTTACTGGTTGGGTTCAATACCCAGTAGGAAAAAAGAATAATAAAATAAAATTTTTTTACAATATAGAAATTGACAGAGAAAATATAAAAAGCCAATTCCTCTTCATACAATCCATCCTTCAAATGTACTCCCAGTCAGTCATCTCTCAGAGATACAGTAGTTTGATGTTTATTCTTGTAGCCCCGTGGTCTTTTTTCTAATACGTATAAGCTGTTTTTAAGATATTTAGTCCTTTTTAGAGTGTTTGCTTTTAAAGTGTTCAACGATTATCAACTGCTTATATGGCACCCCCACACATGTGGAACTTAGTCCTGTGTTTACATGCAGACAATAAATGTCCTGTATAAAGCCCATTCAAAGTCATTGCAAGTTGAGAAGACAGCACAACCTTAAAACGTTTGGTAAAGGAAAAAACTCGCCACCAGGGTCTAGACAAAGGGTTATGCTCAGATCCCAAACAGAGGAGCAGCTTTCAGCCCAATGCTTGGTCTCATCTACCCATCACCCCATTCCTTACACCCTAGCACCCCAATCACAGCCTCCTCTTGCTCTTGAGCCCCAGTCTCCCAAAGCCAAGGCCACCCGATTGCACCCCTGTGTCACCAGAGCACACCACTTCTCCTGATACTGCAAGCCCCCCCCCCCCCGCCTTTCTCCTGGTTGTCACCTCAGGGCTAAATTGCTACCTGGTACAGAGTACACGCCTCTGGAGCCTTGAGATCCTTGCCGACTGCAACATATTCAAAATCCTCTCTTCAACCCAATCTGCTCTCTGCTCAACAGTCAGGATTTCCACAATCCCACTCTGAGCCAGCCAGTGAGGGAGCAGTGGGGTGTGTGTGAGCTGCTGGAGCCAAGGGGAGGCCGGATCAAGAGGCCTTCAGAATTTCCAGCCCTGCAGAGCACTGTGGACAGCTACACATCTAGTACCAGGAATCACTCAGCACTTACTGTGTGGTTAGCATCATGCCAGTTGCCCATGTTTTATGTCTGTTCCCTCCTTTAACTCTCATAACAGTGCTGCAAAGGAGTAGCAGTGCCATCCCATTGTACAGATGCGGATGTTGACTGATTCTTGGGGAAGGTACGCTTACTGTAGGATCAAAGGTCCAAGGCTACCAAGGTGAAATAAGCAGAACTGGAACGCAGAACCCCAGAGTCCGTTGCAAGCTGCTTGTCCTGGACTTGTATTAGATTGAGTTAAACAATTCCACATCTGCCCTCTGCTCCAACAGTCACCCCCATGTGCCCATATGTAACATAAAACACCAGTGATTCCTCCCCAGGGTGATGCACCGGAATCACTGTAGGACAGACTCCTGCATCCTGACTCCAGACTGGAGTCTCTGCAGACAGACATTCTGCCAGGTGCTCCTCAGCAACCCCTGAGGCAGCCTTTGTTAGCAGGCAGTGGGGTCCAGGCCCGCGGCAGTCGGGGCCCTCCTATCTGGACAGTATCACCTGGTTCCTCCAATTGCTCTTAATCCTCTTGTTTTGGTAGAATTCTGGCAGAAGACTGACAGCAGAGAGAGAGTGTGTGTGTTTTTGCAGGAAACCTAAGTATTTTGACAGCACAAAGAATGGTACGTCTGGAGGTTTGGGGTCTGGCTAAAGCCGGCGAACCATCCTAAACAAATGGATTGACCGTTTCCTGGCCATCACTTAACTTCTGCTCCCGGACTGACATCCGGAGTTTAACTCCTGACAGCTGGGCCACAGGCAACCCTTTTTAATTTATAGTGCACCAAGACAAGTTCCTCCCCCTCCCCACCACCCCCACTTTCCTGGCTCCTTTAAAGTGACAGTCACTTGAAACAATAAAATCTTATATGGTTCCCTATGTGAAACTTATCAGGTGTTCCACAACCCTAGAAAAACGCGTGTCTGTTCAAATACCATGAGACAGAAATATTTCTAAATTCTCTTTCCTTTGGGTACTAAAGCTACAAGACCATTAAAAAGCATTGATATAATCATTGAGGAACCCTTAAATTAAAAAAATTTTTTCTAGATTGCACTAGGTTTGATACACTGGGGCAAGAGTGAAATTCTCCACTTTAAACAAAAAATGATGTTTTCTCAGTAAGAATAGAGTTCAGGGGTGGTAAATAAAGCTAATTTCAGTTTATTAATAATATCTGAAATGAAATGTCATAACTCCTCCCTTCCAACCTTGTACCTAGACAACTGAAATATTTATTTCTCTTTCAGAGAAAACACGAGTGGCTGTTACCTTTAAGCAACGCACACGTTTAATTAACGAAGGCAAGGGAAATGATTGTGGCTGCATTTAAATCAAGCATGTAGAACTTAAGAGATCTGACCTTAAAAATGAAGAAAATATTATTGTAATTACTCCATTTGCTAAAAACAAATGATGTGGCATTTGAGTTTAAGACTTCCATCAAAAGCATCACGCGTCTTTAATCAGTTTGCACCTTTCCGTTTTAATGGAGCGGTGCTTGAGTCCCTGCCTTTACAATTATTGAGGCTGATAACGTCATGCCTTTGAAATGACTTGAAAAGATTAGCATTCATGGATTATTTATTAGCTCCCTGTGAGTGTATTTCCAAGAGTGGAAATAGCGTACTACTACACCAGTCTAAGTCAAAAGTTCAACTCTTGTTGTTAACAGCACAACTGTCGTTACAACCGTGACTCTGAAGTTGCGGGACATTATGACACGCTCTTTTCTCCACGAGGGTTTCTAGTGGCTGTCTTTGTTCCTCACAAGTTCAGGGGGAGTCCTGATTTCAGCCCTGGTGGCTGCTGTACAGCCCTGGGAACACCTGGGCCTGCAGGAAATCAAGCTGCTTGGACAGACTGTGGATCTCAGCCTGCCACAGCTCTCGCTGATAGGGACTGCCTGTCTCAGGTTCAGTGGAGAACTCGGTGACATGGTGACACTTGCAGCTTAACCTAAACGCTTCCTGCCTAGATAACAAAAATGTCACGTGTGTGTCCCAGACATCAAGCACAGAGCTGTGGGTCTGTGGCAGCACTGCAGGCGTGTGGTCGTCTATCTGAAGCCCTTCGTCGCCTGCCTGGCTGTGACTCTCTCCTCTTTTGGAGTGGGACAACAGTCCAAACAGACCTCCCAGCTGGAAGTAAGGGACTGCAGCTTTGCAGGGAGGGCCCAGGGCTGGCAGCCCCTGAAGATCTCAGCAGAACAAGAGGAATAAGTAACTGTGGTGCAGGGCTTGGAGGAAAGCTGTGCCTTGGCCTGGATTCTGACGAAGCAGAGGCTGAGAGCGAGCAGGAGCGACCATCAGTCTAATTCTGGGACTTGTCTCCTGAACTCCTGATTCTTTGTGGTCATTTGATTTATGCACACTTCCACGTAGAGAGAGAGAGTGTGTGTGTGTGTGTGTGTGATTGTGTGTGTCTGTGTGTGTGTGTGCTTAACCTGAAGGCATAATAAACTAAAATACATGCTTTACTTTTAGAAAATCTGTTACACTAAAATTTACAACGTGTACAAGTAACGGCTGGTTACTTGCTCCATAAAGCTTATTCTGCAGAATCCTGGAAAATTCCACTAGAACTGTGTATATAATGCCCAAACTACAATTTGATGTGTGAGAAGTTTATTTACCAAAAGACAGCTCTAAAACACAAAATGGGGCTGACTTGTAGCTTTTCCCCTGGAGAACAGATGGTAACACATACAGGACCCCTTTTTCAATATATGTGACTTGGGGGCCAAGTAAAAGTAAGAGACGAAAATTTGTTCTTACTGATGTGAAAATGGATTTCATGTTACATAAAATATGGAGCCAAGATGGGTGTTAGCATTTCAAACACACATTATTTTCCTTGCTAGGTTCTCTCAAAGCTCAAGGAATGAATGTGGGGTAAAGACAAGGCAGGCTTTGAGGATATGGTTTGCTGTTTTGGATAAAAACCAAAATTCACCTCGGCTGACTTGGGTTTGTTTGCTGAGAGTTCATTGGTACGTCATTCGTTCATCTCCTAATTATTCGTCTGTTCATCATTCATTTCTTAGCTGTCCATCCAGCCCTCGGTGTGAGGTAGACACTGTCAGGGTTTCACACATGCCCCAAGCCCCAAAGATCTCATTGTAAGAACAGAATGAGAAACAAGTCCACCTAGCTGTGATACAGGGAAACTTCCGAAAGACAGATGAGCGCGCATGAGAGGCTCTGCTCTGTTTGAGCAAATGGGCAGAGTTTGGACAGTGAGGGAGGCCAGCGGTGGTAGGAAGATCCTGTGGCCACTTTGGTGTAGGAGGGGCAGTGGTCCCTCCCATGGAGCCATTTGTGTCCTTGAGCACACATCAGTTAGTGTGAGTGTGTACCGACTGGATAAGCAACTGACTCAACATGCCTAGAGTTGATACCAGCTCTCTCTGTGTTACTATGAAAAAGTAACCTCTGGACAGAATTCCAATATATGCCATTTTAGAAAAAAAGCACAAATGGAGATATTCAAGAAAAAAATATGTAAGAAAATATCAACCACAATTCCACTCGCCGTAAAGATTGTACAGAATGTTCCTACTAGACATTTTATTTATTTTCCCAATATTTTAAAAATTCTAACTATATATTACACATATATCTTTTAAATAACATTTCAAAATATCTTTTACATTTATATATACATTTTCATGCTCTTCTTCTACCAAATGGATTCTGGGGACTGAACTGAGGTTGTCAGGTTTGGTGGCAAGCACCCTTTCCGCTGAGTCTTCTCAGTGGCTCCTTTAATGAGTTTTTACCATTCATTCCACAGCTGTCTTTTCATGCCAATAGGTAAATGCTTGTTTCATAGATTTGACTGTTCTATGTTGTTTTTAATCGATGTATCTTCTAATGTAGAACATTTCAGTGAACATAACTTTGTGTAGATCATTGTGCATGTATCCAATTATTTATGAAAGTGATTTCTTAGATATACCATTGCAAGGTTAAGGAGTCTCAGTTTAGTTCTACATGCTTGAAATATACTTTAAAAATATCTTTCAAGTTTAACTAAATGCATTTTTAGCTTAGTTAAAGGTTTCTATACATTTTGCTATAATGCTAACTGAGAAATTTTTTATCAACTTATATTCCCATTAATGGACTTGAAAGTGTGGATATTAGATACTGTTTCTCTTTTAAAAAGTTTTGACAATTGGAGAGTCTTGGATAACAGGAACATACCTAAACATAATAAAAGCTATATACAGCAAACCAACAGCCAACATCAAACTGAATGTAGAGAAACTCAAGGCAATTCCTCTAAAATCAGGAACAAGACAAAGCTGTCCTCTTTCCCCATGACTCTTCAATATTGTACTCGAAGTTCTAGCTAGAGCAATAAGACAACAAAAAGAGATTAAGGGGATACAAATTGGAAAGGAAGAGGTAAAACTTTCACTATTTGTAGATGATATGATAGTTTACATTAGTAACCAAAAAACTCTACCAGGGAACTCTTACAGCTGATAAACACCTTCAGCAAAGTGGCAGGATACAAGATCAACTCAAGAAAATCAGTAGCCCTACTATATACAGATGATAAGAGGGCTGAGAAAGAAATCAGAGAAACATCACCCTTTACAATTGCCACACACAACAAAAAATACCTTGGGGGTAACGCTAACTAAACAAGTGAAAAACCTTTATCACAAGAACTTTGAGTCTTTACAGAAAGAAATTAAAGAAGACACCAGAAAATAGAAAGATCTCTGATGCTCTTGGATAGGTGGGATCATTGTAGTAAAAGTGGCAATCCTGCCAAAAGCAATCTACAGACTCAATGAAATCCCCATCAAAATTCCAGCACAATTCTTCACAGACCTTGAAAGAACAATTCTCAAGCTAATATGGAAAAACAAAAACCCAGGATAGCCAAGACAACCCTGCTCAACAAAGCAACATCTGGAGGCATCACCATTCCTGACTTCAAGCTCTATTATAGAGCTATAGTCCTGAAAACAGCTTGGTATTGGCACAAAAATAGACAGGTAGACCAATGGAATTGAATTGAACACTCTGATATTAATCCACAAATCTATGAACAGCCTATTTTCAACAAAGAAGCTAAAATTATACAATGGAAAAAAGATAGCATCTTCAACAAATGATGCTAGCATAACTGGATATCGCCATGCACAAAACTTAAGTCAAATGGATCAAAGACCTCAACATAAATCCAGCCACACTGAACCTGTTAGAAGAGAAAGTGGGAGGTACTTTTGAACAAATTGGTACAGGAGACCACTTCCTGAACATAATACTAGTAGCACAAACACTGAGATCGACAATTAATAAATGGGACCTCCTGAAACTGAGTAGCTTCTGTAAGGCAAAGGACACAGTCAGCAAGACAAATGTCAGCCCACAGAATGGGAAAAGATATTCACTAACCCCACATCTGACAGAGGGCTAATCTCCAAAATTTACAAAGAACTCAAGAAACAACTCTCCAAAACACCAAAGGACCCAATTAAAAAGTGGGGGACTGAACTAAATAGAGAATTCTCAATAGAGGAGTCTAAAATGGCTGAGAGACACTTAAGAAAGTGCTCAATATCCTTAGCCACTCGGGAAATGCACATCAAAACAACCCTGAGATATCATCTTATTCCTGTCAGAATGGCTAAAATTAAAAAAAAATACCAATGACAGCTTATGCTAGAGAGGATATGGACAAAGGGGAACACTCGTCCATTGCTGGTGGGAGTGCAAACTTGTACAGCCACTTTGGAAATCAGTATGTAGATCCCTCAGGAAAATGGGAATCAGTCTACCACAAGACCCAGCAATTCCACTCTTAGGCATATACCCAAAAGATGCCCATTCATACAAAAAGGATGCCTGTTCCACTATGTTCATAGCAGCATTATTTGTAATAGCTAGATCCTGGAAGCAACCTAGATGCCCCTCAACTGAAGAGTGGATAGAGAAAATGTGTACATTTACACAATGGAGTACTACTCAGCAGAAAAAGAGAATGGAATCTTGAAATTTGCAGGCAAATGGAAGGCACTAGAAGAAACCATCCTGAGTGAGATAACCCAGTCATAGAAAGACAAACATGGTATGTACTCACTCATATATGGATTGTAGACATGGATCAGGGGAGTGTCAGCCTACCATCCCAGTGCCAGCAAGTCTGGGAAACGGGGAGTTTCCTAAGAGATACGCATTATACCCCAGAGAAGTGCAATGAGGCAAGATCTCCTGAGTAGATTGGAAACATTGGGGCAGGGGAAAGGGAGCCAGGAAAAATAGAGGGGGATAAGAGGAGGGGAGAAGAAGACATGGGGAGCAGGAAGGTTGAGTTGGGGTAAAAATAGTGGAGAGCAGGATAAGAGATACCATAATAGTTGGAGTCGTTATAGCTTTGAGGAGAGAGATGACATTAGTGAGATTTCCAGAGATGTACAAGGATAACACCAACTGGCAAACTAAGCAATAGCAGAGAGACTACATTAATAGCCCCTACCTGATGATAAGGTTGGTGACTACCTTATATGCCATTCTAGAACCTTCATCTAGTGACTGATGGAAGCAGAGACAGATACTCACAGCTAAACACTGAACTGCACTCCTGGAACCCAGTGGCAGAGATGGAGAAGTGATGAGCAAATAGGTCAAGACCATGATGGTGAAACCCACAAAGACAGCTGACCATATAAGGGGGAGCTCTTGAACCCCTGACTGATGGCTGAGAGGCCAACAGGGGACTGATCCAGACCCCCTAAATGTAGTGTCAGTGGGGAGGCCTCAGAAATCTCTGGGGCCTTGGGTAGTAGATCAGTGTTTACCATGGTGTATGAATGATCTTTGGGAGCCCATTCCACATGGAGGGATGGTCTCTCAGCCTGGACACATGGGGAAGGGCCTAGGTCCTGCCCTGGATGAAATGACAGACTTTGAAGATCCCCCCAAGGAGGGTCTCACCCTCCCTGGGGAATGATGTGGGGATAGGGCCAGGGGCTTGGTGGGGGGGACTGGTGGAGGGACAAGGGAGGAGGGGTGGGAGAGGGAGCTGGGATTGACATGTGAAGCATGCATGTTTCTAATTTAAATAAAAACATATATAAAAAAGCTTGTAGGTAGAGTCTTACACTCATATTTCCCTTGCATTGCATTTGATCATCTCTTACACACTAGTCACATGTGTATGTGTGTGTGTGTGTGTGTGTGTGTGAGAGAGAGAGAGAGAGAGAGAGAGAGAGAGAGACTGAGAGATACAGAAAGAAATATTTGCCAATTCACAGACTTTGTCATAATTGACACAGAGTGTTTAGATTTTCTCTGGTTTGACGGAGACTTTTGTATAGAACACCCACACTCTGTCTAGTATTTAACGGTATTGCGGTGTCTTTTCAATAGTCTTTTATCTTTTACTTCCCTCATTCAGATTCCTCAAAGAAGATAGAAGGCAGACTTTTTTGGGGGGAGGGTACTGCTACATAAACTAAGGAGGGAGATGGTGTGGTGATCTTGGCCCTTTGGCCGACCCCTCCTAGCACTGGTGTGTATATTTCAGATCCTTTCTGGTTTTAGCATGAAGGCTGCAGTGTGTGTGCATTTTTCCTGCTGTGCGTTTTGCCTCCTTGGTCACCATTATTGTGTCCTCAGTAGCAAATATTGACTGATAACCTTCAGCACAGCTTGGCCACGTCCCCTCAGAGCATGACACTAAAAGTTGAAGAATAGACATACTTCCAAAGGTTTGGGGTGTGCTGCCCAGCTCAGCCGTTGCTGCCTCCTGGGAGATAACTTAGAAATGTGGCCACACCCTGAGGATCTGCAGGACCTTGTCACTTAAGCTGAGTGTCTGCTCAGGGAAAACTGGAGTAGGGTTCTGAAGTGAGAGAAAGACCTTAGGAAAAATCCATGGAGAGGATTTTCAGGGCTGGGAATGGGGTCAGGTGGGTGTCCAGTGACCTGATCTGAGGACCTTGGGTTACTGGGACCTGGGAAACCATACTGATGTGATCCAACACGGGGTGGCTGCCTTGCTTTTAGACAGGCAGGAGTGATACCCCCATTCAGTTGGCAAAGTAAAGGAGGTGGAGCCATTACTCAGTTTTTGAGGTGGTGCTGGGATGGCAGCATCAGTGGAGGCTGAGCACCCACATGCCCCTCTCAGACACGCTCACTAGTCACCCACTTCTACCAGGCATGTCCCATCTTCTAAAGCTCCCACAGCCTCTTAAAAGAAGTGCCACCAATTCGGTGACAAATACTCAAGCCATATCCTGTAGAGGACACTTAAGATTCAGAGCATAACACCAATGGGACTATTTGAACTATGCAATTCAGTAGTGCAGAGTATCATTCACATGGCTGTTTAGCAAATCTCCACGACTATTTTATCTTGCAAAAACTTTATACTCCTCAAACAGCTGCCCATGCTCCCTCTTTTTGGTCCTGGACAGGTGCCATTTACCTTTGATTTCTATGATTTTGCCTGCCCAAAGTACTCAATGTGCATAAAGTTGCACCATGTCTGGTTTATTTCACTTCGAATGGTATCTTCTAGTTTGCAGAATGTCGCAGCATATATTGGAATTTTCCCTTTTTGAGGCTGAATGATATTCCTTGGTGTGTATACAGCACACTCTATCTGTTCTTCCATCAAGGGGTGCTTCCCTCTCTCAATGACCATGAATTTTTCGGTAATGAACATAGCTGTGCAGGTGCCATTATGAGGTACACTTTTCTTCTCTTGGATGTCTGACTGGTGGTGACATTCCTGGGTCACAGGTTAATTCTATTACCTTGCACCTCTATGGAAATTTGAGTCACACACTCCTATCTGCTGTGCAATGCCGAGGAGCTCCGAGCTAATCTCCAAGGATAACCAAGCTAATATTTCCGTTTCAGAGCCAGAGTTACATGTAAACATGAGGCTCTCTGAGCAAGAGTTAAGGCCCAAAGGCCCAAAGATCAGGGCAGGACCCTGAAGTCACATCCCAGGAAATATTAACCACTCACCCTAAATCCTTCAGTGACATCTCTTAAAATACTGCAGTCCCTCTGAACCCAGTGCCTCTCAGTTTATGTGCACAGGGAGCTTGGCCGTATGTCTCTGTCTCTGCTTTCCCCTTCAGTGACCACAAACACACAGAGAAATTTGAGTTTCGACTGTCGCATTCTTCTAGCCACTAAGACAACAACAGATTAAATAGGATGAACTGAGTGGCCATACTTCTTGTAAAGTTATCCCCAGAGATGAATGTGCCATGTGGTTCTGAGGCTTTGGTGGTGTCTGCAGTGTAACTAAGGTTGACAGACTGCCTGCATGTGGGTGGCTGTCCCTTTCCAGCTGTGACCAGCTGAATTATATCACCTGTCCCATTTGATGTATTAGGATATGCCCAAGCTCAAGATGCATGTTGCTGCAATAGGGAAATTAATGTCCGCCACTGGAGGCAATTAATAATGATTAGGAGCAAAACAGCAGGGTTAAATCTGTGCATTTAGCAGAGTGTTCACACTCTTTTATGTTGTACTTCAGCCTACTTGCTCAAAGAGAGAGGAAAAGCCTTTTGGGGGAGTTGGGACCTTCTTATCTTAATTAGCATGTAAACTTAGATGAAACATCAAAGTCTCTTTAATAAGATGGCTTATTTATTGCTCACTTAATTCTTGCTTCCTGAGGTCAGAGAGCACAACACACAAAAAGTAGTATACTGTAGAGATAAATGTTGAGATTAAGTTGAGTAGAGAGTAAAGTCTTTGGACTCGGGAGTTGCATTTGATATATGAACTGGGGGCAGAAATTTTCACCCTCTTTATTTTGCCGTTTATAAAAAACAGTCAATTGACCAAGCAAAGATTTTCAGCTATCTGACTGGTGCAATTCTAGGCAATCTGCACATAAGATACTTGGCTATCTCTAATCTCTACCAGGTGACTAGAATCTTATCAAATGTGAATAATTGAAACATACCCTAAATGAGAAATGTTCTCCAAATGCAAACATGGTGGTAATTGGTAGATTATAAGTCTATGAGATGATAGGGCCTGAGATATTGATGTTTGCAAACACACTCATTTCTGTCGGACATTTGTGCCACCAGATATTAGTGGCACACCACACAACACAAATATTGGTCCATCAGATATTTTATTAGGAAATTTCGTAAAGCAGATGAAAGCATAGTTGGCCACAAGTTGGACTTTATAGTCAAGTGAAGATTATATACTTAACCCCATAATGCAAGTCTCATTAATGAAAACCTGTGGGATAAAAGTCTTGGGAAACCATCTGAGCTGTATTTTATTAAGACAGAATCTGGAATGGGAGGCTGAAATAATCCCTTTGCTGTGACCCTCCAATGGCTGTGGCACACTGGAACTCCATCGTCAATCCAAGGTTAACCTGGAGGATGTTCTGCCCCTCAGTTCCCATTCATCGTGTCCTCAGGGGGCTTCAGGCTTCACCATCTCAAAAGAAATTCAATTAAAAGTGAAAACTTCAAGCAAGAACTCACTTGGCTTACTTAATGCAGACATCCAGATGTCTGGATGTAACTGAAGTAGAGGGTTGAACTTTTCTGTTTTGTTTTGTTTTTAGAGACAGGGTTCCTCTGTGGCTTTGGAGGCTGTTCTGGAACTAGCTCTGTAGACCAGGCTGGTCTCTAACTCACAGAGTTCCACCTGCTTCTGCCTCCTGAGTGCTGGGATTAAAGGCGTGCACTACCACCGCCTGGCTGAGAGTTGAACTTTTAACAACACCAAGGCATGCTCGCACCACCACCTCATGGAGACCTAGCGCTATATCACTGGGATAGCCACACAACAGCTTAGCTTCAATAGTTCATTCAGTTGTTCATTGGGTCATCATCACTTACCATCTGCCTTGACATTTCAGCATGGCCAAGCAAAGCTCAGTGTCAGAGACAGGCCATTGGGCTGCAGCACTTCTGTTATTGTTAGGCGCCTTAGGGTTTCTATGGCTGCGATAAACACCATGCCCTAAGGCAGCCTGGGGGAAGAAAGGGTTAATTAACTCTTCTTATGCCTCTACACCACTGTTCATCATCAAAGGAAGTCAGGGCAGAAACTCAAGAAGAGAAAGGTCTTTTTGTAAGATAGAAAGTCAAGACAGCATGGGGTGCCTGGAGAATTATGTTAGGACTGTGGGAACAAGTGCCCGGCGATCTGATGACCTCATCCTAGGCTCCACCCTGCAAAGGCCCCATTACCTCATTTTGCTACACTGAAGACACAGCTTCTAGCACTTACAACCTTGAGGGAGAACCCACATCCAAACATAGCAGGAGAAAGAGAAAGACGAATAAACAGGGTGGGAAGGAAGAAAGGAAGGAAGGAAGGAAGGAAGGAAGGAAGGAAGGAAGGAAGGAAGCGTTTTCCTCATTTATGCTCTGGTGCTACATGCAGGTGAGAGCAGATCACACGAAATAAATAGCAAATAAAATAAAAAGTAAACCAAACTCAGAAACAAATAAGAAACGGGGTATAGTCACTCCCCAAGTGCATTTTATTCAATACTGTTACTTTAATTTATCATAATGAGATATGAAAGGCCCCAAATCCTCATGATCTACTTGACAGGTACAGAACACAATGAACTTCTAAAATACTGGGAGCCCAGCCAAGTTATGCTGCATACTAGCAAGCAACACATGCTTGCGGCATACATGTCCACGTATGAGGATGTTCACAGGAGCACATACCCGGAAACAACACAGACGCCCAGAACAGTGGACTGGTGGCAAGTTGTGATGCTTGTTCTGAGGAGGAGGGAACAGCAGGGAAAATGAACGTCATCAGCCAGGGATAACAATGAGTCTCATGAGGGTGGCCCAAAAGACCATGAGAGCAGCACGTGTAGACACGCAGACAACTTTAGATAAAGTCCCGGGACATCAGGGACGGTGTGGGGTGCTGACCACCAAGGATACGGTGGAGTGGTGGAGAATGGGGTGTGATCCTGGATCAGCCCTCAGGCAGCTTGGAACTGCTAGTAATATGTTTTTTTTTTTAAAGATTTACTTTAATTTTATTTGTGTGTGGGGGGTATTTTGCCTGCTTGTTAGAGCACCATGTGCATGCAGTGCTCAAAGGGTCCAGAAGAGGGCATTAGATCTCCCTGGACCTGGAGTTACACATTGCTTTGCACTGACGGATGGGTGCTGGGAACAGAACCCTGGTCTTCTGCAAGAGTAGTCTGTGTTCCTAACCACTGAACCATCTGTTAATAATATTTTTTGGAGCAGGTAGCAGGGCACATAGGTGTCCATTCTATTGTTATTCTTCAATCCATACATTTTATGAGCATGGAGATGGTCAGTGTTGGTATTCAGGCATCTGTACTGGCCGGTCCCTGGGGTTCTGACAGGATCGCTCTCAGCTGCAGCCACTAAGAGCACCACCTGTGCACATTCACTATGCTCCCTTTTAAAAGCGCCCTGCCCACCTCCCATCCTCCTCTCTCCCTCCCTCTCTCCCTCTCCTGATGCTCCTGTCTGCAGAGGCCGGTCTCCCTGCTCCCCTTCCCCGTTTTATGATACCTTTCCCTAATTAAAAAAAACCCTCTGCTTGAACTCTGTCAAATGGCGTCTTTCTCTAGCTCACTGCTTTTCTTAAATTACAACAGTCTGCACTTAGAAAAGGGACTGCTGTGGATCTTCTCTGCTTTTGGGAAGCGTGGCCACGGCAGTCACCCACTTTCCCGAGGGAACTGCTTCGTGTGGAAACAACTGGAAAGGGAATGAAAGGAAGCACCTGGGCCAGTTCTTGTTCTCTGTGTCTCGGGTCCGTGAGCTGTGTTTGTTTTCATAGCTCTTAACTGACCCAGAGATGCCTCAGCCCAAAACAACTTTAAGTTGAAATCTGTGCTGGTAAGGCCTCTCCAGAGACCCTCTCCATGTTTGTGGCTACTTCCCTTCCCTTCAGGTGGCCCTCAGTGTGTCCTTGGCATCTCTCCCTCTCCTTAAAATGACACCAGTCCTATTGGCTTATCGTCTTACCCTTATTGTCAACCTTAATTACCTTTTTAAAGGCCCTTGGAGTTAGCGCTAGGGCTTCAACATAGGAATATTTTGGGAACATGATTCATTTATGGTTTGAATGTGGACTGTCTCACCTACATTCACCCGTGTGTTTGAACACCACCAGCATTTTGGAAGGCTGTGGAAACTTATGGTAGGAGGTAAAATTGGTGGAGGAGGATCATTGCTTCTGGTCTTGAATCTCTGCTTCTGTTACCATGTAACTAACCTTTTGGTAAATCCCTGTGGCTGTGAACAGAGGCATCCCAGCTACCATGATGAGACTGTGTCCTCTTAACACACAAGCCTGAACCAAGCTGTCCTCCCCTGGGCTGCTTCGTCAGGTGTTTTGAATCCGTGCAATGCCCGTATGAATGGCTACCGCTCAAGTCGTCGTTTTGATGGGCACTTACAACGTGCCAGGCAAGGACGTCACAGCCGGAGGCTGATTTCCCCCTCTGCTCTGGAGTGCCCACTGTAATCATTCTCATCTCTCAGATGAAGAGATTGGCCACATGACTAAGATGTGGTAGAACAAGGATTGGACCCAATGCTATTTGTCATGTACTGTGCTGCCTAAGAGTACAGAAATTACAACTGCCACTCTTGGAGATGTGATTTGGGTGAAGCAAAATAGCATTAGAAATAATACCCAGTGCTAAGGACTGTGGTTATAGCCCTCATGTGGGGGACAGGACCTCTAATCAGTAGAAAAACTACATTATATCAGATTTTATTAAATGTGGTTACCGGCTTTGACTGGCCCAGATGTGAGTCTGCAGCTAGGGAAGGTCACACGGAGCTGGGGCTCCGTGCACTGCTGTATTTCTTGATAATTACCCCAGGAAAGCTAGGATCTCAAGACCAAAAGCAGAATTTCTTTACAGTCCTCACACCAGCTTAAATCAAAGGTAGCTATAACTGTCCTCGGGGTTCCAAACTGACCTCTTATTAACATGATGTATACTTTTGGTTATTTTCTATTGCTCCTGGCAGAGGTCTGGGCCTGTGAACTCCCGAGTTCACCAGGCTTCTCGATCACTTGTGTGAGATGGTCTGAGAGGAGGAGGCGGCGCTTCTGCATCCCAGTTAATGCCCTTCTGCGCTCTCCTTGCTATCCTCCATGGCATCATTGTGTCTGCGGGTGTGTGGCCTGACTCTTCCCACTCTCCCAAGCTTAGCCTGAGAAAGTGTGTGGTAGGGAGAGAGGCTGTGTGGCTCAGGCGCTGCCTGGTGACAGAGAAGGCCGTCATGTATTGAGACCTACTTGACACAAGACGAGTTTATGGCTTGAGATACTCTGAAATGGCAGCTCAGCCAATAGCACGTTTTTCTTTCTTTTCTTTTTCTTATTTTTTCCCTTTTTAAATTTAAATTAGAAACAAGCCTGCTTCATATGTCAATCCCAGCTCCCTCTCCCTCCCCTCCTCCTCCGCCCCCCACCATCCCACCAATCCTCTACCCCGTTCCTCCTCTGCTCCCCAGGGAGGGTGAGGCCCTCTATGGGGGATCTCCAAAGTCTGTCATATCATCTGGGGCAGGGCCTAAGCCCTCCCCCATGTGTCTAGGGTGAGAGAGCATCCCTCCAGGTGGAATGGGCTCCCAAAATCCATTTGTACGCCAGGGATAAATACTGATCTACTACCAGAGTCCCCACCGATTGCCAAGGCCTCCTCACTGACACCAACGTTCAGGGGGTCTGGATCAGTCCCATGCTGGCCTCTCAGCCATCAGTCTGGGATCCATGAGCTCCCCCTTGTTCAGGTCAGCTGTCTCTGTGGGTTTCACCAGCCTGGTCTTGACCCCTTTTCTTTTTCTTAACTTGGAGTCGGGGGTTGATGTGGGGCTTCTTGCATGCTAAGCATGTGCTCCATCACTGAGCCACACTTGAATCTCTGTGAAAGAAAAGAGTTAGAGACCCAGACAAGTGGTTCTCACTGACAAGGTCACACAGTTGGGAAGGGTCAGAGAGGGAACTGAGTCCAGTCAGTTAAACCCTTGACCCTCCCCAATATTCTGCCTAGTTTTTATATCAGCTTGACATAGGCTTCAGTCATTTTGGAAGAGGGACCCTCATTTAAGAAAATGCCTCCACCAGAAGGCCTGTGGTGCATTTTCTTTTTTTTTTTTGTTATTTAAATCAGAAACAAGCTTGCTTTACATGTCAATCCTAGCTCCCTCTCCCTCCCCTCCTTCCCCCCAACTCCCCAACTCCCTACCCAATTCCCACTCTGCTCCCCTGGGAAGGTGGTGCCCTCCATGGGGGATCTCCATAGTTTGTCATTTCATCCAGAGCAGGGCCTAGGCTCTCCCCCATGTGTCCAGGCTGAGAGAGCATCCCTTGATGTGGAATGGGCTCCCAAAGTCCATTCGCATGCTAGGGATAAATACTGATCTACTACCTGAGCCCCATAGATTGCCCAGGCCTCCTTACTGAAACCCAAATTTAGGGGGTCTGGATAAGTCCCATGCTGACCTCTCAGCCATCAGTCTGGGGTCCATGAGCTCCCCCTTGTTCAGGTCAGCTGTTTCTGTGGGTTTCACCCACCTGGTCTTGACCCCTTTGCTCATCACTCCTCCCTCTCTGCAACTGGGTTCCAGGAGATCAGTTCAGGGTTAAGCTGTGGGTGTCTGCCTCTGCTTCCATCAGCTACTGGATGAAGGCTCTAGGATGGCATATAAGGTAGTCATCAATCTCATTATGGGGGGAGGGCATTTAAGTAGAGTCTCCACTATTGCTTAGATTGTCAGTTGGCGTCATCCTTGTAGATCTCTGGAAATCCCACTAGTGCCAGATCTCTCCTCAAACTTGTAATGACTGCTTCTATTAAGGTATCTCTCATCCTTCTCTCTATTCATCCCCTGACTCAACCTTCCTGCTCTCTCCTGTCCTCCTCTTCCCTCCTCTTCTCCCTCTTTCTCCCAGCTCCCTCTTCCCTACCCTCATGCTCCCAATCCACTCAGGAGACTGGTGCATCTTCTTGACTGATGATTGGTGTGGGTGGGCCCATCCCACAGAGGCCCATCTCAATCCCAGGCGGTGGTCCTGAGTGCTATAAGAAAACAGGCTGAGCAAGCCATGAGGAGCAAGCCGCTAAGCAGCACTCCTCCGTGGTCTCAGCTTCAGTTCTTGCATTGACTTCTCAGTGACTGCTACCTGGAACTCTAAGCAGAGCTAAACACTTTCTTCCCCATAGCTTTTGGCTATGGTGTTTTATCTCAGTACTAGAAACCTAAAATACTCTCTGTCTGCATGAGAATGTTTTTCTGAGGAGCTGAAAGATGCAAACTTCACACCAGAGTCAGAAGTATGGGACCACTTTTCTGTCCATGCTTCCTCTGCAACGCTGAGGGCAATGTGCTCATCTTGCTCCAATGCAAGCATGTCTCAGACACTGAAGGCAAGATGGTGTTTCTTTCATTATTGTTGGGAAAGGAAGATGAAAATAACACTGTGCGCTAGTTTGGAAAGAGTTTGTGATGTAAGTTCAGTTTCTCCTGAAGTGTACACTGCTTTGAAGCCATTGAGCATTTCATTTGAAAGTTGACTGAGACACGGGTCTCTTTCAATATCTTCGTGTTACCTGTAGCACACTGTAGCTGGACAAACAGGCAGATAGGTCTATAATATCAGCATTCAAGTGATTAAAAAGAAATAAAGCACCGCCAGATGTTGGTTTGGAACAATCCGTAGGACACATTGGAAGCAACACTGATTCTGCAACTGGAAATTGGAATTGATCATTACTGGGCACTAAATGTGCGTATGTTTTTCTGAAGTTCCTAAATCTATTTAATTTCTGTGTTGACAGAGATATTAGACAGCTGTTTGAAAATCTGTCTCTCTTTCCTGAGCTATGCACAAGAAGTCTTTATGTTAAGCCACAGGAATGTCAATGAGGGCCCTTCAGTTAGCGAATCAGCTGCAAACGGAAGGCACGGCTGGACGTGGTAACCTTAACTTACATTCTCAACAGTCCTGATGGCCCCACATGCGCCCCTCCAAGACATGGCTGTGGGAGGCAATGCCCCCCAAGTGTTGCAGTGCAATGCCAGCTTGGGTGATTAGAGTCACAGACGATGAGTTAGGAGGTGCGTTTGCTGAAAATGGCTTCACAGTGACTTGCTGTGCACCCCAGGGGTACATTCCTGAACCTTCTGCTCTATTACCCTATTACCCATCTCAACCCCATGCACTACCCTCTGAATGGGATCAGATGCTTCTATATTTAAGCCCATGGCAAACTACCACAGGAAGCAGGTGCATGAGAAGAGAAAATTCACTTCATCCCTTCTTTCCAGAGCAGCCAGTGAACTTGTTAATTGGTATCCAAGCTTTACTTAGCATCTCAAAAGCATTTCCATAGCCTAACATAGGAAGCAAAAAACCATTTTATGACGATAGTGGTCTTTTTAGTATGATCTATAAAGACTGGAGTGGGGGTGGAGATTAAGCATGTATGTCTTACAGCAGGGGAGTAGTTACATAAATTCTGTCAAATTCTGGCCAGGCATGACAGTCCATACCTAGCGCTCTTGAGGTAGAGGCCAGAGAATCAGTTCAAGGTCATTCTGGGCTGTATATCAAGCTCTAGGTTTCTCTGGGCCAGAGGAAGTCTTTGCTAATTCCTTGAGCCTGACCAGGGAAAGGCTTTGCTGTTTTTCCTGGGTCTGAGGTATGGGAGCTCTTGACGTGGTTATGCCCATGTCAAAACACACACCCGCTCAGGATTTCCTCCACTCTTCACGTGTTCGCTCAGCTGCCTCCACGTCCCACAGCTGGCACATTAGGAAGGAATTTGATGAGATGGATTTCTTAGGTCTGTTAGGCACTCAGAATTCCCAGACTGGCACAACCAGCGAATGGTCCCCCTACATGGGGAACAACCTACAGCCACCTACCTGCCACTATCTCCTGGTTATTTATCATGTGTCAAGATCTATGCCCAGCCATACTGATACCTCATCTATTGATGCTGTGTTGTCAAAGCCGTTGTTACTGCCCGGTGAGTGCTGTGCTCTGTAGTTGTTTGTGGCTATTACTAATATCCTGTCATCTCATTATGTGATCTGAGTGACACTGTCTTCTCACTGCTAATGAGAGACTAAGTTCAGAACCTGCTCAAGCAGGTTCTTAGTGGCAGAAACACAGCGACAATACAATTGCCAGAGGCTTTGGGATACTCAGTCTGCACCACCTTAAGTCTTGCCTTGTTCTGCAGGCCCAGGGAAAGTTTCTTAGAAGGTGGCTTTGTAAGAAAGAAATCACAACAAACGTGGCCAGAGGCATTTCCGCGATTATCTCCCAGTAGGATGCGCTTGAACTTGATATCCATTTCTGAGACTCTCTGTCCTCTGGGGGAGGAAAAAAGGTCAATGCATGCCAAGAATTAGTAGGATCCCAGTTATGTTTGATCATGGGATGGGTGGAGAATTACCAGACACTTACCATGTTCGACTTTGGTCATAAAAACAACATATGCTCTTTTCTTGCTACTTTTTTGTAGTTAGTGGCTTAGCAGGTGTGTTGATTTTGTGCCTGGCCCTTTGCTGCTGCCTTGCAATGCCTCATTTCATCCTCCAGCAACACGGCGGCTCCTGCTCCCATTGCATGGGCAGGAAACAGACAGGCAAGCAATGTGGATGTGGCGCTCTCTAACATGGATGTGGTGGTCTAACGTGGATGTGGCAGTCTATCGTGGATTTGACCCTCTAATGTGGATGTGACACTCTAACATGGATATGACACTCTAACGTGGATGTGGCACTCTAACGTGGATGTGATGCTCTAACGTGGATGTGGCGCTCTAACGTGGATGTGGCGCTCTAACGTGGATGTGGCGCTCTAATGTGGATGTGGTGCTCTAACGTGGATGTGGCGCTCTAACGTGGATGTGGCGCTCTAACATGTGTGTGGCACTGCAGTTAAGTAATAGGGAAGGAAAACAAGAAATCTTTCTTCATAGTTATAGAGATCGTAAATCCATGACCAAGGATCATCTGTGGCCATGAGCTCTGGAGCTTCGGTCGCTCAACACAATGATTGCATTGTGGAGGCCATAGAAACAGCAAAAGAGTGTCAGGAGCATTGGAAGAACTTTGAGACAAGTTCACTTAGCAGGCCCAGGTTAAGTACTCTACTCATTCTCTTCGATGAGGAAGCAGCAGGGCCTGGTAGCACATGGCTGTCATTCAAGCACTTTGGAGGCAGAGGCAAGCAAATCAGAAGTTCAGGGTTATCCTCAGCTACATATTCTGGTGTCAGCCTGGGCAACTTGAGACCCCATCCCAAAACAACAACAACAACAAAAAAGTAGCAAGGCCAAGTCACAGGCCGACCTGTGACAAAGAAGGCACAGGTAAATGGCCACATACTGCAAGAAGAGAGTAGGCGGCTGCATCAGCTTTCTGTGCCTGGACTCAAAACCCCATCCTTTGCTGAAAAGCTGTGTGACTTTGAGCAGGTTACTTGCCTCTCTGTGTCTCAGATTCCTCAACTGTACAATGCAGTTGACGACCAACCTGGCCTTCACTGGGTGGTTAAGACTTGTTGAGGTCACGCGTACATGAAGACAAGCACTGGTGAGAGCCGAGGGTCTTGAGAATTGTGACTGGAGCATAGGCGGAGAATCAGGGCAGACGCGATGAGAGTGTGCAGAGACATTACGGAGGTCCAAGGTGATGGCTCCTTAGCGCTTCTGCAGGCAACTCAGGCATGCCTACAGTCAAACAAGAAGGCACTGCGATGCAGTGTCTACCCCGGAGAAATGGTCCCAGCATAGGGGAAGCAAGGTTGGCAGTGGCTGTGCAGGGGCCACATCCCAGCAGGCAGGGGCTCCCTAGGAAGTGGCCCAGGTCTAGCAGCCCCTCCCTCCAACCTCGGGAAGTGTCACAGTCGCTGGTCTTCTTCTGTCCCGGGAAGGTGAGCTGAACATGAATAAAGCTGAAGATCAAAGGAGACATTTTGAGAAAGGCGATGCTGAGGAGTGGCCAGTAAAGCAGGAAGGGAAGGCAACTTGCCTCAGAGGCAACAGTAACTGCTGGTGTCTTGGTGTCCAGTTAGCTTGCTTTTTTAATACTAAGTCTGACTACAAAGCATGAACCAGCACTGGTTACCCATAGGTTAGAGGCTGACCTTGAACCCACAAATTGTGACCAGAGCCTAGTATTCTGGGATGAAACCAACCAGCCAATAGCTAACGTTTTGTGCTTCAGGGATAGGGTGAGCTAGCTCTCCTACTTGGGAAACTTAAAAATCCACCAGCATGTGCAATCACAAAAGATGCAGAAACCCACTGCAAATTAAGACTACAGAATATAAAAGGTGAAAAAATGAAGCCTGGGACCAAAGATAAAGTGGGTGGAAGGTATTCAGAGTCTGGGCTGCATTGGAAAAGCAAGGCCTTTATTCTCCTAAAGAAGCATTTATAAGGCTTTTTCAGCTGCTGCATAGTGGAAGACAGGCAATTAAACACTCAGTATAGATGTGTGGGAAGATATAAGATACATCCTCACTCATTTATTGAGTAAATACTAATTGAATGCCTTCCACGGCGTAAACAAGGGTGCAGAGATTGAAGCACGCAAATGGAAATGCCAAGACCGTGAACGTTTGCTCGTCATGAAGAAATCCAAAGAGATGGCAATTTCCCGAGGTGGTGTCTTCTATGGACACAGCAGTGCACATGAAATATGAGCGGAGCCTGGGAAAGGAAATTGAAGGAGAATAATTAAAAATAAACCTATAATCCAAGTGTTGAAAAATCATCTGTAAGAACAAAGTACCCCTACCAACAACAGAAGGTGGGTGCAACGGACAGATCTGCTGTGTAAAATGGAGGGAAACATTAATTTGATGTGATTAAAGCAAGATAAATGTAAAAGGTCCCACAAGATGACTCTTCCCACACATCTGATGGTCTGTCCTCTGACCCAGAGAGCAGGACACTTTGTCACTTCTGAGCAGGTGAAGAAGTCAGGAGGATTAGATAGATGGGTCATTTCATCATGAAAAGGAGGAGTCATGGGAACAAAAAATCCTGCAGTGTCTAGTGCCCATGCTACCAACAGAAATGTGATTTTAGTGTGTGTATGTGGTGTGTGTGTGAATGTGTGTGTGTGTGTTCCAAAGTTGAACTGGGAACCAACCAAGCAGTTAGCAGCAAGTCTTAAATTATAGGGATGCCAAACCAGGTCGGGATACCTTGAGCTGGAATGAGAGGTCCAACTCATCCCAAGGAAAATAGTGTAGGTTGAAGAAAAAAAACCAAAATTTTAGGACAACAAAACACAGTGCTGTGTGTTTTGTAGGAAGGGCAGCTTGGGGAACTCTCTGGGTTTGATTGTACTGCATAAGTTTGGGTGAGGATTCAAAGGACGAGCAGAATTTCTCAGAACAGTAGTGAATCACATCCAAAGTTGGCCACTGGGAAATTCTCTCACTTTCCAGGAATGGCATGGGCTCCCTATTTCCTCTGCCTGAGGAGAAGAAGAAATGTTTGAAGAAATGACCGCATTGAGGCTGCCCTGGGTGTGTGCATCTTGCTGCAGTCACACAATGTTGGGGAGCCCTGGCTAGAGGATACTCCAAGTGCCCATGTCTACATAGGTTTTCTCTATTCTCTCCAGGGTGTGTGCACGCACAGACACACACACACACACACACACACACACACACACACACACACACACACCAGCAACCTTTCTAGTCTGGAACATGTGAGAGGTTAGCTTCTAAAGACATTTTAATTGGCCGGCTCTCCTTGTCTTTGAAGGGGTTCAGACAAGGACTGAAGGGAATGATGACTTAAGCAGCAGAGATTTCAAGCAGGGTTCGTCTTTTGCAGCTTGCAAAGTGTAGTACACTATCCTCCCAGCCATATTGGCACCCATCTTTGAAAGTTTTGCTGGCCTGTTGGAAAAAGGTCACCATGGCTGGGATGCTTGGCTACTTACCTTCCTTGCTAGAAGGAGAATTCAGTAGAGTTATGGTTGAGCATCTAACCAGACCTCCCAACAATTTGTAAGGAATTCTGCCCTGACTGAAGATGGCCTTGGAGGAGAGACTAGAGGATACAGATGGGGAAAAATAAGGACAGGGAGCTTCATCTACACAGCCACGGAGAGGCCATCATCCCTGGTGGGTGCAGACTTTCAGTGACTGCTCTAGAGTCACCCATGTTCCTGTCCATATCCTCTCACTTGGTCTCTAAGTAAACCTAATAAACTCATTGATTCTCCCCATGTGACCTTTGACAGAATCACACCTCAGTTGACCATCTTTGGAGGAGGGATAGACATTGTTTATGTCTCTCCCAGGGAAGGAATTCTAGCAACAGAAGGTCCTGCAAATGTGCATAGGCAGGTTCTTCCTCTGGAGAGCAAGAGGAGGTTTCTAGGGATGGCCTTAGTCCCCATGCCTTCCTATCCCAGCTGGAACAGCTAAGTTCTTTACTACAGACTGAGGGCACTTGTAGGAATAGCCCCAGTCTAGAACTGAGCGGAAGCCACAATGTGGCTTCTAGGAAGAGAATGAACTCAGATATGGTGAATCTGCTTGGTTTCCTGCTTCCTCACAAGCAGCAGAAGGTAGGCTCATTATTGCAAAGCAAATCTCATTGCCTGCTTCCTGAGGACATTGTGGCGATTAAATGAGATAAAGGCTTATAGTAGGAGCTTGATAAATGCGTGATGACAGACATTATAGAAACCCGGCAAGTATGTGTTCCCTTCATTTGACCTTTTTTCTGGAGTTGAAATTTTTGATTACTTGCCTTACCCTGTGTGAGAATTTGTCTTTTTTCCCCTTAAGTCCTTTTAAAAATAATACTTTTATTAAGTTTTTGAGAATTCCATATGTGTATACAATGTAATTTGATCATGCTCACTCCCAGCTCCTTACCTAACTCCTTCCTGACCTACCCCTCCCAAATCCGTGTTCTCTCTCTGTCTCTCTCTCATCTCTCTCTCTGTCTCTCTCTCATGCCCACATGCACACTCAGTTTGTGCTGCCCACGTGCTTATGGTGTGGATCCATTCACTGGAGCAGTCAACCTCTCAGAGGCCACACCCTTAAAGAACTCTCTCTTCTCCAGAAGTCATCAGCTGTCAATAGCTCTTCAGCTATGGACAGAGGTTCCTAAGCCACTCCGTGTCTGTGTCCGAGGAGGAATGTTGGCCGGCTTCATCTAGTACGAGTGTTATGCAGGCTGTGAAGTCAGGAGCGTAGTGGTCTCATCGTGTTCAGAAGATCCTGTTTCAGTCTGGTCCTCCCGGCCTCTGGCTCGTACAGTCTTTCTGCCCTCTCTTCCATGATGGTCTCTGAGCCTTGCAGGAGGGATGTGGTATAGATGTCCCATTTGTGACTGAGTACTCCATGGACAATTGTTAGCTGCACTTGGACCAGGTATGAGTTTCTACATTAACTGCTGTACACTGTGCAAAGAACCTTCACTAATCTATGAGTAGAGAGACAGGAATTTAGAGGGTGGTTTGGGACTAGGTCCTTTTAGCAAAATAATAGTAGCAACTTCACCCTTGGGTCTATGAGTGCCCCCCAAAATGGTTTCCTGTGGAGTGGGCCTTAAATCCAATCAGAAAGCAGTTGGTTACCCCCATAACATTTCTGCAACTGTTGCACCCCTGGGCCTGTCTTGCCATGCTGCTGGTTATCGCTGCTCTCAAGGCTCTCAGCTGGCTTAGAGTATTGGTGAACTCTCTCATCCAGCATCCAGAATAGCACCATGGTATCATGTAAGCTAGGTAGCATGAAGGAAGTTTCCTGAGCAATACCAACTTGATTTCTCCATGTCCTGTCATCCGAATATGTGATGATTCAGCAATAGGGTCTTGCCATCGGGCTCTGGTCAGAAACCAAGGACAAGAGCAACAGCCAGTATTTTTTATGGGTCCCTGGAACACCCCGACAGACAGCTTGAGAGATGGTGGTACCCCACACCAGACACTGGACAGCTTTTGACTTCTGGGAGGAGCATTATCACCTGTGCAGGGTAACTCCAATCAAACTGTCGTGTGTGTGTGTGTGTGTGTGTGTGTGTGTGTGTGTGTGTGTGTGTGTGTAAAACAGCTATATTTCCATTTTTTTCAAATAGCCTTGGTGTTGGTTACCCACCTTTTCCTTTGGCCTACCCTTCCATCCTTTTCCCCACCTAAGCTATCTTTCCACCCATTCCCACCCCACTGGTATCACCTCTTCTCTAATATCCCCCGTTCCTGGAGATCTTTCTTCCCCCTTCCCAATCCCAGTGGTCCATCTCTAGTTTCCTTGATTCTACAGGTTCTCCATGTTAAACACACAACTGTAAAGATCTGGTGTTAGCATCCACACATGAGTAAGAAAGTGTAACATTTGTCTTTCTGGGTCTGTGTTACTCTACTCAGTATAGCGTTTTCCAGCTCCATTCATTTGCCTTCAAATTTCATTTTTCATTACACCATAATAAAACTCCACTGCGTCTGGGTACAACATTTTTATTTTCCATTTATCGGTTGATGAACACCTGGTTTGTTTCCATAGCTTAGCTGTTGTGTCTAGGACAGGAATCAACATGAAAGTAATTTGTCAATGGCTTAAATGATAATGCTCCCCTCAAGAGCCATAGACTAGCAAACCCCAGTACCAAGCAAGGGAAACCCCACTTTGAGTTGTTCATCAGGGAAGTTCAAGAGACCCCACAATATATAGTTATTGTGACTGTCCTTGGTTGCCTTCCAGAACTTGAAGGTAAGGCCCTGTTGTTGAAGACACCACACATTTTAGACACAGGATTTAGAGGAATCAAGCTCAAACCAACCTGGATACCTCCTCCCTGAGCCTTAGTTATGCAAGTTGCCAAGGGGAAAGGTGATTACAAGCCCTACCTGACTGTAAAACTCATGAACCACAGCAATGTTCAGCAAAGCAAGACGCACCAGAGCATCCGATAACGATGCATAGCTCAGGGGTAACCAATAGCGACAGTGACACATAGCTTAGAGGTAACCAATGGCAATAATGACACATAGCTAAGGGGTAACCAATAGTCATCTAATTGGACTTAAGGCCCGCTCGGTGGGAGGGAGGCCTTGTCTGTTACTGTAAGCCTAGGCTCCCATCCGTGGCTGGTGATATCATTGGCTCTAGAGGAGAACCTATTACCACCATTTTCCTAAACTAGTGTTTTCCAACTGTATCCTAGTACCTATTCTTATATCAACTCTTACCTCTCCTCAAAGAAGCTTCTTTTGGCAGCAGACAGAGACCACCACAGAAATGCACAGCTGGTCACAATGCAGATAAGAACTATCTACGTAAGACAACCACCTACAACTGAGGCATCTACAACATGACCCCTACAACCGAGGCTCAGGGAACACCACAAAAGTGGGGGTGGAAAGATTGCAAGAGCCAGAGGACCAAGGCATGACAGGGATTTAGTTACATCCATGAAATCTTAACCATGTGGTCACCTAAACAAGACCCTCACAATAAAAGCACTAACTGACATACCAACATGAATGGGGGAAAAATGTCATAAAGCCCTATCCCTAGATAAAGCAATAGAGGCGATTAATGGCTGTTAAGAGAGGGAGAGTCAGTCTCTTTCAGGGATGAGCCTCTAATAAGTTATCTGACCCCCAAGTGGTCATCTATAAACACATATACATCTAAGCAACACTAAATAGATAGCAAGTTGTATTTATATATGTGTGTATATATTGTTAAATGTAACATTAATAATTGAAGAAGGATCATGAATTTTGGAAGGAGTGGGGGGCATGGGAGGTTTAGAAGGAAGAAAGGGAGGGGTGGAAGTAATATAATTACAGTAATGTATAAAACAAAGAATTTTTTGTCTTTTGTTTTATTAAAGGAAACTGTCTACCACTTATTGGTTCTGTAGGCAAATCACTTGACTTTGTTAGTAAAATGGGTAGAATGTCCTAGAACACTCACAGGCTTGGCGTTTAGAATAACTGAATCTGGGCGTATTAATGTTTTATTGACAACATTATTATATGTGTGTAATGCTGAGAGCAAACCTCTCCGTTCATAAGATGTGTCCTCAGCTAATGCCTACTGCTTAATTTCTCTGTAAGATATCAGAGATGTTTAGGCAAACTCCCAGGCTTACTTCATTATTGGATAATACACTGGTGACAGAAATGAATTGCAATTACTTACCGTGCAACACCCTGCACGTGTTAATGATGACACCCAACAGCACAGAAAACATGGTTGAGTCCGTGGAAACCTGGGACAATTGTGACAACAGCGGTAGCAGTGGGGTCATGAAGCTTCTGCCACACGGGTCTTTAATTAGCTTATGTCCTAAGGGATTGTAAATGGAAGCTCGTCTGCACCACATGGGCCGTAAGAAAATAAGGAGGAGTGGGGGTGCTTGCTTCCTTTCTCTAGTTTGAGAGAGTGGGGTGCACAGCAAATAGGTCTGTGCACGTACTTTGCTCCCCACTTTGGGCAATAAGGTTGTTACAGATGCATGAGCTCTGACCCCATTCACTGCGGCTGTGCCTTTTTTGTTGTGATTCAAAGGCCATGGTCAGGAAGTGTCCTCAATACCTTCAGCACGGAGGATGTTGAGAAGCTAGGGGCGATTATGGATAAATGTCTGCTTTGTTTTTCTGACTTTGGCTGGAAGTTTTTCATATCTTGTGTGAGACAAGCTGCACTTTCTAAGAGGGTTGGGTTTGGTCTCTTCTCATGTCAAAAAAAACCTTTATGATAAAAATACAAATTCCATCCAGATAGCCTATAATGGTAGAAACCAATATTTTCTAGGAGGCCTCCCTGCCTTCTCTAGTCCTAGGCAGATCTTTTCCTTAGCTAATTGTAGCCTGATTTTTAGGGTCCAGGAACAACCATGCCCCCATTTGTACTGGCTTTCTTCTTCATATTAAAATCAAAGACTTGTCAACTCATGAGCATGGACCCATACCATGCAATGTTATTCACATGCCACATGCCACACTAAGTGAAATAAATCAGACACCAAGGAACATATATTGCCTGAGTCACTTATGGTATTTAGAACAGGTAAGCTCATGGAAACAGGCAGTAGAATGGAGATCATAGGGCAAAAGAACTCCCTTTGTAGATGGTGGCAACAGTTGTCCAACAATACAGGTGTATTTAATGCTGCTGAACTCTATTATTAGCAATGATGAAAATAGCACATTTTACTTAATGTATATTTACCATTAACAGAAAAGATATAGATCAAAACTAGAAAAATAAACTGGAAAGTCAAAAAGCCAGAGAGGCCTCCAGGTAGCCATGGAAAGGTGCCCTGAGCAACAGGACACTAGTCAGCCTTCCTTTAGCTGTGAGAAAATTGGAACATGGTAAGAATACATGGTTTCAGATGGGTTGTGCTTCTGTGTTCTGACAGAGAAAAGCAGTTTGGTGAGGGCTGACTCCTCCAGTATTTTAAGCAATTTCCAGGTACTGTTAAATACCCAGTTAAAATCCCTCTAATGTGTCTGGTAATCATTTGAGCTGTTAAAGTATAATACGAATTCAGACATATAGTTATACTAAAGCCTTTCCCACTTGCCTACCTCTCAGGCAGATTACAGAGGGAATGTGTTATAGACAATAAAATCTGAGGGGGAAAAATGCCACCCTGCTTCAGCTCTGCCATTAAACCCAACGATGGCGGCCATTGCCATGTAAAAGGAAAAACAACAAGTTTACAGTTTCTCATTTCCCATGGTAAACAGATTGCTTATTTTAATTCTGAAAATAAAGCGATGGAGGCGATGGAGGTCTGTAAATAAGAGTGTGCATCTCAATTTTCTGCAAACGCTTAAGTGGTTTACATCTGTTTCCTCCCAGTTGTATTTCTCAAACATGAATTTCCATTTTAAAAAGAGTCGTAAAATCACTACTGTTTCTCTGTGGATCTATTAGCAATAAAATAGCCTACAGAGGTTTGCACAGCCATGGAAAATGTACAGTGATAATAGGCTGTCCTGCTGTTACATGGCTTATGCAAACTTTACATTTATCATGGCAGAACCATCTATCCGCAGGGTTGTAGCACAGCAAACAACTGAATAAAACAGACAAGAGGAGGAAGACGAGGCAGAAATCCCTGTTCACACATCATTAATCAGACAAGATGAATTCTCAAACTGAGAACCATGTTTCCTCAAAGCCAACCGAGAGAAGGGGAAGTGGGGGGTGAGGGTCAGACTGAGCTCAACCTGCAGCGTGCAGCTTTCCCTAAAAACCTCCAAATGGACGGAAGCGTCTGCTCCTGTCATTTGAGTGCCACGAAAGTCACTTCTCTAGTGGTTTTTGCAAAGAACCGAAAGGGCATCCGTTGAAAACTTTTAGTCCAGCGGACCTTGTTCCTTCGTTGGTTTTCGCCACTGCGTGTCTGCATGCCATGGCACATGATGATGACACTACATGGGATGAGGATAGCATGGTACTGCCCACTTGTGTGTTAACAATCCTCCGACTTCAGTGTGGAGAGGCAGCCCAGGCACACGGTCATGTTCTTACACAGTAATGGGGTCTCATAGGTTCATCTCCACAGACAGGTGACAGATGTGTTCATCAAATTCCCAAAGCCCCTATGGTAGTGGGACTGAACATTCACACACCCCTGTCCCTGATTTATATCCCCACAAGACTGCCACCTCCAGAGATGACAGCTGTGTTTCTGAAACTACACTAACTCATGAAAGGTTTGGCTGGGGGGAAGGAGGTGTCACAACAGCTTCGTCCCAAGATGCTGTGCATGGGCTCATCTAATCCTTTGGGAGATCCATGAGTCCCTCAACCCTGAGAGTGTCCTTGTCCTGGAATAGATAAGATTAAAAAAAATACACCAGTAGACTTTATGTTCCAGGCACCCATAGCCATTCTACTGAAGGGGGGCCCTTTTTGTAAAAAGTGGTTTTGTTCTGTGTTGTTGGTTTGATGGAGAGATGTGTTTGTGGAATAATTCTGGAGACCTTGAAAGGAAAATGGAGAAAGGTGTCATTTGACTAATGCCCCAGGAGTGGCTGTTACCCACTCATTCCTGGAGTAGGAGAAGGGCCACACAGTTGGTGATGGTCTCTTGTTTATCTTGTGTTCTTTTGTAGACTGTATTTGGGGCCTGGCAAGCTTGCTGACTCTAGGTGCCCTCTCCCTTCACAGTGCTTAGGGAGGAAAGAAAGGAAAACAGTAAGATAAGAAGAGGCCAGGAGGAGAAAGGCAGCTGGTATACCCAATAGCACAGTAATCCCTGCCCCTACCCGAATGGTGGCTTTATTCAAGGCAGAATTTATTGTTTTGAATTCATTCATGTCACTGAGGTCCTAACCGTGCTTTTACTGACATGACTTCAGATCATAAAATTGATGCCAACAATTGGGTGGGAATAATTCAACAACCAACCTCAGCCCATTTGTGGATGGGGAAACTAGTTATTAAGACTTGAACATTTCCATCTAGGTTTACAGCATTGGAAAAACACTTGCATGTACCACACTGGAAGTAGGGTAGATCTACATTCTAGACCAGAGCCTCTGATGTCAAGTTGCCCCAGGCTTCCCTGGAAGGTGTCAATCCTTCTGACCGCTGAAGCAGAAAGGGCTTGGGATGCTCTGCATCCTCTGTCTTCTTAGGGCATTGTCCTGCCACTCCTCTTTTACACATCCCTGGGCACCTCACTCCTCCATCATTAACTCTTAGTCAGCAGTACCAGGGTAATATGTCTCACAGTAGACGTCCTGAGGCTCTACACATCTTGGAACATGGCTATCCAATCACACAACTGCTCCAGCCTCTCATGCCATGCTGGAAGCAGAGATGCCATTAGTTGCAATAGGGGCCCTCAGCCCCACATCTATTTCTACTGCCTTGGAGAGGAAGCAGGGGTACCATAGGCAGCATTTCTGTTCAAAAGTCTTGCTAGAGCAATGAGCAGGGGCATTGCTCTTATCCTCAGTGATACATCATGGGCCACATTGGTTTCTCTTCCACAAATAATTCCAAGGCTTTTTATTTTTTGCTTTTTGCTTTTTGCAAGACCCATTTCTCAATCATCTCTGGTTTTGAGGTTCCCAGTGGAGGTCCTTGGCAATTCTTGGGGGTATCATTGGACCCATTCTGACATTTCTGTACTGCCTGTGGGCTCTTATTTCTCCTTTGGTGGCCTTTGGTGGTCCCTCCAGGAAATCCCGACTCTGTTGGAAAAGGATATTTCTGAACATGAACCAGTTCCTGCTGTGATTCACTGGCCACTGGATCCGGTCCTACTAATAGCAAGAATATTGACAATAGTAATAATTTCTGCAATTCTGGGTGCCTGCTACTATACACCGAGACCCCAACAGGCTCACACATTTGTCTAAGGCACACAGCAAGTCTTGAGGTTGGGATTTAAAGCCATGCTTCTAAGCTGGATAATGGGTTTCTGATCTCCACATCTTCATAGCATCCTGTGTTAGCTTGGTGGGAAGGAAGCACTTCTTGCCTTTGGCTATAAGTATGACCCTGATGGAGGCCTCTACACATGGGGTCCTCCTAGTCCCTGCTCCTCTTTAGCACGCTTCATTCTGCTTCCTCCTGCGGTCTCCATGCCTCTCCTCCCTCCACACTTCCCCATCACTATACATCTTCAACACAGCAGGACAGGGTAATTCGCTGCATGCTAGGCAGTAACTATGCAGTAATAACAATAATTCTTGGTACTTAGAGCTCCTCATCCAAGGATGTCACCCAAGCTTAAAGAAATTGAAATATATCTGCTCACGGCAGCATGGTGGGGTGGCTTGGGTCTCATTTTCAGGCCTGGAGAGAGGCATGCATAAAGGAGGCCAGCCCCTGGTCCTTCCTAAGCAGACCGTCCTAACACCACAGCACAGGCAGAGCAGATAGGACAAGGGCCACACCAAGAGTGATGGGCTCTTACTTCCTGACATTCCTTTGCATTTGGAACTTGCATGGTTCTGTCCCCAGAAGCCTTGTGGCGTTATTATTCTGGAGTGAAAGGCTGGGGCTCTGTTGTGAAAAGAGCCATGTCCAAGCCTGTCCCTAAGATAAACTCTACTGGGTTGAGATGGAGAGATAAATACATGGATGCGATGACTTCTATGTCCCAATTATCTCTTGTCCTCAGATAGCCCATTCTTCTGCCCCCATGGGATGTTCCTCCCTGCTCTGAGTGAGTACTCATCAAAAGCCTTTTCCCAATAGCAGTTGGAGGAGGGGGGCAAGATGGACCCAAGCTTTCTCCTTACCTACTGAACCTAGAGGATATACACAGTCCCATTTAGCCTAAAGTGATGCCTTTTGATCACACTGCCTGTCAATGTACACTCCATAGACAGACAGATACACTCAGGCAGACAGGCTAGGCTCTGTCCTGGAGTCTGAAAGATTTGAGGACAAGGGGCAGATTGCAGCCTTTCTCATGAAGGGTGTGTAGACAGAATAGCTCACAAGAACAAGGAACACCCAAGTCTCAAGTGGACTCAGTTTCACATTCCACACATGCGTCAAGGGTGGAGACCAAAAGGTGTTTGCCACCTCCAACTTGGTCACAGTGAGGAATTCAGGAGAAAGAGGAGCAATTTAGCCAAGCTAGATGAGAGGCATTTCAATGGTAAAATCACTGGAGCTTTTCCCCTGACTGAGAGCAAATGCATTTGTCAAACACACCATAAATATACATTTGCACTATTTATTACCTCTGCCTATAAAAGAAAATTGTATTAGGTGATTGTGCTGAAAATGTGTCAAAAATATAATTTGCATCTCTTTTACGGGGGTGTTTTGTGTGTTTTTGCTATATTTCAATTTGCTAATATACATATATATCTCTGTAGAGACATATATAAATGCTGTTTAGTTCTTCTGATCTTTGTTTTTATTTTCTTGGTATAAAAATTTCAATATAATTTGTGATTCTAAAAATATTGCTTTTGAAAAATATGGTATGGATCCTTCATTCCCCTAATTCCCATAATCCAACACAATAAAACATTTACTAAAAGTATATTAAAGAGAACGCCCTGAGGATTTGCTTCTCTTTGACAAACAGCCATGGGAGGCTTCTGCAGAATGTCTGGTGTGTTGTCTTGGGTTTCATAGAATCCATCTCTATTCACTTGGGCACATTTCTCCATGCTTCTCCTTTGCCCTCCAAGATGGTGACACCCAGTTTCCCTCCAAGTTGTCATACATACCATGCGGAACGGGGGTTTCAGTAGTTAGTGCCTGTGGCTCGTTTGCTAGATGTCATGGCCTCTGGAGAGTGATGCATTCGTCTCCATCATTTCCATTGGATGCATCTAACAGCATTTTGTGTTTGTAAGAAAAGACCTTTGCAAGCATGTCTTTGGCTGGAACACTTTAATCACCTTAGGAACCAGGTCATCAGCCCCTAAACTGTGGAAGAAGAGATGAAGCCCAAGAGGCAATTATGTCACTTTAGGGTCACACAGAAAATCATTACAAGATTAAAGCCCGGGTCTCCCAAGTCACAAGCATTCTGCTTTGCTGTTAGAAATGCCATCTTGGTTTCTTTTCCTCATTTACAAGCCACACACCTATCATTTCTCCTGAACTAGACAACATCTAGAGCTAGGAGAGGCTACTGTCCCTTCTACCTTATTTTGAACCGTGGAAAGAAATCCCCTCTCAGAGTTCTACCTGAGAACTTGGCTTCACAGGGTAACCAGGTTGGAGGACAGACAGACAGACACAGGGAGAGACAGACAGACAGAGAGAGACAGACAGACAGACAGAGAGAGAGAGAACTAGGGACTTAATTGTGTCATTCCTAGTACTAGGTCACCCCTAAATTAAAAAACACATCTGGGGGATTGATAATTAAAGTTAAATGTGATCATAAAGATTGGGTTCTTAATCCAGCAGAACTGGTGGCCTTCTAAGGGGAGAGATACAAATACACATAAAGGAAGGTCATTGGCAGACACAGAAGAAGATGGCCTTCTACAGTCCATAGAGAGAACCATCACCAGATGCTAGCCCTGCCAGACCTTGGGGTCTAGCTCTCAAAACCCCAAGAAATACATTTCTTTGGGTAAAGTCATCATCCAGGTACAAGCATCTCTTTCATCTCTTGAGGTCTGTGTAGCACAGACAGGAACTAAACACAGCCCAAAGTCTGGCTAAGCAAAGGCTTACCAAAGAGGGTCAGTGAGAGGGAAGAGGTGGCCCCACATGGAGAGCTACAGAGTGGACCACTGAGTCACAGCCAGCTGCGCTGAGTCAGCAGCCAGGAGGAGCTAAAGAGCTCTCTCGGGCAGAAGCCCTAGGTCAGAAGCTGAACATACACCAATTTCAGCTGCCACTGCCAATAGGAGAAGCAGTCTTCCGGAGACACCTGCATCACTATGTGAGCAGAGGAGGCTGAGCGCCTACACTAAGAAGTACCAGGAGGGAGGACTACAGAATCCAAAGCAGCATTATCAAAGAGCCTTGCAAATGCCACCTAAAGGGACTAATGGGCTGAATGCAAGCAGAATTGGGAATTAGTGCGTTTTTCCTCTCTGCTAATAGGGGCTCAAGTGAGAGGCGCTCTCAGTCACAGGCAAATAAATGAGCCCTCGTGTATTAGTTACTTGTCTTATCACTGTGGTGAAATACCCTGACAAAGCCAATCTACGGAAGGAAGAGCATACACACACACACACACACACACACACACACACACACACACACACACACACACACACACACGCTTGACTTCAGGGCGCGGTTCATCATGGTAGCAACAACATCATCGTGGCAAAAGCTTGACACAGTTGGTTGTATTGTATCCACAAGCAGAAAGTAAAGGACATTAATAACATTTTTTATTCAGTTCAAGACCCCAACCCATAGAACAGTACCATCTACATTTAGGGTGGGTCTTCTCACCTCAATTAAACTGGAAAACCCTTCACAGGGATGCCCAGAGATTGTTTCCATGGTGATTCTAAATCCTGCTAAGTTGACAATTATGATTAGTCATCATGTCTCTTTTCTCTGCCCTTGGAAGGTATGACTTAAGTTACATTTGTGACTGCTACAGAGGAGTCTGTGGGTGAGGGGAGGATTGGTACCAGCCAACTAACACCACAGTCTACGATAACCTGGAGGTGGTATGCATGACGCCTTTCCACCCATCTCCCATGTGTTTACCGTGAACCGGCTGCATCTTAATTCATGCCTTCATTGTCCTACATTGCCATTTCCCCAACGGTGGTATAAAGGAGTGCCGAGTACCTAGTTCTGCCAAGGACTTGTCAACCAATCAATGATGCTGCTACCTGCCTAGTTGGAGCTTATGTCTCTGGAGGCTTTGCAGTCGATGATCCTGGAGTAGACCCCAGCTCTGACATCTGTAGAGAAAAACATTGATCTAAGAGACTGAAGACCCTTCAAGTCTCCAGCTGTAAGAGCATGTCAATCAAGTGTCTTATCCCACTCTCCTTGTCTTTCCAATGGGCCACAGGAGAACTGGAGCAGAGTCATCACTATAGCTATAAGCTGTTGAGATTGTCCTCCAAGCCTTCAACAACATGTTCTGTTGTAGTGCCCACAATAACCCTATAGAGAAGGTCCATTACTGTTTCCACCATTTGACAGCTAAGAAAATCGAGACTCGGGAAATAATTTGCCCAAGGAAACATGGTTAAAAAGTATTAGAGCTGGGGTTAAATGGGTTCCATGGCTCTGCCTGGACCACCATAGCAACCTGCGTGTTAGTTTCTATTTTGTTGCTCTGACAAAACAAAACCAAGGCAGCTTGCAAAAGAAAAAGTTCTTTTTGACTCATGCTTCCAGAGGGTTAGAGTCTGTTACAACGGGGATGGCATGCTGTGGCAGAAAGGATCAAATGTTCAAACCCTGAGACTATGAGGGACATTTCTCATTCAAACCATCACAGGCTATCTTGGAGACTGGAAGATAGTAATTAATACATCAATATATTTGTTGTGTTTCATGTTGATATAATGAAAATACTCTGACAAGTGCAGCTTACAGAAGTGTTTATCTTGGCTCAGAGTACCAAGGAACCTCCCATAGTGGCAGGGAAGTCATGGGAACTGGAACTTCAAGGAGCCCCTCACGTTGTATCAGCAGTCAAGAAACAGTAATAAACAATCCTGCTTGGGTGGCTTCCTCCTCCCTCTCGGACACAGGTCCAGGGAATGGTGCTACCCACTTTTAGGGTGGGTCTTCCGACCTTTGTTAACCCAGTGACGTGTCTCCTCAGTGGCCCCAGGTCCTGTTGTGTTGACAACCAATATTAACCAGCACAGTTGGCTTGGGGGAGGTGAAGGCCACTAGCCTGAGCCTAGATGCCAAGGCCCACTATCACCCACCCCTCCCCAGCTTGCTGTATACTTTATTTCACAAGCACTTACTGAATGCTTGCCATGTGCCAGGGTTTCCTGGGGTTCGAAGACAACTTGAGAAGTCAGAGATCGAAAGGATCTGGGTTGAAGGCCAGCGTGTACCAGATCTTCTGAAGAAAGCCATCTTCAAACCTATCCCCTCGTTACAGGAAGTCTCATGATACCATCTGATAGACTGCTATAGGACATCTGCCGGAGGCTGTCAGCTGAGCTGCAACAGAATTCCAAGTGGGTCTTTCCAATCTCATAATCTGAAATTTTCCTAATCCTTGACTGGCTCATTTGGTCTTTGTAGGGGGGGAATATGGAGGTAAAGGAAGAAGGAACGATCTCATTAAGGACAGGCAGCTTGCAATTCATTTAATTCCCTGCCACACAAAAAACGTGCATTTCATCTTCTGAGCACAGCATCTCTCCCATGCAAAACAGACATCATAGGAATAATCGGTGGAGCTGACCAGAAATGGACGAAATGAAAGTACAGGCAGCAGTTACTTCTCTAATGCCACGGGCACTCCTGAGGAGGCTCGCTGCCGTTCCCACAGAACTGTTTAGGCATCCTTAACCGGGCCCTCTCCAGGGTTGTCTGCCACCCGTGGCTGGAGGAGAAGGGCCCACACTCCTGCTTCTTGGACAGAACGCAGCCTTCATTGGGTCTTCAAGAGACTGGAGACCGGAGCTGCCTGGGAGCCTGCCCAAAACCTGAGAAGGCTTCCAGAGCTTGCTGAAGTTCCTCCAGGCCAGGGGCAGATCTTCCTTCCCCAGGTGAACCCTACTACTCTACCCCACAGTCCATCCATATTCAGGTGACAGTACTGAGCCCCCCCCCCCGTGGGGCCCCGGGGATGAGGATGTCCTGTTTCTTGTGCCCAGGGATGGCGGAACTCTCAAGATAGCGGAGAGCAGCAGGTCTTCAGGACGCCAACCTGGAGGGGAGACAACTTGACTTATGCTATGAATGTAGACCCCACAAGAAGCTCCCCAGTGAGTACCATGGTCACATTTGAGAACTATACTCATTTTCACTCGTGGTGACTGTGATAAGAAGGATCATATAGGACTCTAATAGAAAGCAGGGTTTCAGAGTAGTGTCATCTCTGTTCTCCTCCAGAAAAAAAGGCGGGGCTGGGAGGAAGCAGGGTCTTCAGGGCGTGAAGGCCCACGCCCACCACTCTGTAAGGGGTAGTCAGCCGGGACTGTCCTAGGCAGCATCCTCCCTAGGTCTAGCCTTAGCCGGAGAGAGTGGTCTGCTCCCCTCTGCAGTTCCTTGGTAGAGGACCCAGAAGAATGTCAGCCAGAGAGACATCCCTGATCTGAATCCTTAAAGCTGGGAGTGGCAGCAGCCAGGAGCCAGCAGCCCACCCAGTCACTCTCTGGAAAGTGGCCATTTTGTCTGCCTGGTGCCTGTGAGCCAGTGTTGGCTATGGACTGAGGGACACTGTCCTTCATCCCAAGATGACTGACAACTAGACTCTGTCTCCAGGAGAAGCAGAAGGCTTCAATCATCCACAAATCTCCCCTACCCCCCGCCGCCTTCTAGAAAATGGCTTCATGCAGATCGGGTGGGGGGTTGGGGGGAAAAGCACACACGACACATGCTGCAGACTCATGCCCACAAGACAGAACAATGCCAGAGCTAAGCCCAGGCTCCATTTTTCATATCGCTTCTTATTTTCAATAGCTACTGGGTGCCGGGGAGGAAAGGAGCAACTTTAAAAGACAATTAGTGGGACATGTGGTATTCACTCTTGGCTGGGGCTCTGCAGTCTCATCTGCCCGCAAATACTCTGCAGTCTTTCATGAAAAATGCTTTAGAACTAATGAGCTATATTTGCATTCCCCATAGAAGGAATTCAGAATTTTTCATCTATGCTGCACCATGAAAAATGGATGTGTTTGGCGCAGAAGTCACTTGGACATAAAGCCCAGCATTGGTGGAAATGCAGCCTTCAGAAGAACTTTTCAAGCCGCCTAGGTCACTCATGCTGGTTTCTGCAGGGGAAGGTCAGGCTCCTGCCCTGAGGGATGGAGATTTCCTGCACAGTCCTAGATGCTGATGAGATTTGTTTCTGTAGATAATCTGCAACAGTGAAATTTTTCATAATGTCACTGCAAAATAAATTAAAATGTTCATCTTCATATGGCTGGTTCCATTGCATTAAAATAAATGTTGCAAGCTCATTTAATTAGTATAGTTAGGAATGTCTCTCCCCTGCTTCACCGACTCTCCAAATCACAAGTTAATTTGTCAAAATCAGACCATTGTTTTTCCTTCATTCTTCATTACTAGAGACAGCCCCATTTAAATAAATGTTTATGCTACAGAGAGCAGAGCAGTGAACAACCCCAAATATTTTCATAAGCTAACGCTGGGAAAGTTTAAAACATGGGGAGTGAAGATGTGGGTTTTCTCCCGTCCCGTTGTGGTTATTGGATATTTGACTGGCTGGAAAGGTACAAAATTGAGCAGTGTGCTGTAACTGATGAGGTTCCGTCCGCCATTGCTCATGTTGGCGGATGCATCCTCCCGAAAGCAGTTTTCTCCTATGTTTTCAAAGACAAATGATGACAAAAGATACCATCGCTATAAATTACCTCCTCAAATCATTCTCTTCAAGAGCCCTTGGTTAATCAATTAGTCAGCACTGGGAGGGGGCTGATCTGGGATGGGGGGCGCCTGGTCTCACCATTACCAGCTGTGAGCTTTCAGGCGCCACTACCGAACATTGAAAAGATAACCAAACTCTGGGGGCTTCTCTCATTCTCTCACTTCCTGACTCTCTCAAAGCCCCAAGAAAAATCAGAAGTATGGGAACATGGCTGCCATTAATAAAGCCTGAGTTCCCGGCAGAAGTGTGTTGGGGTTAATGGTGAGGATCAAGGGGAAAGGGGTTCACATAATTGGCTGAGGAGTTAGTGTGTGGAGGTCTTCTGGAAGGCATCCATCAGTAATGGATGAGAGGAGGTATCAGATCATTATCAGCGCCCCATACTAATGAGCTGAATTCCCGCTCAATAGCGACTCCTCCATTGGAAAACGCCACAGGGCTTTGGCTTCATATTCATTTCCAACCAGGGGGAGGTCAACTCTCCTCCCTCAAGCTTTGTCTTCCAACGTGATGGAGTGACCCCACCTCCCCTGTCATAAGGAGGATGCAAGACAGGCTAACCTTTTTCTTTTCATTGGATCATTTTCCCAATTTTCTTTTCCCCCTTCCCCTTCCCTCCTACCCCCTCCCCTTCATCTCCTCCCTTTCTTTTCCTGACTCTGACAGTTTTCTTTCCCTGATACCCATTTCCCTCCATTCTTCTTTCTGTGTATGTTCCCCCTGCTACCCCCAGCAAATGAGACAGTAGGTGTGGCTCCTCAGATTCTTGCTACACACTGAGTCCCAGAGACTTTCGGAATTGTCCTCTGTAAGACTTTGATGAGGTCTGGCATATAGAATCAATTTTTCCTTTTTTTTCTTTTTGAGCAAATTCTTAGAGCCAACTTTGCCTCATTAATAAATTATTTGATTAACCGGGAAATTTAATTACTGTATATTATACAAATGTGTAGTCTAATGCCTGCAAATTTTACAAATGTACTTGACTTTCAAGTGCCCCCAAGCCACCAAGGACTCAGGTAGGTGGGGAACTACAAGTTGCCCACTCTACCTATTGATAATTAGAAGTAGCAGCTGAGCATGAGGCTGTGCATTCATTCATTCATTCATTCATTCACTCACTCACTCATTAATTCATCTGCTAATATTTGTTGGTAGGCAGGAGACTAGAAAGTGTGTGGAAACCCAGCTTCCTCTCTCAGAGTAGCTGAGTCTTCTCGTTGGCTAGCCTGTCCAGTAGCCTAGTGGTCTGATCTCTGTACTATGCCTCCTTACCTAGAGGTAATGCAATTTGCTGAGAATAACACATTTCCGGCTGGTTTTGGAGCAATCTTTGTCAACGAGGAAATTGGAGAGCAGAGGCAGTCACATAAGATAAGCAATTGAGCTGAGGTAGGGTGGGCATTTGGCTTAGGAGGCAGGCTAAAGAGAATACAGTTCTGTCACCCTGAGTCTCTTCTTTTTGGGTCACACTACATGTCTCTCCGGACTGTGAGAGGGCCTGACACACATCCTTTACATCTAAAAGACCAGAAGCAGAAGAGTCGCTGGGAAGGGCAAATTAGAGGGCAGAAAACAGATTCCTTAGTTTAAAACTTGCCACTACATAATGCTAGTGCAAGTCTTTGTTCCCAGATCAAAAGCATGTGGCCTGTTGCACCTTCCAGGGCAATAGACCAGACAGTCTGCAGGCAAACCTTGCCAACTCTTGGAGGCATTTCTCTTAAACCATTTCCCAGTCGCTGCGATCCTGGGTAAACCATGGCTCCTCAGAGGCTCCCTCTGCATAAAGTTGGCGTGTGTGTGTGTGTGTGTGTGTGTGTGTGTGTGTGTGTGTGTGTGTACCATGGTTGCTGTGAAAATTGAGACGTTCCTTGACTCTATGTAAGTGTACAGGCATATATGCCAAGGCTCTTCTACGGACTTTGGAAGACATAGAGCTGAGCAGGGGAGGGAAGAATGGTGGACCAAAATGGGATCTGTATCCCATGTGTCCAATGGAATGGACCAGTATCTTTTGATAAAAAGGCATTTTTATTTCTGTGTGTATGTGTGGTGCTGGGAATTGAATGTAGGGCCTTGCCCTTGCTAGGCAAATACTCTGCCACTGAGCTATACAACTTCCATCCCAGTAAAAGTCAACTTTTCATGTAGAGACTTTTGAAGTCGGGCTGCTAAATTATTCCTGAATGGGACGCTGCCCTGTGACTCAACTCTGTTCACCTCTGGTTTATGCAGGTTCCCAAACTCCTGGTCAAAATGCACTTGCTACTTGAGAAACAACAGCATGCCTGCCAAGGCTGCCTGCCATGCAGCCCCCTTCGGCCCCTGACCTCTCTTCAGAGGGCTGAGAAGCATAGGCTGCCTCCGACTCAGAACGCCTTTTCCCTCCTCAACTCTGCTCCATCTTTAGCATTTTGTTCCTAAAGTGGAGCGCTCAGATGAAATGGCAGCAGCCAAGTGTTTCTGACTGTGGGAGAAAGAAGGAAGGGAACAGACCTCTGCTGATCTGAGCGAGTCTAGGATTCAAGTGGCCTACACATCACCCCGACAGCCACCTGGAATCCTCTGGCCCTTTTCATACGTGGGTGACTTCTAGGCAGCCCCTCTTATCTCAGAGGTGTGTTAGATGACAGAAACGTACGTGTATCACCATTAAATTCAGTGAGTTTGCGGCCTTATTTCAGGCCTCTTTGGTCATCAGATCTCTCTGCATCGTAAGCCTGTCACCTGTAGATCAGCTTTACAGCCCAGCCCAGGGCCAGGTTGTTATCTGACAGTCACACAGCTGTGCCTCTGGTCCTCAAGGATAACATAAGAGGCATTGCCACAAGGTTCGCAGAACTTTACAAAAGGCTCCTCTGCCTCTGAGCCATGTTTTCCCAGTGCCATGCATCACTAACAACCGTACCAAATCTCATTCCAGCGTGTGGGTGGGGCCCCTGGCAGGGGGCAGCCGCTGACTGTGAGTCAACCTTTTCATGATCAGTTAACACTGGGAGGATCTGTGAGCGACAGAACTCCCCAATGCACCTCTTCCTTCTGGGGTAAGACCTTACAGAGATGCTGGGGTCACCAGGGCTCTACCCGTGATCCCTGCTGTTGAGAGTGGGCTGTCAGCTAGGTAGGTCCGGCCCTCTCATCTCTCACACAGTCACTAAGTCACGCCCTGTGCCACAGGAAGGCACATCTGGAAGGCCTTGGCCAGATACTGTGCCTTGAGTTGCCCTTCCCAGTCTCTAAAACTGTAAGAAGCAACTCTTTTCTTTACAAATTACCCAGCCTGTGATGTTCTGTTTATAGCAACGTGAAATAGGGCTAAGTTTAAAAAGGGTGGGTGGGAGATGGAAGAAGAAAAACACAAAGAAGATGGAGAGGGTACCAATTCTGTCTGCTTCATATAGTGTTAGAAAATTAAACAGTATGGTGAATGATCAGTGAAACAGAAAGTATGAGACAGGTTTTTTTTTAATCCAGTCTCTTATTTACATTGATTGACTCACTTCAAATCTTTGTCACTTAAAATCTAAAAATTGTGTGTGTTGTGCATATTTTTATATGACTGCAAATTTTGCTATTTATCTATGTCTTAGTTAGGGTTTCGACTGCTGTGAAGAGACACCATGACCACGGCAGCTCTTAAAGGAACACATTTAATTGAGGTGGCGGCTTACAGTTTCAGAGGTTTGGTCCATTATCATCATGGTGGGAACCCTGGCTGCTGGGAGTATAGCAGTGTACAGGCACACATGGTGCTGGAAAATTCTACACCTTGATCCAAAGGCAGCAGGAAGTGAACTGAAACACTGGACGTGGCTTGTGGATTATGAGGCCTCAAAGCCCACCTCCACCATGACACACTTTCTCCATAAGACCACACCCACTCCAAGAAGGCCACACCCACTCCAAGAAGGCCACACCCACTCCAAGAAGGCCACACCTCCCAATAGTGCACTTCCTTTTGGCGGTCATTTTCTTTCAAACCACCACAATCTATATTTTAAAAATATCACCAGTGTGGAAAGAACATATGTGCTGTGATTCCATTTAAGCATAATTCAAAACCAGGAAAAATTTAGCTATTGTGTCAGAAGACAGACAGAATGGGGGTCATCTTTCCAGACACACAGTGGAGAAGTACCCAAAGAGGCTTTGCGGTCAGGCAGCAACACAACTTTTGGTTTTCTATGGAAACACGACCTTCAGCTTGTCACATGAGGATGAATTAGGCTTTTTTTCCTCTGTGAGTGCTAAGCTGGAGCTGATCTGCAACGATCAGGTTGTTCTCTACAAGACTCTTTTCTTTCCCCCACTAGGGAGAAGCCACAGAGAAACATATAATCTAGTTAACTTGCTAAGCCTTTCCATTTGAGTACGCCTTAGGCATTCCAGAGAGGACATGACACTATCCCTTCAAAGAGTTTAGGATGTAGTGGTGCCTAAACACGGGTCAGAGGGTGTTCTGCCCAGGAAGAGTTTCCTGGGTCCTTGTCAAGAACAGGCAGTAGGTCTTTACAAAACCACATTCGTTTCTTTAAGAATTATAGGCAATCTTCAAGTGTGAGGGGTTTTGTTTGCTTGTTTGGAGGGGGCAGTTTTTGCAGTGGGCATGGTGGTGTCTCACTGCGTATTCCCATTTGGCATGGAAATCACCAGATAGACCAGTCTGGCTTTGAGCTCATAGCCAGCAATCTGTCTCTGCCTCAGGAATGCAGGGACTAAAGGCAGGCACTACCACACCCATCAAATGTGAATTTATGTTTAATGAACGACTGGACTTTTTGCCACCTGGCTCATACTAACAAAGACATTCTTGGATTCAAGTTCTTCCCTCCTTTTGGCAAGAAATAGTAAAAATATATACCGAATCAGTAAGTAGCAGCATGTAATTATTGCTATTTCAGCTGTAAAAATAACATACACTTTATTTCACTTTTTCTAAGGTACAACTTTAAAAAAAATATTGCAGGGGCTGAAGAGATGGCACAGTGGTTCCGAGCACTGGTTGATTCTTCCAGATGATCCAGGTTTGGTTCCCAGCACCTACATGGCAGCTAACAGCTGTCTGTAACTCCAGTTCCAGAGGATCTGGTGCCTCTTCTAGTCTCTACAGGTACTTCACACACAGGGGGAACAGACACATACAGGTAAAACACCAATAGACATAAAATAAGAGCAAATTTGATTGCTTTATTTGACTGGTTGTGTTTACGTATGTGTATGCATGAATGCCATGGTATACATGGGAAGGTCAGAGAACGACTTGGTAAAGCTGGTTCCCTCCTTCCACCATGGGATTCTTAGGGATCCAACTCAGGTTGTCAGGTTGTCAAGAGTTTTTACCCACTGAGCCATCTCGTTGGCCCATGCTCAGCTTTTTAACATGATTGCTTGGGGGGGGGGTCTAAACCCAGGTCCTCATGTTTCTGCAAGATCCACTCTAGCCATTGAACGATCTCCCCAGCCCAAATGTTCCAAATAGGAGACAATGTCTGGCAATTTAATCAATCATCTACATGTTCAAGTTGAAGATGTATATGAAATTCTTTAACTGATCTATAAACTAGGAGTCTGTCCATACCATGAAACATTATTCAGGGCAAAGTGGAGTCCTGATACATGCTGCAATATGCATCAGCTTTGGAACAACACACTAGGGAATGGACAGATGGTTCAGTGGTTAAGAGCACTTGTTACTCTTGCAAAGGATCTGGGTTCAGTTCCCAGCACCCAGTGGAGGTTCACAATTACCTATAAGCCCAGTTCCAGGGCATGTGTGTGGTTAGCGCACATGCACGTAGGCAAAACATTCATAAAGAGAAATAAACAGATCTAAAAAATAAAATAAATTGCATAAATAAAAAAGAAATGACACACTCAATTGAACACTACATCGAATGAGCCGGATATGATATGACACAAAGTGGGTGAAAAGTCAAGCCAGCAAATCCACAGAGAGAAAGTGGAGCCCAGAGGAGGGAGAAGGGCGGACTGCTGATAAGCACAGTGTATGTTCCAAGGTTACGAAAATTTTCTAGAATTAGATAGTGATGAAGTTGTGCAATCTTGTGAATAAGCTGAAAACCACTGAACTGGATATTTTAAGATGCAGAATGTTTCGTGTGGAACACCTCAACTAAAAGACCATTTGAAAATGTATAAATAATTTTAAATCATAAAACTTATTTTGTTTTTGGAGACAGGGTTTCTCTGCGTAGTCTTGGCTGACCTGGAGCTCACTCTGTAGACCAGGCTGACTTCGAACTCACAGAGCTCCTCCTGCCTCCTCTGCTTCTGCCTCCCAAGCTCTGGGATTAAAAGTGTGAGCCACCACCGCCTGTCTCTTAACATACACCATTTATGATACATCTAATGAGTAAATACTAAACGCGTACACACATAAGAATTGAGAAATGCATCTCCATGTCTGTGGAAGTTAAATCAGCAACTGCGACATGACTGCTCATACCTGTACCTGCACATCCCCCTGTCCTAACTCCAGACCAGAGCTCTCTTGCCACTGGATCACATGACCAGGGAACATGGTACAGACTCCTGTTTTTGTCAACCTGGTGGGCGACACAATCACTTTGGGTTCACTCACTGTTCTGGTAAGCAGCACCTGCAGAAGTTAGCGAGAAAGAGGGGAAAGGCTCAGGGCAGCTAAGCACAAGGCTTTGCTGGCACCAGGCAGGCCCCCAGCAATAAATACATTTATTGCTTGGACAGTAAAAAGTACTGGAGAGTTTAAAATAAATTCAGAGTTATTTAAACTTAATTTATGACCAGGAAAATAAACCCTCTCTTCCACCATTAATGTTTTTTATCTGGGCCATCAAATGTCACACGCTGCTGATTTTGGATGTAAGGTCACTGGAAACAACATATCAAAGGTGTCAGCACCACAAATCAAGTGAAATTCCCTTAAAAATAAAAACGTCAGGAGTAAAATAATAGGCAATAGTTATTTCATGCTATGAAAGACTTGTAATATATCAAAGGGTTCACCTTTTCCTACCTTTATGATGTATCATTCTCAACACTAAATACACTTCTGCTCAACAGATAAAGGAAAGAAAACAGGCATCGGAATGCTGATGATCCCAAGAATGATGACACATAATAACTATCTGGAGGCACATAAACATGAGAAGACAGACTGCTGAATATATCAAAGACAAACAATGATCCTGCATGTACGGGGCCTGCAGTCTGGCATGTCAGTTATTTTAAGAGGGCGTCTTAAAGGTCAGTGTATGCGGAGCCTTTGAAAGCAGAATACAAATTGCATAAGATTTTGGATTAAGGACAAAAAGAATTGCCATGCCACTGTAGTTCTCTATAGAAGCCCAAATCCAGGATTGAATAAAACACAAGCAGGTGCCAATCTTCAGGGAGAAAATGGAAGACGAAGGAGACTCAGAGCCGACAGGTTCTTTATGACCCTCGTGTAATACCGCTGACAGGCAGTGGCATTCGCCATCATGAGTCGCTGCTAAATGCATTAACTCTTGGCAGGGTAAATTCGCCCAGGATTACACTTTATGTAAAAGCATCTGACTAAAGGGCTTATCAAAGCCTCAGGTAAAAATGACTTTGTTTCATCCTTGTGTCATATCTTACAATGATTTCTTTTTAGGATGCTAAAGCTAAAATCTTGCTTTCCCATTCAAGGACTCATAATCCAGGGGATGAAATGGCTCTGGGGAAGGATAATGGAGGATGGAGCCGTTCACGTAGAAGCACAAATTTTGCCCAAGATGGTAGTAAGCAGTTAGAGAGAAAGCCATAACACTTTGGTTTAAGCCTCCCAAAGTCCTTTTATCGTGGGGTGTGGAGGGAGGAGGTCATGCTTCCAATGCTTCCAGCTAGCAGGTAACAAGAGCCGTAGAGGGCCAGCACCATCAATGTGTTCCATCGGGGTCCTGGCTCTGTTGCCACTGCCTTTCAGAAGAGTGAACCATGATGGAGTAAGAGGGTTTTTCATTAGCTAGATTTTGTGTCACTGTGACCAATAAAACCCTCACAGAAACAAAGTAAGGGAGAAGAGAGTGATGGGTGATGGTTCCAGACTGTCTTAGTCCATCTTCACCAGAAGTCGGGGTAGAACAATTCCGGCTGTGATAGTGTGGGTGTGTGGCAGAGACTGCGGCAGACCAGGGAGCTGAGATCAGGACCAGAACCAGTAGAGCCTTCAAAGCCCACCCCTAGTGTCTTACTCCCACCAGCTAGACCCCACCTCCTAAAGGCTCCACCACCTCATCAAGCAGTACCAATTGCTCGGGAACAGGTGTTCAAAACACAAGACATTTTAGGTTCATGCCATAATAGGTGAAGCCCAACACTTGAACGTCTAGTTCTCTTCACTTGACTGATGCGGTGGTCTCACTATGTCTGGCTTGATTCTGGTGAGACTACGTATGTGAATGTCCCATGTCTGCTCCACGTGTGTGAAGCACTTGCCCTACCTGGGAGACAGGTTCCCCTAAAATGGTTTCTAACTGTTCTAGATCCGATTTTCAGCTACTGGCTTCTCGGAAGGTTGGTTTCTCTGTGAAGCCACTTACATGTATACTTGTGGATGCTTGTGAGCAACTCCACAGGGCATTAGTATCTCAGAAGATTCCAGGAGGACATGCCTGTGGAAGGCAGTGGTTGAGAAATCCGCTGCTTGGATCAGGACTGACAGCCATACACCTGCAGTAGCAGCTTGCACGGGGTGTTATGCTGCTCTACACCCTGGCTTCCTTATTCATAGGGCGGTGCTGTGAGGATGAGAGAGAAGGAGAGGAGCCTGCCTTGGGTCAGGACCATGGCGCATGCACCAGTAGCCCCTGCCGACCTGGCTTAATCTTCATTGGAAATGTAACTAGGTTTAGGATCACTTAAAAAGTGAGGAAGGCAGATCTCTGTGAGTTCAAGGCCAGCTTGGTCTACAGAGTTCCAGGACTTGGTTACACGGAGAAACCCTGTCTGGAAAAACAAAACAAAACAAAAACAGAAATGCACCCTTCGGTGCCCAGGAGGGTGTTTCCAGGTTACTGAAGAGGAAAGACCTATCTTGAACATGTATGTCACATCTCATGGGACTGAATAAAAAGGAGAAAGGAAGCTGGGTGGCCCGTTTATCCCTAGCTGGCTCCCAGCAGAAAACACAATGTGACCAGCTCTCTCTACTGCCTCCATGATGGACTGCACCCTCAAACTGTGAAACCAATTAAGTCCTTCTCCCATAGGTTGCTTTTGTTGGATATTTTGTCTCAACAATGAGAAACGTAACTATTACACCCTGCTACCAAGAACACTACCCCTCACCTTCAGACAGACGGAGTCTAGACAGAACGTGGGACTGAATAGCTTTATGAGAGGGTGCAGAGCCCAAGTAGCCAAGGGTGTCCTATCCAACTCCGACCCTGCCATTGTTTGAGCAATCTACTTGAAAGGTGGAGTTCAACTCAGGGTCATATTGGGGAGACGAGTGCCGTAAGGTCAGCCAGCACTCTGTTTATTTGTGGGTTTGGCTTATCAAAGACAGATGATGCTGAGGAGGCTCTATGGGCATCAGATAAATTATTTATACACCCAGCGAAAATATCTTAGCTGGGTTTCAGGCCTTCTTCAACCTTGAACTTTCAGCCTGCTGTGTGGAATCTGCACCAAGCGCTTTCTAGTTCGAGCCACGAAGGTTTACTTTGGGGTCCCACATTGAAAATGTACCAGTATCGGGTCTACACGGTGAGATCTAAGGCAGTATAAATGGGGGGACATTCAAACCCCAAACTTAATTTTGAGGCAAACCACGGGTTGCTCCCAGATGTTTATTAAAGCCTCTTATTGAATCAATTAGACCTTTCAACGTAGAGAGTGAGAGGTGTTTAAGATCAGACGCAGCACTTTTATTAGTTCTCCTGAAGTTCAGGGGGGCGCTTTCCCTTCCTAGAGGCATGCCATCTCACTCAGAAGTAATTGCTAGCCTCGCTATTCTAGTACGTGGAAATTCAATATAATTAGAGACATATTTGGTCCTTTACCAGCTTGAATTCCTGCCCAGCAGTTTTCAGCCTGTTGCCTTTTCAAAGCACTTTATTAAAAACTTGTTTTACTGTCACATTCTTTAAAGGGAAACAATAACTCCCAAGCACATTTTATGAGAGTTGCTCAAAATATGGGCCACAATGCCAGAAACCAATAAACTCAAGCCACAGAACTTCCATCAGAGGCCTCCCATAAACCGCTGCAAAGCAGCCTGGGCATGCTTGACCTGAAAATTGAAATTCATGACTATAATACCACAGTTTATTGGAGAAACTGTCACCGGGCCCTACAATTTTTAAGACCATGTTCTTTTTCGGTTGACTATGCTGCAGCTTAGCCCCTCTCCATCCTTTCTCCTTTGAAGAATCCTGATGCTTTCCCTGCAGTACCAGCTTTGTGGGCTGGCATGTGTTAGTTATGTTTTACGGAGTGAGATACTTGAATGGACAGTGGTTTTTAGGCCAGACTCTTAAGAGGAGCCTGTGGACAGAGGGAATTTGAGAGCTGAGCAAATAAAACCAAGGACACTGAGAATCAGGGCCAGCTCTTTGAAGAGCACACAGAGTCAAGGCAAGCCCACCTGGAGCCAAGCCAGCAACAGGAGGCTGCTGGGAAAAAAAACGAGCACTTGCTCTGGGCCACCTTTCTACCTGCCAGGTAGAAGAACACAGTGGACATCATAGTCTAGACATGGCCTTTCCTAGGGACCTGTTTCTTCAGTGGACTCTTATTACAAACAGTACATTTTGCAGGGTAAGCTTCCAATAGTTTCTGCAATTTTAAAACTACCCACAGATTACAGCCTGGAAATTTACCTCCATGGAAATTTCCTTTCGGTTATCATGGAAATGTGTATCTGGGCAGTCTCTTGGGCAGATGTTATGTTAGATGTCCATAGCATGCAACTTTGGGGAATCCCAGCATATGTTTAGATCAACGACATTCAAGGACTGAGGAATGAAGACACCTGGATGGGGAACCCTGATCGCCAACTTCACTGGGTTGAGAGATGCCTAGGGCATCAGTAAATCACACCCCTGGTCTGTCTGTGAGGATGTTTCCAGAGAAGATTAACTAGGAGGGAAGGGTATACTCTAACTATGAGAGCATCCCATTATTTGGGGATGAAGCAAAGGGAAGGGAAGGGAGAAAGTCAAGTAGCATGGTGGTCTACCTCTAGGATTCCTGATCACCATAAAGTGAGCTGCTCTCCCTCACTGCACCCTCCCCACCAGGATGCTCTGAAACCTCAGACATCATGAGACAGGGCAAATCTTCCCTCATGAAGTTGTTTCCCTCAGCTATTTGGTCACAGCGGGAAGAATGACTAACATAGAGGGTAACTCTGCAGTCACTGGGGAGAGAAACTGAGGCTGAGATGTGTGGCTGTCATGGTCTTAACTTCAAATGAAATGCAAACATTTGAGTTATACAGACTGTTTTCCTTTCCTAAGACCTAGGGCTAAGGAGGGTGCGTCCAGCAAGTGAAAACCTGCATGTCTTTCTACTTTTGCAAATCATCTGGATGAATCCAAAAGACTAGTAAAAGAAACATTGACATGATTTGTCAAGTCAATCGAACTTATTTTAGAAGGCAATTGTAATGTCTGTATTTAAATCTAACAGTGTACACAGGATTTATAAGAAGAAAACACTCTGATGAAAGAAATCAGAGAAGGTCTGAAAAACACAGAAAGATGTTTTGATGAATATGATGACTCCATACAGTATTTTCAAAATCTAAGTTTCTTCCAACTTAGTCATTAGAGTAATCATAATTCCAGTAAAAGTATCAATAAGCAATTTTGTGGGGACCAATAAACTGATTCTAAAGTTTACATGTCAAGCCAAGAGACCCAAACTAGCTGAAGCACATAGAAAGAGACCAGAGAGTACGAGCATTGAGTGTCCCCGACTTCAGGTTCTCTATAAAACTGCAGTAAGGAAGAAAGTGTGGTACTGAAAAAGGAGCAGTGAACAAACCAAGAGGATAGACGGGCCAGAAACAGACCTGCGCAAACACAGTCAGGCACACAGCGAGAAGGGCAAGCAGGCGGCCACTTTGGGGGAAGACAGTTCAGAGGTTTGGCTGTTGTTTGCAGTGCTAAGAGCAGACCTGCGGAGAGTTAGGGGATGGGAAGTAGGATCAAAACACATTGTATCGTATTTTCAAAGAACTAATAAAATATTTTTAAATAGTACATAGGGAATAGTTTTAAATTGCGTGTATTTATTCAGAGAGGGGGAGGTGTGTGTGTGTGTGTGTGTGTGCGCGCGCGCGCGTGCACACATGTCAAGGTCAGAGGGTAGCTCTCAGTATTCAGCTCTCTCCTTCCACCACGAAGGTCCTATGCTCAGGCCATCAGGCTTGCTGGCAACTGTCTCCATGGCCCAAGTTAAGCATTTTGAAAACAAACCCAGAAATTTAACTATATGATCTGGCCATCGTACTCCTGGGTGGTTACCCAAATGGCTTGAAAACCTGAACCCACCAAAACTCAGCACAAGGAATGCTTGTAGCATTTTGTTTTGTTTTGCTCTGTCTGCTTTGTTTTCCTGTAGCTAAGAGAAATTGGGGGTCAATCAAAATGTCCTTCAATGGGCAAATTAGGTAAACAACCAGACAACAGAACAGTAGTAGTTAGCATCAGAGAGATGAGACGATGATAGAGGGAAGGGGGAAGAGAGATCAGTCTGTGTGGTCCAACCCCAGCCTCTAGGAAGGGTAAACCATGGAGACAACGGGGCCGAGGGCAGAGAAGCGCAGGCAGGCAGAGCACAGAGGACTTTCAGGACAGGGAAACTGCTCCCTACAGCAGTACAGGTGTGCATTCCCTGACTCTACACGTTTTGAAATCCATAGGGTGTTCCCTACCAGAGTGGCCCTTGGGGTAAACTGTGGATTTTTGGGAGTAACTACGCATCCATGTCATTTTGTGCGTTGTAACAATTGTGCCACACCGAGGTGCTGCTGTGAGTCCTGGGGTACACTGTGCACAAGGGAAAGACACGTGAGGACACTGTGTTTCATGCTCCATTTTCCCCTGTAAATCTGGAGCGCCTTTGAAAACTACTCTATTAATTTCTCGTCCAAAAGTCTGCTTTGTGGACTTGTTTGAGCAGATGGCTCTAACGGCACAAGGCGGCTCACTTCTTCTTCTACAGATTTCGGCTGATGGAAAGTTTCCTGTGAGAAGTAGTTTATTGGCCTTGCATCCGGCCTAAACAACGCTAACAAAATACTTTTAAATAATAGACAGACAATACTTCCATTTCTAATCCGCAGATGAGGGGATCGAGTTTCAAAGATGAATACAGAGGACTGGAGAGGCGGGTCGGAAGTTAAGAGCAGACAAGGCACCCATGCACATAAAATTATAAAATAAAGATGGAAAACTAAGCTTTAAGAAAGATGAGACACAAAGCTTGCTAGAACCAGGCCTCCTAGTCAGTTGGAATGCTTGATTTATTGACTCTCATTCACCTGTGGCCCACTTATTTTAAGAAGCAAAACAGAGGTGTGACAGCTCCACCAAAAGCAACCCCAGCTGCCACCACTGGACGTCTGGCAACCTTGAACCTGAACCTGACTCCACTAACCATTGTACGGTTCCATCCTGATCTCGCCATCGAATTGGTCATGGAGCAAAGGATCTTTCTTTGATGGCCAAGCTCACCTGGTATGAGAGGCTTCTGAGATTAAGAGGGGGAGGAGGAGGTGAGAGTGGGAACCAGAAGGACAGGGGGGAGATAAGCACATCTCTAAAACGGAGCCTGGCTGCCTGCCATCCTCTCACTTCTCCGTCAGGGGGCTGAGCTAGCCCTCCTCCCATCTCCGTCAGGGGGCTGAGCTAGCCCTCCTCCATCTCCGTCAGGAGGGCTGGTCTATGTGGCTATAATAGAAGGGCATTTAGGAATGTAAGATAGTGGTGTTCATTTCTCTCTGCCCTCCCTGGTGTTCCTGGGAAGTGGGAAGGTCTGTCTCATTTTGTCCTCACACAGGACTTCACCCACTGAGACCCCCACCTTCTGGGAAGTTGCTTGTCACCAAAGCAGGGAACTGGGCCAAGGGGAGTCACACTCCTACCCCAAAGGGCTTTCTGGAAGGAGACACACATCATTTCCTCTCATTTATTATTGACCAAAGCAAGTTCCTTGGTATGTCTAGCTTCAAGGACACGGGGAAATTGTACTGGGTATGCCTAGTGGTCATCTTTGTAGGGAGAGATCTTACTCCTAACACCAGCTATCGTGGAAATATTAAGCTACACAAGGTCTACAGGGAGGGATGTCGTGTGATACTTTATTAGGGAGAAGTCACTTACATGAGAAGCCGAGAACCTGAGGTCAGCAGTCTGCTGGTCTCCAAGACTCAACCTGAACTCCAAGAGAAGAGCGTCCCCTTCCTCCTAGCTCTTTATGCCTCTGCCTTCTCTCACGCACCTGTGACCATGCCCAAATGGGCGCGGTCAGTGCTGCAGGTTCATTAGATCTCCCCCTACACATCTTAGCTTGCTGCCCTCTGACATAAACCTAAGGACTCATTTTTACCCTCTATCTGTGCTGCCTGAGGAAGGCACAGGATAAGCATGGCCGCCATCATGATCCGCCCTGCTGTGGAAGCCAGGAGGCCATGAGAAACCGAGCCAGGGCAGAGATGAAGCGGACAGGATAGGGAGACAGAGCCTGTGGGAGAGGATAGTGTTTCCCTGGTTCCACTGCTGGAAAAAGAGGGCGGGGCCATGCAGAGGAGAAGAGAGGTGTAAACATTAAAGCTTAGGGGCCGTGTTATAGCCGGGCGTGGTGGTGCACACAGATAATCCCAATATAATCCCAGCCCTTGGGAGGCTGAGGCAGGAAGACTGGGAATTCGAGGCTAACCTGGGATACACAGATGTCCCTGCCTCATTAAATGGAAAATAAGGTAAGGCCAGCGACTGTCTCAATCTACAATCCAGCTAAAAGGTTAAGACATACAACTAGAACTCAGAACAAAGCCCACGGAAGAGCAGGAACAAAGTCCAAGAAGGACTCTAGGCTTCGGAGGACCCTGGAGAAAGTTTTCTGACGGCAGTGACAGTTGAGACAGACCGCTATCGGCACTCACTCGCTCGTTTAATAAAGATTTCCTAAGCACCAGCTAGACGCCAGGCTGAGCGCTAGGCCCCTGGAGGCAATGGCAGACCCAAACAGATGGAGTCCTCAGAGGTGTAGTGAACATTCGGGACAACAGAAACCGAGAACAAGAAAACGGAAGTCAGAGAGGGAAGGCTGCCAGGGGGAAGCGTTCAAGGCCAGGCTATGCCCTTGAACTTCACTCAGTAAACGTCTTTTAAGAGGCATGTCTGTGGGAATGTGGCCACTTCAAGAGTCAGTGAGGAAAGATGGCGGTGCATAGGTGAGATAGGAACAGCACAGCGCTAGGACCCGGGAGGAAGGATGGGCGGGGCATGCTCCGGAGAGGAGGGGGCAGGCAACCAAGGTGCAGGTCACTGTGAGCTCAGCTGGCCTCTTCTCGGCGCCTCCCTGGTCTCTGCAGAATAAACATATACCAACAGAGGTTGTTTTGAGAAGAACAAACCTGAAGAAAGCGCTAGACACAGAATAAATAATCACCATTGGACAGCACGTGGGAGAAATGAGGATGCTCATTTGTTTTTGTTTTTATTTGTATTATCATGAGACCCGTGGACAAACAGACAAGCACAGTCTCCACACTTAGACTGGAGTAGGTGGCTGGGGGCATGGAAAGCACCTGTGCAGAGTCAGGATGAGGTTGATGGGTACAGAGATGTAAGCTGAGAAGCCGTCTGAGGTTAGCTGCACACCAATGTGAATGTGTCTAACACGATAGAATTGTGTCCCCTTAAGATGGCCCGGATGCTAAGGTTATGCTGTGGTCTTGTGATCACAACTTAAATCATATTAAATAGAAGGATTTAAGCAGGGGCACATGTAAATTGTGCCTTTATAGTTTCAGGACTTTATGGCCAGGAACACGGCAGGGACCATCTAAAGAAAGAAGCAAATCTAGAGGATTCTATTTGGTAGATGGCAAGTTGGCTTGGTTTAATCACAGAGGGGGTGGAGTAGGAGCTGGGCACTGTGGTGAGTTAGGTAGAGAACAGGAAGCTGGGAGAAGACACCAAGACAAAGGTGGGCTAGGGGGCGGGGAGCTGAAGGCTGTGGCCTCTGAGGTGTCACTGTAGTCACCATCTGGTGAGCACACAGCCTCAGTCTCCACCTCCTCCAACCTGTCTCAGCGTGGCCCCTCCCCCATAACACTATGCCTTCTGCCCCTTTTCCTGTCTCTGCTCTTCCCCGGTTCAGTGTCCTCATAATTTTTAGCTTCACTTTCCACACATTGCACAAGAATCAAAACATTACAAGACACTTTTACTAGACTCAGAGCTGAAGACTGTGAGAAGCCTTACAACCCCGTCTACATGAACAGGGAGCAAACCTGCTACACAGTTTTGGATATTAAGTTGGAACATTTATGATGAATTGTCTAAATGCATTGCCTGACTTTGCAAACCCCCCTTTCTTTCTCCTCTCATTAGTGGGCTAACCTATGTCTCGAAAGATGCTTACTGTGGTGTTGTGAATCCAGGGGCAAATTATAGTATGTATTAACCGCCGTCCATTCAAGGAATACTGATCAGTCTCTGATGGTCTGCATACCTTGACTTGGAGAGATACGCTGTAGATAGCATGTAGAACTCTCTCTCTCTCTCTCTCTCTCTCTCTCTCTCTCTCTCTCTCTCTGTGTGTGTGTGTGTGTGTGTGTGTGTGTGTGTGTGTGTGATGCCTGCACACTTAAAGAACATATGTGAACTTAGCTGCTAATAAAATTGTGTCTTGAAAATAGAATTTCTTAGACACCTCTAGACAGTTTTCATGTTTATACAAAAATCTAATTAAAACTGCTAACATTTGAAATGGGTAATTTTTCTTTTTATCTATTTATCAATATTTTCTTCTAAAGTAAATTTAAATGAAGACAAAGGAATAGTCCTGATAAAAGGAACTTTCTTGGAGTTGTTCATCCTTACAGACTGAACTATGCTTGCTTGAAATTCCTGACAGGTATCCTGATTGGTCACCCCTGGCCATGTGACAACTCTGGTCCAATCAGCGTGGGATGGTTATGTGCTATTCACAGGCATATGCAGACTGTGTAAGGGCAGTTTCACCTGGATGAATTTGAGGGCATGAATACATGCTATGGAATGTAGGACTTTGCACCTCAGCCATGAGTACAAGCCTGGAAAATGTCAACCTTTCAGGACCATGAAGAAAGGAAAGGATCTGAGGGAGGTCAGAGAGAATTAGAGTAAGACAACACAGAAAGGAGCCATTTGTGAGAGAGAAATAAATATGAAACTAAGTGTGTTGCAAGCTGTAATCCCAGCACCTCTGAGGCCAGTGAGTTCCTTATTCCAGGATGATCATAAGTTCAAGATGAACCTACCAAGGTCAGCCTGAGCTACATAAGCAAGACTTTGCTGTGAAAATTAAAAAAAGAAAGATGGATGAGAGAAAAGAAATATAAAGAGTCAAGACTTATTAAATATTTACTAAACAACTATTATGTGCTTATCACAGTGCTGGCATCCAGTGCTATGTCTCAGAATCAGGCGAGAAAGAGAGAGACAGAGAGAGAGAGAGAGAGAGAGAGAGAGAGAGAGAGAGAGAGAGAGAGAGAGAGAACATGTGTGTATGAAGGAGAGGGAGGAAGGAGAGAGAGGGTGTGGTAGTCTGAATGTAACTGGCCCCCGTAAGTTCACACAGCGTGGCACTATTAAGAGGTGTGGCCTTGTTGGAGGAAGTGTTGTCACTGTGGAGGTGGGATTTGAGGTCTCATATATGCTCAAGCCACGTCCAGTGTCTCAGACCACTTTTTGTTGCCTGCACTAGATACAGAACTCTCAGTTATTTCTCCAGCACCATGTCTGCCTGCATGCCGCCATGTCCCACCCTGATGATAATGGACTACACCTTTGAACCACCCAACTAAATGTTTTCCTTTATAAAAGTTGCCATAGTCATGCTGTCTCTTCACCACAGTGGAAACCCTAGCCAAGACAGGGGGGTTCTGTATCTTACTTAGTGTGTGTTCATCTGCCCCAAACATCCCTGGTTCAGGGCCAAGTAGATGAAAAGAGTAGAAGTCACAGACCTATGGTTCTCATAATTACAATACACTTTCTGCTACTCAGAGTTCTGTCTCTCTCCTTCTGGTGCCGCCCGCACTCCCAGGAAGTCCTTACAGAGTGAAGCTGCACTCTTAGGTGTCAGTGCTATTCCAGCATCTCTTTGGCCTCTTGGCAATGTCCTTACCTTGTCATAGATTAGAAATGGGACATAAATGATTGCACGGCTCCCAAGGTAGCTTGGCCAGAAGGTGAAGGACATTAAAAATTGTATAGTCTTTCTACTCAGGTAGGGGGGGAGGGACAAGTTCAATGACGCTGAATTATTTTGCAACGACTATGTAATTTCATTCTCAAACTATCCTAGGCATTGGGCAAATGAGTCTTATTCCCACTGCACAGGTAGAAAAGAGAACTGGAACAGGAAAGGTAATTGACTGACCTAAGGTTAGGTAGCAGGCTGATAGCATCCCAGGCCTGTACTCCATAGTGTGGGCTGTGCCTGCTCCAACACACACGTTCCCAGGGAACTACTCCCGGGAACCTTGGGTCACTACAGTGAAACAGTCAAGGGATGCCTAGGTGGGGAAGTCCCAGGCAAACTGGGGCAATTGGTCCCCTTCTCTGGAATAGTCTGGGGACATCAACATGGACTTAACTAAGAAGTGCAGAGCTGAGTGGAAGAAAACTGGTCTTAAGCCCCATGAGGCTTGTCGCAAATATTTTATAATTTGCTTTCAAAGTTGAATTGCTCGTGGGAAAAAGGAGGAGGTACCCAAAGTGTCCAGAGAGGGTTAATCTTTCCCTCTAAGTTGGGAGAGCCCTGTGTTGACAAAGCTTTTCTTTCTCTGAGTTCAGCCTCCCTGTCTCGAAGCTGCCACTGACTTGGTGGGCGTCTCACCCCTGACAGACTAAGCCAACCCACAGGACAGTTACAAAGGGCTGTGGAAATGACACAGGTGTGCTCACAGGGACATAAAGGGGCTGAGCTCAGGGGCAGGTGTGTGAGAGATCCCAGAAGCCATGGGTCCTCGGAGACCAATGGCAGCAGGTTTTGTTGGCAGAGGGATGTTTGTGGGTGTTAAAGTTTCCTATTTAGAGTTCTTACCTGGGACATTGGGCAGCCCTCTGGAATTACATCTTTTATTCTGATCAGATGGAGAAATAGAGACAGAGGTGGACCATTCAGCAAACAGGCCCCGTCCCACACTTACCTGTTCTGACCCAGAGTCTTTGGAGAAGCCTTCAGGAGAGACTGTGCATAGGATCACAACCCCCGCCGCAAAGGCTGCAAACACGTTTGCTTTCCTGCTTTTATCTCCTCATCTCCTGAGAGGAGTCTCTGGATGTTAGCCTTCCAGGCACATGGCTAACTTCAAGTCTCAAGGTTTCTCCATGTGACATGCTCTCCCTTTGGAACCTGACGTGCGTCCGGGTTGTGAGAAGGGTGTAGCACACAGGCTCAGGGATCTCTGATTCACACAGAAAAAACAGCGAGGTTTAAAGGGAAGTTGAAGCAAGTGTTCTGTTGGGGGCAAAGCTGGTCAACGTAGAGGTAGAGAGGAAGCTGAAGGGGCCATGAAAATCATGGCTGGTGGGGAGGAAAATCCAGCCTGTTACGTCACCAGGCCCATGAAACTGCAACCAAAGGATTAGAGGCTGTGAACAGAGTGAAAGCTGGTGGCTCTCTGTCGATTCCCTCTCGGAAGGCTGCGCAGGCTGCATGCGCCTCTTTTACTGCTAACAAAGGGTGATCGTGTTTGAATCCTCTCCAGTATCTTTTTCCTCCGTCTCCGCAATCAACACTGTTCTCAGACACACAGGTGCACAGCTCAGCACCTCGGGTTTCACAACAGCAGCTCCGGCCAGGGCACTCACAGACACAATGGCTGAATCCATGAGCCAGGCAGTGGTGTGTCAATGCGGGAGGTGGCACTCACACAGTCCCCCTCCCCCAGGAGTCCCCTGCTTCTGTGTTACCAGGTCATGTGGACAGGTGTTGCCACACTTTGCTCCCTGGAAAGTGAACTGGAGGCCTTGAATCGATGTTTACAGCAGACAGCAATGTCATGAAGGTGTGAATCTGCCACATAGCAAGACGGTCTTAGCAACGACTCTGGTAGATCTCGCTCTAATGGCTGTGCCTCTTCTAGGGAGACAGCAAACTTAGCAGACCACATCTTCGCTTTGCCTGGAAGTTTTGGATGCCACCACAGGCAAAGACCAGACCCCAAAGGTCAGGGATGCTCTCACAGGAGGATGGCCTTCCAGGCTCTGGAGGCAGGGACCCCAGATTCCCATTATAAGTTGCCTACATGACTGAGAGCAGTATTTCTCAACCTGTGGGTTATGACACCTTTGGGGTTACATAGAAGATATTTACATTATGATTCATAACATTAGCAAAATTACAGCTATGAAGTAGCGGCAAAATAATTTTATGGTTGGGGGGGTCACCAAAACATGAGGAACTGTATTAAGGGGTTTCCACATTAAGAAGGTTGAGAACCACACTTCCCTATCCTCTGGGACAAGAAGAGGATGTTTTCCCCCCTGTCCTGTTTGTGGACAGCTGAGATGTTGTGGGTATAATATTTAGCCGGTAGCAAGCTTTGTGTAATAGTTACACCACTCACCATGTTAGGCTCAGGAAGTGGAACATCGAGCACTGACTAGGTTTTTTTTCTCCCAAGCAATTCTTACAGAAAAGTGAAGAAGCCTGCACCCAAGCAAGATGGAGTCCATTGTCATTCCCAGGCTCTCACTGACTCAGGAGGGGCCCGCTCTGGGCTTCTTTCTCCTTTGGCACCCGCCTTTCATTTACAACCCACCCCTGCCCCGTTCCATGCCTGCCTCTCCTGCCAGGTGGCGTTGGATGAGCCACTAGAATTTCCATAGCTGCCTGGGGGTGGAAAGCTTCCCAAGCTTCAGGCTTCTTTCCTGGCTCATCAGCCACTCAGTGCCACTTCTGGATGGAATGTACACAGGTGGCCTGGCACGGACTCTTAATCTGTGCGTATCACACCGACAGCCATTGCACACCGCCCCTGCATTCTCTTGGGGACAGAAGACAGCCAATTCCTCAGATCTTCCCTCGGAAAGCCCTGGATGTGTGAATTTGGAAAGGGAAGAACCTTAAGAAGAGGGTTCTCGTGATGAATAGCTTATAGCATCAAGGAACCATTAGAAAACATAATTAGAGGGTGAGGGAGAATGGAAAGGGAGAGCCACGGCAACTCCCTCTGGCCCAGCCACTATCTCTCGAATCCAAGAAACTGTGGGATATGATTTAACATGACACATGAAGGCATCAGCTGGGTTCACAAGTGCAGAGCAATTCAGAGGTGTGTGTGTGCCGTGTGATGCTGATGGCATTTCTCCTTAGAGTCCAGGCTGAATGATGACCCCCAGGAAGCACCCCAGATGGACAGTCACCACCACGCTCCCTCCTGGAGACAGCTTCTGGGCCCCCAGGAGGACAGAGGCAGAGGGGAGGGTCAGAGATGCAAGGCACTGTGCCATCCTGCCCTGGAGTTCATTCTGAAACACTCACAAAGAGTCACATTGAGAATCGAAGAACTTGGGGCACCAGAGTTTTGCAAGACTATTTTTCTTCTTTGTCTCTATTGGTAAAATGAACCAAAGGACTAAGGCATGCCCCCTAATAGCCTGCTCCTGTCCACCCAGCCCGACTAGTCACCTGCGCTGACTATATTTTTCTGGGCTATTTCCACCTGTGAGTTTCACACAGCGTAGGAAAAGGATGCAAAGAAAACATGTTTGTTCCCCCTTCAATGACGAAGTAATTAAACACATATTCACTGGCTGCCCTCTATTTCCAAAACCTGTGGGGCGCAGGGGGAACCTTCTGAGAACCCTGTTGCTAGAGGGGAGAAAGACTACAAAGTCATGAGCACTGGTGGGGGTCCCCAAAGCTTTCAGCACTAGGTTGGGTGGTACAGGGGGAAAGATGGGTTTCCTACTTTGCTAGACTGCCTATGCCTCCTAGAACTGTGCCTTTCTGTAGGAGGTGGGCTTGCAAAAGGGTCCTGCCATGTATATCCCGTGTTGGATTTGAACTTGCGGTGGTCCCCCTGCTTAACATTCTGAATGTTGGGTTTACATATGTGTGCCTAACCAAGCCCTGCTACAGTTTCATCTGGGCTGCTGCTAAACTTCCTTCCCTAGGGAGACATAATGTTTACCCCCTTCTCTGAGGGCCCCAACAAACCAAGTGATGATTCCACTAAAGTTCACTCTGGGAACCAGACAAGCTTATCGGGCTTACTTACAGAGCATGGGCAAGGGCTGATGATAGGAACATGAGTGACCCCAAAGCAGCCACGCTGGAAAGTCTGCCCCAGCAGGAATGATGACTCCCCAAGTCAGCCCCTTTCCTCTCGTCTCCCCAGGCCCCTGAGCCCCTCCCTGAGACTTCGAGGCCACATACAGTCAGGGCAGGATTGCATACAACAGCACAGCAGTGGCTCAGAGGGTCCAGTCACCTCCCTTACCACCACCACCACCCCGAGGAATGTTAGCAGTCCACAAAAACAGCTGTGACAATCTGGGGTCGATCTGGGGAAGATGGTGGTAGTTTGGCTTAGAGGATAATCCTATACAACAGCTGTGGAGGGCCTGCCGTTGGCCTGAGTTTAGAAAGGCGGTGGTGGCGCACGCCTTTAATCCCAGCACTCGGGAAGGCAGAGGCAGGCGGGTCTCTGTGAGTTCGAGGCCAGAGACCGGTTCTACAAAGCTGTTTTGCTACCACCACCATGTGAAGTGGCAGCGCTGCGCCTGCTGTCATCTGTGTCCTCCGACAGCAAGTAGGCTCTCAGGGTCCCCCACAGCCATGCCGGAGCCCAGTCCCTACGTAGCTGGGATTGCTCCCTTAGCAACCCAGAGAAGCAGGTAATGGGAGGGACAGAATAGTCGCTCACCAAGTGCTCTACAGCACATGGTGCTGAGTGCCCCAGCCTCCCTGGCCTGGATCCACCTCCTGGCAGGAGGAGCCTCTTCTGTATAAGGACACTGACCTTAAGTCCTGACCACAGGCCCCAGGTACCTGACCTGGATCAAACAGAAGAAAAAGGTTAGGAGCTAATGTTAGTCACTGCAAAAGCCCATTTTCTTTAGATTAGCCTGGATGATCAAGTGAGACTGGGTGCCCATAAGGTGAGGAAGAGCCTTAACCTGGACCAGGTACTTCCTGCTGATGAGCCTAGCCAAGCCCTAGCCCTGTTTCTATCTCCCCTCCCTTCTCTTCCCGTCCCCTCCCCCTCCCCCATCTCTCCTCTCTCTCCTCTTTCTCTCTCTCTCTCTCTCCCTCCTTCCCTCCTCCCTCCCTCCCTCCGTCCCTCCCTCCCTCCCCCTCTCTCCTGCAAACTACCTTTTTGGGCAAAGACTTTTCTGTACTGTACTCTGGTCATAAGACACCATATCTATCACATATAAACGCTTGTCACAGTGGGAAGATAGAGCATTCTTGAACTGCTATGTAATTTAGATACTTGCTCCAAATGCTCAAACTAAACCCAAGAAAACCTGCTGCTGACCAGAGCTTCCTTGACACAGCTCTCCTCAAACCTTCCACCTGTGACCTTTTTCTCTTAAACCACCCCAGCACCCTTCCATTGATGAATCAGAATTTAACCCCACCCCAGCACCCTTCCATTGATGAATCAGAATTTAACCCCACCCCAGCACCCTTCCATTGATGAATCAGAAATTAACCCCACCCCAGCACCCTTCCATGGATGAGCTTGGAATCCACCATGGCCTTTTAAGAGGGAAGGGAGCTCTTACAGGTTTAAAGAACCCCACTGCTCAATGTGCCACCTTAGCAAAGACAGGGGAGAGTTGCACAGGAAGGGGTAGCTGGTGTCCACTGACGTGGGAGTCTGCTCATGAAGACAGGTGGACGTGGGATGGAGAGCAGAGCCCGTGAAGGGCAAATGCAAGACATGCCTTGGAGCCAGATGATTCTCCCTGTAGGAGGCTCCCTCCCCTCACTGCCCCCACCCCAGACAGGCACAGGCTTCAGAAGCAGCTCCAGGTGGTGCAGCTTGGCTAGCTGTGGGAGTTTCTGGACATCTGCCCAACTGCCCAACACAGCATTCTGAGTGTTCATGGACAGTGCATACAAAAGTTTTCTCTTGTCAAAATCCAAATAAATGCCTGCAAGTGTCTTCCTAAGCACAGAGGGGACCAAAGACCTCAGCATTTTATACAGAAAATGGCAGAATTTAAAACAGGCCCAAGGAAGCTAAGTGCACAGTAGGTTCAAATCCCCATGAGGGATATACATTCAAATACCTGCTCAACTGCTCTCCAGTGTAGTGCCCAGTTTCAAAGGGTTCAATGGCAGCTGGTGAGTCTTAAAAAAATTCTGGGAGCAGGAGAGATAGATGGCTCAGCGGTGAAGAGCACTGGTCTTGAGTTCAATTCCCAGCAACCTTGTGGTGTCTCACAACCATCTATAGTTGGATCTGATGCCCTCTTCTGGCATAAAGTCATACATGCAGACAGAGCACTCATATGCATAAAATAAAGTAATTTTAAAAATGCTGAGACCTGGTTTCTACCCACTTGCCATTTAGATTTCATTGTTGCATTGGAGAACAGCCAGGATGGTAAGACCTTAGGGGCTCATCAGGGATTCTGCTGTTCAGCAGACTGTGCTGACCACAGACCTACCAGGTCAATGACTTTGAGACACCATGTCAGCTACAAAGTTTGCACTTGAGAGCTGTGCATCAGGTTATGAAAAAGAATCACACACACAAAATATCCTAATGCTTTAGGTGAGTTTAGAATTGTGTGTTGTGCCACCTGTATTGCTATCCTGGGGTGCATGCAGCCTGTGTGCCAAGGACTAGACCTGTTTTTAGACAGTCTTAAATAATGAATACTCAATAAATGTTTTCCCCTCTAGAACCAGCTACATAATTTGTGGGTCTAGTGGGGAAAATGGATATATTGGGTCCCCTATTCAATGATTTTCAGAGCTTCAAGATGTCAACAAACAATAGGGCGTCAAAACAAGCACTGAAACATTCTGGGCATGGCCCCTGTGGGTGGCAGGTTTAGCATCTATAGTAGTTTGAATGAGATTTCCCACCCCACTGGCATGCATGTGTGTGCGAGTGTGTGTGTGTGTGTGTGTGTGTGTGTGTGTGTGTGTGTGTATAAAACTCACTCATTGGGCCAGCCAGCCAATGGTTGGAGCAGCCTCAGTGTTTCAGAAGAGCTACAGGTTGGACTGATGGCTGGTCTCCCCTCTTCATAGTCATTGATGGGGCCTCTGGACACTAGACTCCTCACGACTGCTTTGGTAGGATGGAGAGGAATTGTGTTGGGAAAGGAGAAGACAAAGAGAAAGCTGTCACATATGTGTCTGTGAGTGCCTCTTAGAAAAACAGTCCAGGATCCTGAGGTCAGTGCCTCTTTTGCCAGAGTAGCCATGATTTAGTAAAGGGGCCTCAAAGTAGTATATTCCAGGCTCTGCAAAAGCATTGGATAGTATTCCACAGAATAATTTATGGTCGTCTGGTCCCTACCTCACTGTCTGATCTCTGTCCTTGGCAAGTTCACCCAAAGGGCTCAGTGACTTCAGATCCAGAAACAGAAGCTCGGAGTGTCTGGGCCTGGGCCCAGTCCGTGGCTTGAGCTTGACCCTGTGCTGTCAGAAACAGAGCTGAAGGAAACCACTTAGGAAAAACTGGCTTAAAAAAAAAACAGATCTGAGGATTCTTCCTCGTTTCGAAATGAGAAGAGTTTTGAATTTTTCATTGGAGTTCTCAGATTTGACTCTATGGTATTCAGTCTTCTCAGGAGTCTAGCCTTCCCCTCTTGACAGCCCCTCCAAGACTGGGGAGACAATGAGAGGAACCTTTGTCCAGTCCTCACCCAGTGCTTACTCAGCCTGCATTCAGCCAGGGCTCTCCACCCTTCCAGGGTGTCATTGTTGAGTTAAATAAACTCTGGATCTCCCTCAGCACTTAGTAGGACCACAGTGGGAACTCAGTGCTGCTGCTCTACTGTCTATACATCATCCACACACATGCTAGGCAGACTGTGAACCTTGCCATTTGAAATGAGACCCAATTTTGACTTAAGAGATGTTAAACACCAAGTCAACTGCTGGGTATTTTGAGACCAAATTCCAAGCCTGTCTGAGCCTTGAAGGTACCATGCCAAGTGCCCACGAGCACAATAGACCCACTGTAATTTACGCCTGGGCTCATTCACCTAGCTCCAGGAATGTCTATAAAGACTCAAAGAAGCAGGGAACCTAGGGGCCAGAGTGAAAGAGGAAGACGGCATAGGGAGAAAGGGAGAGACATATGCCAAGTGGTTTATTTCTCCTATTGGAAAATGAAACCAAACCAAGACCCAACAGGAATGATTTTGTGTCCCTTGGGAGTGATGGGAGCCATGTTGAAGAAATGGAAGGGGGCATGGGCAGTCAAACAGTCTGGGATAGATATTGTTTCCAAGGCTAGGGCTGAGTGGCCCAGCCAGTTGGCTCAGCCCTCTGGTCATCACAGAAGGACAGAAAGTCCCTGTATGTCAAGGCTCTCTCTCCATGGTGCTCAGGGAAGGCCAGTAGTGAGGGAAGGGTGCCTCCCACTCCACATATGTTACACTCTGTCTCTTTCCAGCAGTGGCCACGGCCAAGGGGCCAGCCACAGCCCAATAGCTCAAAGAACAATGGAGTGGCCTTTCATTGTCGTTTGAAATCGGGAACATGCTGGCAGCAGAAAGAAACTGTAGACACTGCTGGCGGCAGATTGGCAGGCTAAAGCAAAAGTTCTCACCTAACTAGTTAAATGGCCAGCTTGCCAAGGCCACCGAGCAAAGTGCTACCTCACCATGGGGCAGATTAAAATATGCGTTTTCTCCTAATTGAGCAGAGTGAGATCAGCCGGCGGTCCTGTCACAAGTGCAGGAATGAATTGTCACAGCACGAAGCCTACCACACCACGGAACATCTATTATACTGAGGAAAAGAGCACCATAAACCCTCTTTTGCTGGAACTACAACTAATTTGTTGTCCACTAGGCTGGGGTGTGGAAGCCTGGAGGAGGCTCCGTTGAAATGGTTCCCCATCCATTCCAGTTTTCTGCGTGGCAGCATATGACCCAACTGTAGCATCCTGTGCCTGAGTGTGCTACTTGGCAAGGCTGGCAATATAAGCTGGTGAGAAGTCTAAAGGCTCTTTCTTGTGTGGAATTAACCTGCGATTTTGTAAGTATTTGTTTTATGCCCAGTGCGTTTCGGGTCAAATGTATAAAGCACAAACTCTCCCTGCTGTCTTCCATTTTAACACCTGCTTCCACGACATCAGAAAATCCATGAGCAAAGCTATCAGTCAATCCTCTTGGGAAACCTGGTGGAGAACTGGTCAGAACCATGAATGTCATGGAGCAAGGGGAAGCCTTTCTGTCTCTTCCCTAGGCCCCTTGGCAAGAACGTTTCCAGGACAAGACAAGAGGTTCATTCCCACAAGAGCCCCTGAGCCACCACTGGGTCACACCAGTAGTGAGGTGGGCTTCATGCAGTGCTGACATCAAGACTGAGTCACTGCTTATTTTCAGTCTTGCGGACCTCACAGTTTGAAAATACATCTGTAATGTTTTGGGGTCAGCTCTTTTTCTGTTTTAAATAGTCCTCACTTCAGGTACGAATAGATGCTTCATCGTCTTAATCATCCCAAATTTTTGTGTCTATGAAAAATCTGAGTTAACTCAGTCAATCACTTCATGGAACTCTTGGGACCTTATGGGAGGCCTTCAATAAATACTACTGGAATAAATGGGAGGGAAGGATTGTAGGTTCTGTTTAGTTTTAGTTCAAAAAATAATTGTAGTTTAAGTAAGGCATGGGCCAGATGGCAGATAGACATCTGAAAGGGGTATATGCAGACTCCTGACGGATTTGTCACATGTAAAATGTAGCCCATATGTAGACTTTCAAATACATTTTTACTGAAACTTACCTTACTGTAACAACTTCCTTGGTTTTAAGAAATGATTAGAGATAAAAATAGAAGACTGAATTGTCTTAGTTAATCCATCTGCTTATTGTTCTTCCCAAGTGGCAACAATGGCTTACATTCCATCTTTGATAGCAGTATGCTTGACTTTAAGATTGGGACCCCTATAAAAGGACTGGGTCTCTGAGAGAACTGGGTGAAAATTCCAGCTACATCAGGAAGGCCACCTGGATTCTGCTGTCTCCCTGATTGTGAAGAACTGAAGTTGGGGTTCTGAGGGAAACCAGCAGCTAAGGCCACATGCTGGGCAGTCTCTCTTCCACCTTGGCTCCTCAGCAGACTTCAGCATGCGGTCTTGGGTCATCTTGAATTCTTGTCCTGCCTAGGGGATGCTAGCACTACCATGGTTTGACTTCCAGATATTTCTTTGTTGAGCAGCACTGTAGTTAAGTAGCACTATGCCTGTCTTAGTACTAGGAGAGTGACTGTAATAAAACCAGTAATAATAGGTACCATTTATTGGTCATTTGCGATGTGTATGCGCATTATCTTACTGAATCCTTGCAGGGACCCTGTGGTGGAGAAACTGATGCTCTGGAATGGCCACTTGCAAATCCTGAAGCTGAGAAGTGGGATCTGACTGAGAGTCTGCTCACTGGTGGTCCTGCCTTGGATCACATTGGTTAAACGTAGCTCCACATGCAATCGCTGTCTTCCTGTCTTCCTGTATTAAACACTTGGGGTAAAAGGTGAAATTCCTACCTGCATGGACTTTAGCCCTTAGAACTAAGTTTTGTTGTGGTAAAAGTATCAAATCCCCAGTGATTCACAAAAGATTATTTCTGGTAAGGGCTGAGGAGATGACTGGGGCAGTAAAGTGCTTGGCATACAAGCACGAGTACCAGGTTATGTCCCCAGAGCTCAGGTAAAAGCCAGATGCAGGGGCATGTACCTGTAGTTTCAGCACCAAGGAGACTGAGGCAGAAGTATCCATGGAGCTTGCTGGCCAGCCAGTGTAGCTAAACTGCTGAGCTTCAGGTTTAATGAGAGGCCATGTTCCAATAAATAATAAAGTAGACAAGTAATTGAGGAAGACACTGGATGACTTCTGACTTCTGGCCTCACACACACACACACACACACACACACACAGGGTGGGGGGTGTTATTTCTGATCCATGTTTATGTAGGTCATCCTGAGGGCTCTATTCAATGCTGTCCTTCAAGGATGCAGGCTGGAAAAACAACCCCCACCTTAAAACTAAACATCTCTAAGAAGATGGGTAGCCGGAGATATGGTACGATCACTCCAGCAGTCATGTGATCAGAAGGGGCACAGGTCACTTTCACTCCTATGCATCATCCATGACAAGTCCATTGCCACCCAGCCTAGAGGGTCCTGGAAGTATAATTCTATGATGACCCCAAATGGACTAGCCTGGAGATTTGAACAAGTATACCAGTCACCAGTATAAGGCAGATTGCAATGCCCTCATACAATGCTTGCCCTAAGTTGGAAGAGTTTAAAGGAACGAGCGCCATTTCCTTTTGTGGGGACAGGAAAGGCATCAGAGAAGAAGGCTGGACATCGTGAGACAAGTGAAATGGAAATAGGCAGAGTTCAGGGTGGGAGGTGGTGTGAGACCTCGGGCTGGGTGAGTGGTAGGTAAGGGATTAAAAGCAGGATGGAGGAGGACCCTCGGGGCCTAGCATTGTGGGCTGGACCAGAATTCAGCTGGGAGTAGAAAGATGGGTGGGTGGATGAACTGGGGTATGTATGCAAGTCTGTTCTCAGTTCGATGCGGGGGGGTTGGAGGTGCAGCTGTAACGTGATCAAAGCAGCAAGATAATGAGTGCACACAGGGCGGATGGGGATCTGAGGTGGGAACACAGGTCTGCATTCAGGGGCAGCAATGAGGGGAGAAAATCAGAGAGGGTTCCAAAACAAAGGGGAGAGAGAAATCCCCAGCATTCCAAAGTGAGGCATCAGGTGCCATCTGGGCTTGTGGGTGAAGGAAAGAAAATTATTCCAAACCTGCCTAAGGTTTCTGATGATGTCAGTGGTACTGTCCACAAGAAACATCTAAGGCCAAGTCAATCCTAGTCTTTTCTTTATAGAGGGGACATCATGTCCCTGCTCCTATAAAAGCAAGAGCTTGGGGTAAGAATTTCTGTCATTCCCATCATGCATTTCCTTCTGCCATAGCATTTGCTAACTATGCCCTAGACTGTACATATTAACACTTATAAAATTAACAGTTCCGTGGAAAACAACCTAGACTTCCTTAGTGAAGGTGCCCAGTGCTGGTGAGAAGACACATCTTTTGTCTTCTGTGGATATAGATGCACACATATTGTAGAAAATTTTTTCTTAAGCTTTCAGGGGAGACCATAGTCAGCAAGTTTATTCTAGGAATGTGGGCAGAATTTAGCCCAGGAATTCTACAATAGTTTGTAGAGTATTCTGCAGAGTCAGGCCCGTGCTACACACTGATCACTATCTCGAAAAAGTTCAAGGCCTAATTAACCCTCACTCAATGAAGCTAAAATAAAACCCACCACAGCTAAGGTATTTTAACTTCAACAAGGCTCGCACGCAGCAGAGGTGCTCGGCACATCCTGCGTCTAATCTGCTCGCACAGCAGGTGCATCTCTAAAGACTGGGGATGCATGCGCTCTGGGTGACTATAAAGCTCGGTTTTACAATGAGTCATATGCATCAGCAAACATGTTTTAACGTCTCTCTATTGTTTGTCTTATTAGCAGAACAGGCACTCCAGAGTGTAGCCAACAGGAGAACGTGAAGTCCAGGCTTGTGAATCAGTTTTCATGTATCATGGACAGACACATTGATTTGCTCGTTCCTTCTCTTTGGAACAGGGGGGTCTTTGGAGTTCAGACGGAGGGCATATGGTATGAGAACAGGATTCAGGAACTCACAGCACCAATAAAACCTGGAGCTTGTGAGAAATGTAGATTCTTGGGCTGTACACAGATCTGTAAAAGCAGACCTTCATTGACCAAGTTCTTTGGGTGATGTGTGTACTCATGGAAGGCTGAGAAACATGGACATTAGAGGCCACTACAACGGAAGTCAGGTGACAACCTGAGGCATACCTAGCCATCTGCTGTATCAACCTCCACTCAATTCAGGGGCTCTCAGCACTTTACATCACAAGTATTTTGCTGTCTTTCTACGTGGAGTTTCCTTATCAGGTAGCAGGTCAGGTATGTGATTCTGTGATTTTTCGCATGAGGGTGATTTTTTTTCTTCTATGCTCACTCATTTTATTCCTTTAGGTTTCATTGTTGATGGTAGTGGTGGTTTTGTTTTTGTTGTTGTTGTTTTGTTTTGATTTTTCAAGACAGGGTTTCTTTGTGTAGTCCTGGCTGTCCTGAAACTCACTCTGTAGACCAGGTTGGCCTCAAATTCACAGAGGTCTACCTGCTCCTGCCTCCCAAGTGCTGGGGTTAAAGGTGTGTGCCACTGCTGCCCAGCGACCTTTAGTGTTTTTGCAGGCTCTTTGACATTAAGGATCCTCTGGTCTTTCTAGACAAGCTTCCTAAGACTAGAACATTCTAATCTCCCCATTAGAATTTGTCTGCCTTTAGTAGATAATATTGCCAAGTTCACCTGCCATTGCTCAGCTTGTTGTAACTCATGTCTCATTTGGAAATTGGGAAGACTTCCATTTCCTACTGTTTAGAGAAAAAAGGAAAGTCCAGGAGTATTTATAGTATGGTGCCTTTTGTGTCAGAAAAATAGGGGAGTGGGTAGAAGGAAGGATTGGAAGGATTGGGAATCTCATCACTCATAAGAAGAAACACAGGAAAGGAAAGCCAGAACTGAAGATGTTGACTGCCTGTGGGGATGAGGAAGGGTGGTGAGAACAAAGAAAGGGAAGGGGGGGAAGGGGAGCTGATGCTCCGAGTACAGTCTTGTGTGGGGATCAGACTTTAAGAGCACAGTGATGATTCACACACCCCCTCTACTGGTCACTGCTTTAGGTTTGGGGGTCTTTGTTGTTGTTGTTTGGAATTCTCTGTGGACCAGGTTGGTCTTGAACTCAGAAACTCACCTGCCTGTGCCTCCCAAGTGCTGGATTAAAGCGTGCACCACCACCACCCAGCTTAGGTTTTTTATTGTCAAGTTGACACACACTAGATACATCTGGGAAGAAAGTGGTTCAATAGAAGAGTTGCCTCCTTCAGATTGGCCTGTGGGCATGTCTGTGGGCATTTTCCTGATTGTTAATTGACATGATTGCCCACCATGAGCGTTGCTATCCTTGGCCAGGTGGACTATGTAAGAAAGGAAGCTGTGTGTGAGCCTGCGAGCAAGCCGGTAAGCAGTGTCCCTCCATGGTTCTGCCTTGAGCTCCTGCATTTCCTTCCCCTAATGATGGGCTGTAACTTGTAAGCCAAGTTTCTTTGCCCAGGTTCTTTTGGACCATGGCGTTTATTACAGCAACAGGAAGAAAGAGAACAACCTCAACCACCGATAATTCAAACTATCTGATATCCGAGGAGAACCGTAAGTCTGACAGTCACTGACAAGTGCGTAGCTGTGTTGGTTTCCTCTCCTGATGCTGTGATAAGACACCCCGATGAAAGGGGACATGTCAGCTCACAGCTCAAGGATACAGTCAGTTAAGATGGGAAGTCAAGGTAGCAGGAGGCTGAAAGCATCTGGTCAAAGTACATCCACAGTCAGGGACAGAGGGCAGCGGATGCTCATGCTCTGCTACTTTTCTCTTTTGTGTACAATCTAGCACCCAAGCCACGAAAGAGTCCAGCCCACATTTAGGGTAGATCTTCCCAATCAATGACCCTAATCCATAGAATTTCCCCAAAGGCATTCCTACAGGCAGCTCTAATCTAGGCAGTCCCTCAGAGAGGCTCCTTTTTCTGGGGCATTCTAGATCTCATCAAGTTGGCGACTGAGATCAAGCATCATGCTAACCATACTGTAGATGAATACACGCATGAGAGCGGTGGATGGAGATGGAAATAACTAACCCAACTGACTGTGGAACACAGTGTCCTTGACGCTGCAGGGCTAAGGGCAGAGTTGTGATTCAGTGAGAGTGTTTCTCACGGATGCGCGCGCCAGCAGTTCTGAGACACAGTTACACAGAGCAGAATTGAACAGATAAGTAAGCACACCGTAGATAATGAGAGCTGCAGAAGATTTCAATAACAAGAAAGTGGATGTGATTAAAATGATCCCTACTGTGTTAATTGGAATAATAGGTATCAGTATAAATTCATAGTATTTAAAGAAAGAAAGGAGAGACATAGGGGTGGAAGGATTCATGGTTACAAACACGTATAACTTAGCTCTCTTTACTTTGGGAGCCTCAAAGTAACACTACCCTAGAAACAATGAGCATACCAACAACAGAATATTTTTAATGTATTATTTTATCTGTGGTAAAATGTAAATAGCATAGTTGTATGGCCACATCCATCAGCATCTTCAGGACTCTTTGTGGTGCAAAACAGAGACTCTAAACCTATCCATCTTTCTTCTCCCCAGTCCTGACAATCGCCACCATCGTGCTTTCCGTCTCTGCGAAGCTGACTCCTATAGAGACGTATAAATTGAATCACACGGATTTCCCAGAGCTGGCTTCTTTCACTTAGCACATGACGTTCACTTATTGTAGTATGAGTCCCCATTTTGACTGCTGCCTTGCATGGGCTGTGGTTTGGATCTTCAATGCTTCCAAATGGTCCATGTGTTAAAAGTTTGTTCCCACTTTGGGAAAATGGTGGGACCTTTACGATATTGGCATGATCAAGGGGATAGTGGGACTCCAGTCCCTTCCTTTCAAACTCTCTCTTTTTCACTTTCTGGTCACAGGGGATGTTTTGCCCCACATGACTTCTCCCATGATCTGTTGCCTTCCCACAAGTCGAAAGCACTATGGATCCATAAGTCATGGAGTCGATTTTGAAAACCATGAACCCACACAAACCCTTTATGTCTTGCTGTGGTGCAAAGCTGTCACAGGGCACATATACGCCATTTGTCTGTTCATCTGCTAGTGGACACTGACTGGAGTTGTTCCCATAGACTGGCAGCTGTGAATAGTGTTTCCATGAGTATCTGGTATCCTAATTTTACATTTACTTTTGCTTTATTGAGTTTCAATACTCTTAAAATAACCTTGGGAAACAGGCATGGTTCTTATTCTCTTGGTTTTTAGATGAAGACACAGAAATTCAGTGTCTTTGTTACTACTTGGCAGAGAGGGGTTTTGAATCAACAGTCCTTTGATTTCAGCTCCATTGGTTAATCGTGGGAGACCATGTGTGTCTCTGTGTCTCCCATTTGGTTGGGGGAGGAAGAGGGACACTGCCTGGGAGAGCCTCCTCTTCCCCAGTTGGTGCGGGGGGTGACACCTCTGTTCACAAAGTAAGCTGAAACATGTTTAGGGGTCAGAGAGAACACTGCTCTTTTCCCTACATAAGATCTTTCTGTTCTAGGACTGGGGAAGTGTCTCAGTGAATAAATGGCTGGACATGCAAGTGTTAGGACACTGTGTCCTGACCTCCAGAGCCCACCCAAAGGCCATGCATGCATGCAAGCTGCCTGCAATTCCAGCATGCAGGGGACAGTGGCAGGGGAATCCCTGGGGTAAGCTGGCCAGCTAGAGTAGCTGGAATCGTTGAGTTCTGGATCCAGTGAGAGATCCTGAATCAGTAAATGAAGAGGAGGACGATTGAAGAAGGCACCCAATGTCAACTCTGGGCCTCTCCACTCACACACATGTGCACCCACACATGTGAGGATGCATAGATGGCCTCATGAACACTACAATTTTTTCATTCTGGAAGACCCTGAGAGTTGGGGCAAGCAGTTGAGTAAGGGACACCCCTCTTTGAGTCTACATTAATGGGGGGAAGCTAAGAGACCCATGTTTGTCTAGTCTGATACCTTCTTTCCAGTAGAGGTTAGGGAAGCTGATGCCCATAGGTCCCAGGCTAGATGGGACGGAAGGAGTGAGGGCCAGGCTGGGCTGGGGTTGCACTGGGGACAGTACTTGCTTCTGCAGTAGCTGGTACCAAGACTACCCCACTGAGTCCTGGCCACAGGACAAGCTATCCCTGCCCTGCTGAAAGGGCTCTAAAACATTAACCGCCTGTGATTTTGACATGTCAGATATTTAATAAGGAACAAATTAGCACTTGGGTCTTTTTTCCTGAGACGATCCAATTTCTATGCCAGGCACCGACTTCTATATTTCAAAATGCATTTTTGAAGGTTAATTAGAGAAGCAGCAGAGATAGTGTTTTTCCAAGAGGGATTTTCTGGTTCCTTCTAGGCCTCTGGATGGCAGAGAAAAATAACTTTCAGACATTGCAAATTGAGTATGTGAAGCTGTGAGAATAAACCCATCTCATTAGTCACTGTGTCAATTATAGTATCTAAGGAACAATTCTGTAGCAATAGCATATTTATTTGATGTTGTGAAAGCTACCTGGGCCCACTGTCAGGATGGAATTTGCTCCTAATGTTCCGAGTACCTCTTTAACAAAATGGCTCACCATAAAAATTTAGTGTGTTCCTACTGTAATTAAATGGCCCTAGTCATTTTTGCATTTATGATATAAACTATAATGGCTGTAAAATTCCGCAATTAACTTTCCTTGCGCCAACATTTCATACTTGAGAAATTCTCATTACAAATTTCATTACTGATTCACTTATCTGTAATTTGTCCTATGTAACCTAAAGAATATTAACAAATTTAGAGTCACATTTGCTCTATTAAAAACGAAATGTAAAAGTCTTTCACCTAGCAAGTCAATCATGATGTTTCAAAGGGCCCCAGATGGTCAAGTGAGCTGGTGGGCATGGGAAGGACCCGCAACCATAGGGCTGAGACAGGAGTGTAGGGTACAGCAAGTGGAGTACCACTGAGCCTTCTTGCCTACTTATTAAGAGGCGCGAAGGACCAAAGAGAAAGCAGGGGAAAGTGAACAGCACACAAGGAAAACTATAGGGAAAGGGGTGAAGGGCTTGGTTTTCATGCCCAGTGGCTTCTTGTCACTTTCATAAAAAGTATTTTATTTGTATGTGTATTTTGCCTGTCTGTATGTCTGTGCACCCCATGCATGCCTGGTGCTTACAGAAGTCAGAAGAGGGCATTGGATGCCTCAGAACTGAGGTCACAGACAGCAGTGAGTCACCATGTGGATGCTGGTCCTCTGCAGGAGCAACAAGTGCTGTTAACTCACGAGCCACCCATCCAGACCCTCCCTCCACTTGTCATTCTGGCTCAGTGCTCCGTGCTTTCTGAGGGCCCGGGGCTGGCAGCAGTGAAGCCTGGAGGCTAATGCCTGCTCCTCGGCTACTCTGCTGTGACTGGAAGTCTATCTAAGAACCTTTGGTTACCAACAGCAAGGAGGAACAAGAATTCAACTGAGAAAGTGCCTCTCAGAGGGACGTTTGCACTTCAAGCTTTCATCCCTGCCAGGCAGAGTAGTCTGCAGGAAGGAATTTGGAGAATGTTCCCTGCCCTTTCACCCTCTCCTGAATTCATTTGAAAAAAAAAGTGTGTGTGTGTGTGTGTGTGTGTGTGTGTGTGTGTGTGTGTGTGTGTGTTTGGCGCAGGGTGGAGTGCGTGCATGCCAGTGTGCATGCAGAAATAGGGAAAATTTAGTGGAGTTGCTTCTGTCTTTGCACCTTTATGAGGGTTTCAGGGATTGATGCAGGTCTCCAGGCTTGAGCAGCAAGTACTATTAACTCTCTGAGCCATCTGCCAGCCTTCTTGACCAAGTTGTAAGGCAGACAGCAGACACATACCTTTCTAAAGGGAGGTACGCTGATATGGGGTCAAGAGCCTTGGGTTTGAGTATTTACTCTGTCACAAACTTGCTGGCAAGACTTGTCACCTGTCTGGGCCCCACTTGCCAGGCTGAGAAGGGAAGAGGCTTCACTAGAATGACAAATATCGGGTGACACCAGGTGTCTCCGACCTCTACAAGAACAGCCTTGGTAAGTATTTCTCCCAATAACACCCTACCCCAGCATTTTGCTACCTTCCATAACTGCACTCATTTTATTCTAATTTGTAATTAACTTTTACAAAATTAAATTGGAGATAGAAAATTACTGTCCCGACATAAGTAATCCTGCTGTGGGATGTGGCAATGCTAACACCATCAACAATACGATTCATAAATGAAAGAAATGCTGTCATACTTATTACTTCTGTGTGCTCCATCTTTTATAGAATATTACAGTGTAAATTGAAATTTTATATGATTTAATAAACCTCAAAAAGATATTATGGCCAAGTAACCACATAACTGTAACAAATGGTACTCCTCCCTCATTACAGTTTTCTCCTCACACGGGGCTCGAGGCCTCATTATCAGAGTGGTGTCTTTGACAACCCAGAGCCCATTAAGAACACCTTGAAGAAAGCATACCTTACACTGTGGAACTACAAAATCTATACCAGGCTGCATTCCTTGAGGATAGCGTTATAAAATGAAGAAACGGTGCCTTTCATTTTTCATCCTAAGACTCAGACAACACAAACATTATCTGGCCCCACAAGAAACTCCACCTCCCATCCAGCCCCTCACCCCAACAAAGCCTCTCTGGCTCAAACCAAGTTCTGCATCACCGTGACTGAGGCTGAAGTCACATAATCGAAGTAGCTGCAGAGGAAGGGGTTTGCTACCCCTCTGATTCTTTAGCTGGCTTTATAGGGCTACCAGCTTAGATTTAAAGTTTCTTTGTCTTCGGCCTGGCCTCCCGTTTGTGCTCATTGCCATTTTTCAAAGGTTTCAGGTTCACCCAGGGGTTCATTAGGGTGACAGAGGAAAGTGGGGTGGATAGATAGGCCGGCTCTGCAGTCTCAGTCCTGTCCCTTTCCCTGGTTCTGGGGGCTTCTCCAGGCTCCCTTACCCATCAATTTGGAGCAGGGGAAGCTGGAAACTGAAGCACTCTCTAATGGCAGGCGCTGGTTCCTGGAGCCCAATGTGATTTCTGTAGCTTCTAGCAATGTGTGGGACACATTTGCACTGAGCAATTTAATGACTTGTTTTACTGCCATCTGCCATCAATATTTATCTATATTAACTGAAGAAAGGCATTACTCGAAATGGTGTTTCACACCTCTGAGCATTATACAGTAATTCTAAAGTCGTAAGTTGTACCTAACTCTAAGAACAAACACAGAGACACAGTATGAATGGAAATAACCAATTCAAACTGTCTTGCAGCAATCTGGAAAAGCCAAAGTCAAAATGATTCTAATTGCAGGCACTGGGAATGGTGAGACAAGAAGCCATGGAAACAATCCTTCCTGGTTTTGCTTTTTTAACAAGACCATCTTTCAAGGGTGTGTTCTAGAAAAAAAAAAAAAACAAAGCTTAGACTAGACAGTGAAACAGTGCAGACACTTCTTTCTGCCTAAACTGTGTCAAGGAACCTGTGGCCCCTCATATCCCTCAGTCCCCCTCCTTCTGGAGGTCAGTTCACCCACTCTTGTGTGTGAATTTTTATCACATTTTATCACATAAAAATGAGCCACATTTTTATCGCATTCATTGGCTCGTGTCTCTCCCATGCACTTGTGTCTCACTGTATGCGGGTGTATGCACCTGCCATTGCCTGCCTCTCCTCAGTGTGAGTGCTTCCACAAGGCAGAGCCATGCAGGCCTCCATAACTACTCCACAGTTTACCTAGAGCCTGGTACACATCCCGAGCCACATCCCATTTACCGCATGAATCATACCCACAGCGAGAATGTGACCTCAGAGCACCGTGGGCACTCCTAGCCTCTGTACAGGCCACATCGTCTTGAGCAACAGCCTCAGAAGGGGTCACCTGAGCACTGCGCCCTTGAACTTTCCTCCAAGATGAGCATTTTCAAGGGTGAAAGGGGAGATACTTGAGGCAAGCCTTACCATACAGTGGAGAGCACATTCTCATAAGGCTAACGATACTGGTTCAAGGTTCCTAGAACTATGCTGGGGCCCAGGCTCCCTCAGAACTTGGGTTCCGAGCAGCTCTCTGTCCCGAACTCCTCACACCCCTGACTCTGACTCCAAATGTAAGCTCTGCAGCCAACAGAGGCCACACAGCTTGACTTTCACGTGCTGACCAGAAGTGTTCTTCCAGTCATTTTCCCATCTTTGTAAATTATGTTTATGGAACATCTGGGCAAGAGGATTCAGTCTTGATTCATAACAGATAAAGTTTACATTTTTACTAACAGAATTAGAATGTCAAAGAACCCTTAGAACTGCACTATTAACCCATCACACTTAGATGGGTATGACTCTGAAAGCACTTGCTCAGTGGTTCTGTACACATCACAAGAATTGTGGACTTGTGACAAATGGCAGGGACCGGGGGGGCCGGTTGCCTGCTGCCCAGTCTTTCCTAAGTTGTAATGGAGTTTAGGGAACAGGAGTCATGAATTGTGTATTTTCTTTAAAATGATGAAACAGACTTAATTTCTTTTCATTTTAAGCCTTGGAAGCATTCCACTTCTTGAATTAGCTAGAAGTGCCCAGGAGTATGAACTTCGGGGCTTAGACTCACTGAATTAAGAATCCTGGAGCTGTCTGGTAAGACCCTGTATGTATCATCCCACAGTCAGAAACAGCCTCTGCCATGTTTATAAAGTGATTTGTATAGCTTTAAAAATATACAGGAATAATTTTAAAAGGAGTTTTGTTTTTAATGCTATTCGGGAAACATTGATATATCTTGATGTTTACAGAAAACTGGTGGCAGGATCCGTCTGATGACCTAGGTGTTACTAGTACTCACAAGACATAAGATTATCTAGTAAAGTAAGGTATCGTACTATATGACAGATCACCTGCTCATCAATTTTTCCTGAATAAAATTCTAGCAAAAATAAAGCATGACTTATACTCTCTGAGAAGAGAGAAATATGTAAAGCTTCCTTTTAACAACCATCTAACGTCAAATCAATATCCCATTTTCTTGGTGATTAATTTAAAACGAGCATTGGGCTTTTACCATTTTAACTGATATATTATCTTAATCTTTTATTTACTTCCCACACTGCCACAGAAGGATAAGCCTAGTGTCAGTTGGTCGCCTCACTGGTACTCTGAGTGGCGGCTGTGGAAACGCATAGACTGACAAGAACTGTTTTAGGTATCTGGTACTCGGGACAGAGAAATGTTTTCTTCGTTCTTTCCACCTGACAAGCAGTGACAGGTATTGGAAGCGTCAGACTGTCAGAGCTGGGGCTCCACTGTCATCTGCATCATAATCTGTTTCTTAGTAACACTTGGTCTGCGCAGCAGTAATAGAATTAATTATACTTCATTTTGCTGCCTTTAACAGTATTGACCAAATTTAAGAACAAATGAGAAGTGCTTATCAAGCTTGAAGAAAATAATCCATCAGTGGCACAATTTAAATTCTCTGCAGTTCTCTTATTAATCAAAGTAGCACTTACTATCCTATCTCCACTTCCCATTAACAGTCATTAAGCCCTGCTGCTGATTGAAGCAATTTCTTTAGGGATCTCAACCTCATTTTTAAGAGAACCTCTTCAGTGGAAAACAATATCATAGAAGCGTGGTGACTTAGAAGAGAGGGAGAAGGTTCTTCAATCATGCTCTGACCTTGATATTTTTCAAGAGTGTAAGTTCAAAAAAAGTACACAACAGCGAGATTAGAAAATTCAGACTTCCGAGGGTGGCCCGCTGCCCTTGCCCTGCCGCCTACAGGTGCCTTACAAAGCACAGACTTGGCGAAGCCCTTAGCTAGCCCCCTCTAAGCCACTGCAGTCCCTATCATATCCTTCCTCTCGAAGTGTCACATCCTGTGCACCTCAGAGACAAGTGTCACCCTGAGAAGGGTGAGCCAGGAACGCCACGCCTCGGCCTGCGGTTGTGGAAGAATATGGAAGTGTCCAAGAGCTCTGCAGGTGTGAGGCAGGGACCCGAGTGAGGCTCATCCCTGCCAAGCAGGGGACCCTGGACAACCTGTCTAGTCTATTTTTGACCGTCTTTGAGCCAGAAATGGCATCATCAGCTGTTCTGCTCACTTTTCCAAATTGTGGAAAGCACGCGAGGAAATGCAAGTTCGTATAAAAGTTCATCAAGATTGATAAACACAACACAAATGTTTCCCGCCCGACACTTTGAAGCCGCTCACGGGTCTTTGGCAGACCCGGCTCACGGTATGCAGCTGGTATAAGCTCTGTGATTTCCAGAGAAGTTCTGTGCTAAGTCTGAGAATGAGACAACCCACTCGATTTTCTGAGAAAACATCTGGAATGCGTGTGGAAGGAGTCCCTGACGTTCAAGGCGAGCAGCAGGGCTATGGGCAAATGGGCAGAGCATAGGTAGAGCCTGAGCAATTTGCTTTTGCCTCTACAGCATCTTCGATCAGTTCAGTTGAGGGTGTGGCGATCTCGATGGGGGAAAGTCCAGAGGATGCTAGCGATCAATAAGATGAAGCAACAGAACTTGCTAGAAGGGTCACAGCAGGAAGGATGGGGATGCCAGGGCCGTGTCTGTCACAAAGAGCCCACTACTTTTGACCCCAGAATCCAATGTCCGTACATTGGCTATGCTGGTGCCATATTGCTAATAGATGAGGTGAGGGCAAAGATGGTTCATCTGGAAAGAAACTGGCTATGGGTGCTGGGTCCTGGGACAGCGTCCTCTCTGCACGGTCAGTTGTGGAGTGACAACATCTAAAATTCTGCAACCTGCTCATCTGTGTAGTAATCAGCTTCTCTGTTTGTTTGTTTTTTGTTACTATGACCAAAGCACCTGACAAACTAAGGGAGAAAAGATTTACTTGGGATTTCAGTTCTAGGGATGACAGGATGACAGAACAGAGCTAGGGTAAGATAAAGGCCCAAGGACAATGACCTGCTTCTTAAAACTAGGGCCACCTCCCCAAATGCCATCGTATTATAACTCTATGAAGGCATTAATTCATTCATTAGGTCAGAATTCTCATGATATGAATGTCTCTAGGCCTCCCTCACAGACATAACTGGAGGGACACCTCTCCTTAGCATCCCTCAGTCCAATCAAAAGCAACTAGACTGCTTGGAAGTCTGCGTTTCCTTCTGGCTATTAATGAAAATTTCACCAGAATTCCATGATTTACAAAAGCCAATTGCAGCATGGCACTGGTTATAAAATCTCCAGGTGATAAGACACAGAGATTCATTCGTTGTCATCGAGGAAACAGGTCCACAGAGGCCCAGTGGCTTCACTGAAGCCACCAAGCAGAGCACTGTTGGCCAACTTAGGAGGTCCAGCATGACCCGGCTCTGTGCGGCCTCTGAGAGTTGTTGTGAAGCTCTTGCCTTCCCCTAGAGGAGCTGTGCACCTATGGAGGCAGACTGGGAAGGACTTCATACTTCTCCCCCGCTATGCCTGCGCCTTAAACCTTGGCTGTTAGACATCAGCCAGGATAAACCCATCCTTTTTTTGTTAATGATCAAAGACCCAAGAGGTTCAGGCAAGACTGGGTCTGAATTTTCTTGACCAGCATAGACATGAAGACATCTCTCAAAAGGTTCCTGGACCAGATGCAAAAAGATGACCAGAGAGTCAATGATGAAATGGGATGACCTGAGATTCTGATGACCATTGATAAAGAGGTCACAGTTCAGCCAAAGTGGATTTGAAGCAATCTAGGCATCAACCCACCAGTGAATTTTTGATAGGACATTAAAAATATGCTTCTCATCTCTAGGAAATGAAATGCTGAGCTGGATTTCTGGTTCAATGGAACACCTACCCCTGTTAAAGCACTTAAAAAGGAAAACAGCCACAAAATGTCCCATTAGGCTGACAAATTTATAGCCCTCTGAAAAGTGTGCCAGCAGTTTCCAAGCTGAAGAGAACGTTGTGTTTGGAGAGTATGAATGGGTCTGAGTCTGCCCATATTTCACCCACAGGAACAAGCTTAGTCGCCACATCTCTTCCCATAGTTCCCACATTTACTTTAACAGGCATCTGTATGTCATGACAGGATATGGACATCATCTTAAAAAATAAGTTGTAAAACGAATGATATTAAATGGACTCTCACAGCAGGAAGACATGGAAATCTATTCTCATCTTGATGCGTGGGGCTGTACAGAAAGAAATACCATTAGCATTAATGGTAATTATGTGTGTGAGTCCCCGTGCTCTATGAAAATATACCCCTTCGTTTGCAAGTCCACTGACTGGCTCATTTTGACACTAGGAGCAGCTGAGGCTTTTCTCCCTCTAACGAGAGGGACTCAGGTACTACTTAGAGCATAGCTCTGATCATCACCTTCCCAAAACTTGCAACTCAAGCACTCTCCTCAGATGAGCTGCAGAGACACACCAAAGCTGGAATTGCCTTTGGAGCATCCTGGTAATTTATACAACCTCATTCTCACTTTTCTGTCGCCTGTTAGGGTGGTTACAATACAGGATATATGTCCTCTCACAACAAACATTTTATTATGGTCTGATAACTACCAAGAATAGAATTTTCTGACCAATCCAGCAAAAGCTGTTTAACTCCAGTGCAAATGGGCACCAGGTAAGCATTTTAACATCCTGTTCCCCAAGTCAGTACATTCCAGTCTTATTAAAGCAGGCAGGGAGATGGGTCAAGCTGCCTTTGATGCTATAGGAGGGCTGGGAGTCCAAGTGTTGGGCTAGGTGTCACTTGACACAGCAGGCAAACAAAACAAGAAGTCCTCTTTGCCCAAAGTCATTAACACAGAAGGTAGCCAGTCTCGTAACTTTCCACGCATGTGATCAGGGCAAGACAAGCATAGTGACAAGTGTAATTAAAATATACGTAAAAAGCCCAGCCATTGTGGCTTTCAATTACAATGCAACTGAGAAGCAACCATATTATTTCTACAAACTCTTTTCACTTAGCAAGTTCAGATGGAATTATTGCCATGACCTTTTAAAAACACCAAAGAGTGAATCAATACCCTTTCAGAGCAAGACTGCCGGAGCCGAACTGGCCATGCTGTAATGGTGTGTATTTCTGCATCACAAGGCAGTTGAAACCTAATTATCGTCAATCACACACAAGGTAGCTCCACGTACTGATGAGCAGGCAGGCAGTGTGCATGTGAGGGGCTGTAAGAGTGGATCTTGAGAGGGACGAACACGTGTGAAGGGGGCAGGGATCTCGGGAACCCTGGGCCAGCAGTCAGGCCCACAGGTGAGTTATAGGGACTGTCACTCATTTACAATAACTAACACTGGCCTGCCAGAAACAGCCACCTGTAAATGATGTATGAGTGGCTGGCAGCCTGCCATCCCCCCACAGACCTTGCAGCCAAGAATCACATTTGATTGTCGAGGTCATCGGAATGCTTACTTGGATACATGCCATATATTATTAAAAAATAACAAACAGCCAATCAGCAGCATTCCTTCAGGCTCAAGGACAAGGCGACCAGCTTGCTTTTGGAAAGTAGGAACTAAACGCCCGAGATCCATTTTAGCAGGAGATCTGTTTAATTGCTTCTCTCTAGTTATAAAGAAGTGACGCGGAGGTGGGGCCTGAGAGCGGCCACACCATGTCAGATGGGGAGCATACAAGAGTATTCACTGCTCCAAGTGCTTTTAGACACCATGGCAGCAAAACCCAGAAACAAGCACTTCATCAACAATGACGACAGCCCCAACTGCCAGCCTATCTGCTGGTGGCAGGTTCCTGGGCTGTAACACCACGGAAAATGGTTTGCAGAGGAAGGCAATAACGGTTTTGAATATACTTTCCCCATTTGATTTGATCCTTAAATCCTCCTGAA
>NW_024429266.1:115309928-115407428 GCF_017639785.1 Mesocricetus auratus
TGTGCAGAGCCACACTCCCCCCCGCCCCCCCTCCAAGGAGGAGCAGATGAGCAGCACCGTGCGCTGAGCCACAGGGATGCGCGTGGATTTCCGAGTGCTTTGTTGAATACAAATGAATTATCCTCATTCTTCTAGCAGAGCATATAGGCCAGCCCTCATTAGAATTCAATATCGCTCTGCTTTTCTAATGTTAATGTACCAGTTATATAAGAAATACGTGGAGGGGGGGATTCCACCATTATGTTCAACATGATATCATAATTCCAAAAACTGGACATAATCTTTGTTAAGGGAAATTATTGCATTTTGCCGTTTTATCTTTTGCTTCTAATGTAACTTAAATTTCCATTCTAATAGTGGATTATGGGGACCTTAATTCTTTGTGTCTCTCTTAAAGCTACAGTGACTACAATACTAGCTTTATGGCTTTCTGGAAAAATGCCGTGACTAAACATCAGATCGTAGAGGCTGCGTCCATCTCACTGTGAAAGGGAACGCAGAGCATTACGGTAATAAACAACTGTATGAGTTTTCCACATCTAGGAATCACTCAGCGCATTAAGGCTCGGGGTCTTTTGTCTAGAGTGCTTCGAGAAGTGTAATGAAAACAAAAACACCAACACATAAAAATACAATTTATGTCCTTTTATCAAGCAAAGAAAAAGTTGGTTAACGTTTGAAAAGGGAGCAGTAATGTAAATTTATTGACAATTTTATTGTAATAATTAGATGTTTACACAGTCTGGACATTGTGGCTAAATCACCGGGAGCGTGTTTATTTGCAGGAGCTGTTTCCTGGGCACTGCGGCAGGCTCATTAAGAAGACCTACTGTACTAGGATTCAAGAAACCAGTAGCTCCCGTTCTCCCCCTTTCTGTCCTATGCATATATTTAAAAATTACAAATAATGCAGCAAAATACAGAATTTCCTTTGTGAGGGAAATAACTTCCCCCCATGGCCTTGAAATTGCTTGAAAATAAATGTTGCATTGAATATCTTAATACAGGGCATTTTAAAGAAGACTTCTAATGACTCAAGTAGCTTTTAATACCTAGCATATAAGTGGTGACTTGGTTTTGACTAAGAATAAATTAGAGCTGTGTATTGGGGGCATTTCTTGTTTTATCCTTTTCTTAAAAAAAAAAAAAAAACAAGAAACCTCCTGTAGTATTTGCCACAGATGACGTTTTTAGTGGGAAGAGCTCGGCTGGATAGAGAGGCTTCCCTCCAAGCAGACTAACAGACTTAAATTGTAGACTTGGAGAGTTTGACTACATTTAAATCTCTATATGAATCTGGTACACTTACTTTCTTTTTCCTTTGTACATTTCTGCACTAAGCCCAGATGTGTTGTTCTGATATGGTTTCGGTGTTTCCAAACGGGTTAAAGGAAGAAAAATGACAGATTTCTCAGTTATGCAAAAGTAGTGATGGAATACCAGAGGGGAAAAATAAACTGTGAACAAAATTATCTCTACAAAATACATAAAATGGAGATAATCTCATAGCATGAAATGGGTCTAGAAGCAGAGCACATTTGGGGCAATATTTAAAATGTAGAAAGTGTCTCAAAATTAAGGTGCTCAATACTAAGCTGTAAAACATTTTCAGCTTCAGCATATTCCCAATAGGATCAAGTAATAATCGATACAGAGTATTTACTGGTACAGCTTACAGCACCAGGGGAGCAAAGGGTGTGTGAAAGGAACACAAAACCCTCTTCCACGATTGTGCGAGAAGAGGAAGGAAAGTTCTTCAGTTTGACCTCGGGTCTCTCAATGGCTCACACCACAGTCCCAAGGTTTTACTTTCCTAAAGGATCAGAAAGATAGTGAAAAAATGCATGACAATGGGAACAGCTTCCCAGTTGAAGTCAGCAAAGCTGCAATAAGAGACTACCACTTTAGAAAACACAAAACAACAGTTAAGGAACTGGGCCTTGTTTGTTTGTTTTTCAGTTGATGGGGCTGGTTAATGGCTTAAGGTAATGAAGGAGTCAGATTGCAAAGTGAGATTTTTAAGGAGAAGTTTTAAAATATCAACTCCATACTACAATGATATCATCAGACCTGCCCCCAGAATTATGTCTTGTGTAACAACACTATGAATCACAACTGTGAGACTAAACAAAAACAAAAAAGGGAAAAATGGAATCTATGATGACTCTGCATGATCATAACAAACATATTTAATAATCTTAAATAAACTCTGATGGACTTTGATATCTATACTTCTAAGTAACTTAAGACATGAGAAATGAATTTTTCTTAGAAAAAAATCAGATCATGAAAGCCATTATTATTTGAAGGAATATGCTCAATTTTTTAGATAATTTAAATTATTTAGTAGTCCTTTGCATTTTTTATTAGCTTTGCCTAAAGTTATAACATTAAAGCATTAAGGTTACATGTGACGAGGTTTTGGCTTGCCCTTATTTCTAGTCGTAGACTTTCACAAACTACAAACTAAAGACTAGTGCATTTACTCCCAGGCCAAGTGAGTCACATCAAGCCATCTCCTGCATGGTCATCCACCTGAAGAAAACGTGTGCCTTGGAGCAGTAACTCACACAGATACAGACACGCCAGAAAGCACAGCTCATGACAGGCGCCGGACAAAGGGAAGCTGCGCAAAGATTTTCCTCAGGGCATCTGTTTCTGAACATCCAAAAATGCTCTAACAGATGCAGCCGGCCATGAACAGTATGTGCGTAAAGACTGGGGGGGGGGGGGGCAAACTCAGGGCTGTAAGTATCAGAAGTTTACTTGGAAACTTTACAGACAGAGGCCACTTGTGGTTTTGAAATCTCCATTCAAAGAAATTGACTAGTGTTCCGAAGGTTGATTTAAACTCAGATAGGAGGAGGACTCCAAACTTCTCCAGGACTGGTGTCAACGCTTATAAGCTACCAAAACCAAGGATGCGCAGGCAATGCTTGCGGCCAGTGCCGAGGCCAAGGCCGGCTTGCTTCCCTCTCCTAGCTTTTGGAGTGAAGCAGAAGTTGTTTTGACCATTTTCATTTCAGTCCTCAGTCTTCAAAGGCAGGAAAAGCCATGCTTGGCACGGTTCCGGTTTCTTGGATCTCTCCAAATATTATCTCCCTTGAGCCCAGTCTCAAGCTTTGCCTAAAGCATGAGGAGGAATGAACATCCCGGCGGCCAGCAGGGAGGGGACTGGGGCCTGGGGACTCCAGGTCCCTGTTGTCCGTTCTTCCTCACTGCTAGCTAAGGGTTACTAGAGGGAGAGGACCCAACCCTAAAAGAGTAACAGTCACTCCCGGCTTCTAGAACTTGGTTTACCGTAAATGGTGGCAACTGTGTAACAGACTGTTCACACACAGCCCTTTATTCACCTGGCTTAATTCAGTAGCTACAAGTAGTCCAGGATTTTTTTTTATAAGAACTTCAAAGCTGGGGGGTGGTGGTCCACACCTTCAATCCCAGCACTCAGGAGGCAGAGGCAGGCAGATCTCTGTGAGTTCGAGGCCAGCCTGGTCTACAGAGTGAGTTCCAGTACAGCCAAAGCTACACGGAGAAACCCTGTCTCAAAAACCGAAACAAAAAGCACATCAAAACCAACCTTCCTGTGTGAGCCAGTCCTTCCCTTCTGCGTTAATACACAAGAAAGAAAGCCCCGTTTGTTTCCTAGACCGCACTCAAGGGCAGACACAACAAAATCAAGAGAGCTCGTCTTAGTCACAGGATGTGGCCCGTGGCTTACCCTGCTAAGAGCTGCACCAAGGTAAGGCTACCGGGGGCGTGTTCCCCGTGTTTCATCCTGTTTCGTTCTGACTACAAATCTACTTGGGAAAGGTTGTTGACTCCGTATTTTCAATGCCCCTCTTCTGCTGTTAGCACTTAAATGTAATTATTCAAAGTGGAATCATTTAATTAGATAGGAAGAGGAATAGCAAGCCCAGAGATGATGATAACGGACGAGTCGAATGTGCTGGGCAGCCAAAGCAAAGCTGCAGGGAAGACAGCAGCACCCACTCCTGACAGCTGCGCCCGGCCTGCAGCTCACAGCTCGGGGAACGGGCTCCTCATACAGCTACGTAGAGATGTGGTGCGGAGAACAAAGGCATGATGGCTGTCGTGGCTCATGCCCAGGGGGCCTTAACTTTGGGGAAGCTGAAGGGGGAGGAAGAAAGTGAACAAGGGAAGAACGGAGTGACAGACGTCACAGACCACAGGCACGGGTGTGGGAACTAGGAAGAAACGGAGCCCTCACTTGTGGAGACAGCTCGCTGTACAGCAACTGAGCCTGTTCGCTTATCTGGCTGTCACCCGGCTATCAGGACAACGCAAAGCTGTTCAATGTACCTTAGAAAGGAGAACACTGTGGGTGCCAGTCGTGAAAACATTTCAAAGAACTCACCAGAAGAAAAAAAATACACCTGTATTTTTTAACCACGAAGGACTCAATTTTACTCAATTCTCTGACTAGATTCCAAAGTGCTATGGTGAATGGTGGCTCTTCCACTACTAATCTTTTGCTCTCCACCCCACCAAACCTCCAATCACAATAACATAAGTAAATAGTTTTTTCCTTAAAAAAAATCACATCAGAATAACTGGTTTGTGGAGCCCTGTACGAGTTACCATGTAGGAATGTGGGAACTCGTGTATAATGTCCAGCACCTGAGTACCACAGAGTCCAGGAAAATGTCATAAGACAATCTCTTACCTCAGACATTGCTGTCACTCTCAGTTACAAGATTACATACATTTTATAGGAGGGAACAGCTCATAAATGACATTTAAACTGACCTAAAACAAAACAAACAGCTCTGCCTACTGAAATCGGTTCACCCAAAACAAGTACCCGACACAGAAGAAGCTCAGCAGCCCTCTCCGGGCTTCCGCTGGGGATCCTGGGCTTGGTGTGTGAGGCAGAGAACGGGAAAGGAGATCTAGGAAAGAGTCTCATCAGCCTGTCTCTACCTTGCAGCCATAGCTGACTCACCTTTGGCTTGGCTGGAGGCTCCTGGGGAGAAGGGTCCCCACATACCACAGTTAGCTCTGACTAGGGAAAGAGCTGAACTCAACCGTCTGGCTGTTCAAGCTTAAGAGTGGTGCCTTCACATGTGTAAGACTGCAATCGTCATCACTGACAGCAGGCAACTGCCAAAGCTCCTACTGTGTGCATCGTTTGAATCCTTCACAGTACTTCTCAGTACCACGGTGCTGGATTCAGGGGAAGAGGAGTAGGTGCTGGGTTGGCCTAGCAAGTTACTTCCCAGGACCTTGAGGCAACATTTCCTAATCAGGAAAGCAAGTGGCACCCAGAAATCACTGCTCGGGCTGTTGTGAGAACTGAACAAGTACACAGTATAACAAACAGTAAAAGCACCCCGCGAAGTCCTGCTACTACTATTAAATTGTTATCAGCACGCTGAAACATGACAGGTCAGCACCGTGCAGTTTTATAACAGACCGCATGGGGCTGGGAGAGGAAGGCAGTGTGGGCATCGGCTTGTTTGTGGGAACCCTGTCCTAGTCTGAGGCCCTTGCTTGTAATTGGTAGGCTTTGGTGTCATTAATTTCCTCCTCTGAGAGTACCCGTGTGACATTTTTCTCAAATGAGAGGTAAATTGCTGTTGGAGCTTCACGTGGCACCTGCTTTTACTCTAACAGGAGTGACATTTTCATATTACCAAGTTGAGGCCAGAAAACAGGCGAGTGCGGCACTGCACTAGCACCGTGAGCGATGGATAATACAACAGAGAACTCTGGGAAGGAGGAGAAGCAGGGAAGTAGCATCCCCGGTGGGATGCTACAGAAGCTCCGAGAGAAAGCTCGGGGAGGCGTCTGTCTCTGCAGCTCTGCCAAGCGCACAAGTGTTTCCTGTGTCCTCAGACCCATTCCAAATGTTATGGGTTGGAGCTAGGCAGGGTATGACCAGGGTTATCTGCAACAGCGGCTCCTTCCATCCAGGGCCACAAACATCCAAGTCAATGTCATCGAAAGACTTCTGAGAGAACAGAGGGTACAGGGTTTGTTGTTGCTGCTGTTTTTCAGGACAATAATTAAAGTACAGTTGGACCTTTTCTGTTCAGGATTTTTCCTTTACTGATTATTTTTGACATAGGATGATGCTATCTATGTAGCCCAGGCTGGCCTAGAACTTTTGATACAGTTGCTTCATCACAGGCAAGTGCTACCACACTTGACTCAGAAATTCCTATCAGATCCATGCAAGGTGACAATCTACAAAGCTTGTTTCCAGGATATGAGGGAGGAGGAGAGGCTCTTCTGACATTACCTAAGGGGAATGAGGGCAGTGGTAACTTGGAATGGTTTGGAAAGAGATGTTTGTTCCAAGGTCCACCCATGTCTCTCATTTGAAAGTCACACAACCTTGAAGAAATTGCCAAGGTGGTGCCATAGCTCAACTTCAAAGTCATCTACACTCTCTTTATACTCGGTTACTGACAAACTCAGTGCTCACGTTGATGTAGTCAGGGGACCAGCTGCGAAAGCCTCAGTGAAAAGGACTGCTTATTTACTAGAAGAGCATCCTTGGAAAACAGATACACCAACTGCAGAAAGTGTGTGTGTGTGTGTGTGTGTGTGTGTGTGTGTTTTCTGGGTGCAGAGGTCAAATCCCCCTCTTCTTAAATCTTAGGTCTTAACCTATTGTAGGTATCAAACCAGTTCACAGATGTTTACTGGAAACATAGCATATGCCCTGCACCATAACTCATGGTTATGTCTAAGACACAAGAGTAGTATCTACTAGTAAAAACAAAGGAGAGCCCCTTAAACATAGCATGCATAAAATGTCATTTCATGTTACTGTCATCACATGTAAGTATTTGTAAGCATTCGCCTCATCTCAGAAAAGTTTGACACCAGCGGGATTCTAACATTTTCTGGCAGTGGGTTCATGACAACATGAGCTTTCTCAAATAGTGAACAAATTGCTATGTATTTGAATAGAGGTTCAAATGGTATTTTAAATACTCAAGATTTTAGTGACAGGCTAAGCTATGTTTGACAGACTTTTTTTTTTTTTTACGGTATGTACAGATACCTCTGTGTGCAGCTGGGTTTTCCAAGACTTCAATGTCTTCTCTCATGATTCCTGCTCTGCCATGTGGTCCTAACATTCTGGGTTATGCTGAACTCAGGAGAAGTCGAAGCTCCTCTGTACAGCTAGCCTGCAGATCTGAAAGAGTAACTGTCCTTCTGCCTGGGGTCTGGAGTGCTGTGTCCGACCCATGCTCTCACAATGCTTTCCCTCAGCACCACCGATCAATGCAAACTTTCGACACTACACGTATACTCAGGTCAGTTTCTGTCCTGTGACTGAACCCTGGATCTAAATCTCTCTCGTGTAACACAGTTCTCTTTCTAATCATGACCCTAGATGGTATCGGAGTCAGTGAGATGGAAATCAGGAGAGAGACTATGGGAGAGCCTTGTCTACAAGCACTTCAACAACAGCTGAGAGGGAGCTCTGCTACTTGGGAAGGACTAGATCCAAAGTGCTCACACACTGACAGAAAATAAAAAGACCCACATGTATCTCTTTTACCTACAGATGGTTGAAAAGTGACTTTTCCCCCATGATCCTATATACTGTATGTAATTATCTGTAATTAAGTTATGATTAAAATAATCAATTTAAAACCAAGTATTCAGAACAACTGCTGGACAAGCCAACACTATTTTTCATAAACAAAACAAAACAAAATACAACAAACTGTGTCATATGCCGCAAAGTAGTAAAACCAAGCAATGAAAGTCATTTGTATGATGCTTACTTCTTTGAATAAATTCAGATGACAGCCCTATTTCATTTCTTCATTCAGTTTGGAGGCCAGATGGCATTACAATCATTTACTTCACCTTGTTGTGCTTAATTACTACAATCAACACACTATTTTCCAAATTAATCATAACAAAGTAATTTCATTAGTAACACAGCAGGCTGTTGAATTATTAGCATCATAACAGTTTGCAAACAATTAAACTTTATTTGAACCTTAAAAATTTGCAGAGTGGAACATTATTGTAAGATCTAATGGCAACAGAGTACAAATTCAGTACAGAGCAAGCGATCAAGCAAAATGCTATATAAAATATGACTTACAATCACCTTTCAAAAAATTAGCTCTCTAACTGTTCATAGAAAAACAAATAAAAGCTAAGCAAACATAATGAGAACATAACAATTAGCATATTTTCTAACAAGCTGCGTTGTTTAAATTCACATTAATGGTGTTATTATGATCTTGAAGGGAATGTGATGTCCTGACAAGGGTGGAGAGAACATCCTCACAGCACAAAGATGAGTTCAAGTGAACAGAAAGCACCCACCAATTTCAAGGAATAGTAATTTTTCTCGTCTCTCCCAGTTTTAAAGGCCTTTGGCTCCAACCTTCTATCTCCCATGTATATTCAAGTTAAAGAAAGAACAAAGGCCAGAGGCGGTCTGGACAAGCAGCACCATGCTTCTGTACTGGGAACGCTGGCCATCAGTTGGCAAAGGACTCCCTCTCCTGGATTAACTGGAAAAGGAGGCAGCAATCTACCGGCTTCTCAGTCTGCCCGAGTGGGGGAGGGGTTCCCAAGTGGGTCCATGTGCAAATGACAAGCTGCTGCCATCTGCTGGCCACTTAAGTTAAAAGCACAAACCCTGTAACCACAGGCTAGGTAGGCGTTGGCTTTTCAACCACACTGGCGCTGAAAGCCCGTCCACTGAGCTCATTTCTGCCTGTCTAGCTTCTGCCAAGATGATTTTAACCTTTTTAAATGACACTCTAATAGGAAAAGGGTAATTTTACAAATGTAATTTCTGAAAACTTGGACTATGTTGAGTTTATTCACAACCCCTAATGTTAAGTTTTTTTCTTTTACTTTTGAAATTGAGTAATCACAACATCTATAGAATAACAGTAAGATAAACACTCTTTACTATTGCTTGTAAATGCAGTTGTATAAAACTAGTGGAGATTTAAAAATATCAGCTCATTTGCACTCCTATCTGAAAAGTTAAGCAAAAGCTAGAACTTGCTAGAGAACGTTCAGTAGTAGATTACGTCGACCGCAAACTATCCAGTCACTAGTGCATTTGATACAGGGTAAGGCAATACGGGCATCTCCACAGACTGTTAAAAATACTATGATTTCAACTACCCACGAAAGGGGACCGACAGGACTGGTAGCTGTGGCCATCCTGGGCCTCTCTTTTCTGTTTGGTCCTGAGAAGCACGCAGGAGCCGGCTCAGGGCTGCTGTTTCCAGCGGGGATGCGGCAGCTTGTGCAGCAGTGAGGGACGAGGCGGTAAGCTAGAGTGCCCGCCACCTCACAATGTGAAACACTCTGAAGTTGTTCATACCATCCTAGCAGTGGCAAAAGGGGCTTTCTTGTGAATCTTGGGTTTTGTTAGATTTAAGTAAAATTATAGGAGAAAACATTGGCAAGCCCATCATCAAATTAAGATATTGAAGTACTTTGCCCAAACCTAGGTCTGGTTTACACTTGTGTACCAAGTAACAGGATACTGCCACCTGTAACATTATCGCCTTTTTTTTCTTTCTTACTTAACAGCAGGTAAACTTGTCAATTTTCATAACGTTTTAAAAATGAAAACATTCTATTACTCTATGAAAGAAACTGCTAAGTCATCCACACAGCTTTAAAAGAGTCTTTACTATCGACTCAAAATTTACAAAGTCTGTGAGATTATATGCAACTGATGCCCAGTGACTACAAAATAGCAACCCCACTGCAGCTTCAGTGACTAAGAGTGGCATACAATCACAATGAATTTTCCCACACAAACCAAATGGGCAAATTAATACTAATCATTACTTGCAAAACAGCAACAGGTCTTATCTCTACTGCTTGAACCTAACTTAATCAATTACTGCTGGCTTAATCTGACATCCAGGGTATTTTAATGAGTGACTATATAGAACATCAGCAGAGACAGGAATGCAACCAAAGGAAGACAGCCCCGGGGTTTCCAAATCCAGAGCTCTTGCAGACTGACAGAAGGCTTTCCTGTGGGCAAAAGGGGAAAGTTGCATTTTACTACATTTTTTTCCTTCAGTAGAAAGGCTGATTTATTGCTGGAAAAAAAATAACAGTTTGGCCAAATAAAAATGGACATTTGCTCAGCATTTCTCAATTCATTTCTGCAGAATGCCCATAAAAGTGGCATTTCACTAGAGACAGGAGGTTTGAGAATGCAGCTGGCTATCATCAAAGGGACATTCCTTAAATAATCTGCTCATTTCCAAAGTAAATTCTCTAGTTATTTTTAAAAATTAAAGATGAAGCAAAACAAAAACAAAAGCAGATTTGGGGCATCATACTTATGTTATCAGAAAACGAAAGACTTGAAAAGGCAAAGCCTCAGAAGAAAGAGACCAAGAGAACACAAGAGCTATTAGAGAATATTGGATTAAAATGTACTTACTCAGACTCTCAAATATCATACATCTCCATTACGTAGGCTTTAGGCACCAAGCCAATGGCTCCCTTCATTTCTCCTACCCACCAGCCATATCTATTGTATTCCTAATTGAAAACAATATGCAGTATTAACCTTTAGGTTGGTGTAAGCACAATGTTGTTTGTATGCAACTTCTTAGAAATGTTCCTTTTTATAAAGTCACAAGTGCTGGAGTTGCAAATGGAAACATTTTCATCTTTTTTTTTTTTGTTTCTGGACAAACCAAAAAAAAAATCAGCCCACACGCACACTCACACACACACACACACACACACACACACACACACACACACAGCCATACTGTTGGCAAGTATTCAATTATTGTACAACACAAAACTTGCTCACTATTCTGGCAGAAGGCAGAAGTGGCTTGTGTGAGGACATGGACAAGGAGAGCAACAGGAGCCAACAGGAGAGGCTCCTAGTCTCTCCTGTGTACTGGCTCCTAGCTGTAAGGCTAAAAGCCAGGCAGCTGGAGGAGCTCCACGCACCTTCTAGAAGCATATTATCTACAAGGATGAAAATCATTGGGGGTGGGCATTAGAAGGGCATGGCGACAAGTTCATAATTCCTAATTAAACTGAGATTGGTTAGAATTCAGAGATACATCCCTTCTTTAGAAAATCTAATATATTCTAGGCTGATAAAAGTGGAGAATAAGAAAAATACTAAAATCAAAAATTCACAGATACCAATACAAAATAATTCACAAGAGTATCTCTTGAACATAATATCCCAGAGTTTTTACTGTTTCTCTTGACTCTGGACTGCCTAAGTTCAGGTGACACACAAAGATGCTGTTACGTTCGCTCGTAGAATGGAAGATCAACAGGGAACAAAAGTCTCTCTAGCTTCAAAGGCAGAATATTAATCTGTGAACAGAGTGACTGATGAGGTGGTCTGCACTTTACAACGTGAACAAACAAACCTGGCCTCCTCTTCTCCTCTTTATTCTCCACTGACGGCCATGCCGTTGCTTTAGGCACGGTGAACCTTCCTTAACCAGCCTCATGTCTGCCAGATTGACTAATGTATTTTTATCTCAAATTTATTTATGTTTAGTGAGATACAAACAAGTAAAATGAATTACAAGTTTCAAGAATAATATCTTCCAAAAGCAATACCCTGCACAGGCATTAAGACCCAAATTTAATTTTTCATATAAGATAAATTTTTAAAATCAATCCCCAAAGTAATTCAATAGGTTCTGATTTTCCTCCATCTGAGTCATAGATAAATGTGCATATGCACATTGAGTTATACGTGAAGAGGGAGGGCTGATAGGCATGCAGGCTTCACATTCATATTGATTTGTATGCTATTGACCATCACAAGGAAAATTATGCTGGTCTTCAATACAAATGTAGCAGCATTAGCATGTATGTATTGACAGACAGTCTACCTATAAATTAAAGGATAAAATCTATGGGTTCTTCTAAAGTGGTGGCCAAAAGCAGAATTAGGCTCATTGGAAGAACAAAGGGGAGGGGAAGGGGGCAAACAGGCGAACCCTCCCTGTATGTCTTGTTCTGATAAGGACACAGCCCTGGCTCTGGGGAAAGTGGATTAAGGTGTACGAGTGTAAGAGTTCACTGACAGTGTGACTTCAGTGGACAAAACTGGCTGAGCAATGAGAGCACTGTGAGTCCAGAACTCAATGACAAAGAATGCAATCTACACAAGGGGCATTTATCAAAAGGAAATACCCACTTACTGAGAGCTAGACTAGCAATCATTGTATGTACCTTGGTAGGCACCTAATAAAGCCACCCTTATTCAGTGTTTAAGGCAATAAATACAATTGGCACCTAATGCTTAACCAAACTAACATATGTAAGCTTCCACAGATCAAAGGTCTGCATTGTAAGACACCAAAATGGACTAACAGGGTAAGTCTGAGTGTGAAAGCTCTTACCCAATGCCAGTCTTAGATTTTTTTTTCAAACTGATTACATCAGAAGAACAAAGAGTCTAGCCTGCCAATAGGAGACACAGAAAACATTCAGTGGGAGGGCAAACCCCTGACCCAAACCTGCTGCCAAGGAATGGTGTTCAGCCTGGGAGACAATGGTCAGATTAAAATACACGCCAGAAAGGTCATAGAACTTTATAATATTCAACTTTGGTTATAATCTGTACTGTCATCTAAGCACCTAGCATCACCCCCGAGAAGAACATAAACCCTCAAATTACGATCTCATCGACCAAGGGCAGACAAGAGACTTCGCTTGAGAAAGTCTGGTGCTATATACCATAGAGCAATAGCGGCAATTAACTAGAAAGCACAGTAGCAGACAGCAGAGAGGGGCTTCCTCAGCTGTAAACGGATTCTTACATATACCATTCAGGGACAAAGAAAAGTGACAACCCAGTAGTCCTAAAAGCTTCACTTAATTTAAAATAACCAAAAAATTGGTGAAATACACACCTCATGGAAATGCTCTAAAATATCTGATCTCATTCAGAAAATGGTAACAATAAAAATCAGGATATTACTTTATATTTATAAATAATCTCATCTAATACTCCTGTGTGACATTAAGAGAAAAGATAAAACAGAACAAGACAAAAATCTAGGAGGCAGATTTACGGCTGTGCACTGTAGCGATAGAGTATGTCACGAGACTGTAAACAGGAGTGTTCCTCTCATCCCCACCACCCTCTGCATGAGCCCCCCGAGCAACATGAATCCCAATTAAAGCATCTGCAGCCCATAAATTGGGAGGAAAATGCTCCTTGGTCTATAGCAGTTTTCTAAACTCCAGCCTCAAGATTCAACACCATGCAACGTTTCCTTCCAAAGAAGAAAATCAGCCTCTCTGCCCCAAACATATGTGATTATGAATGACAGATCAGTTAATGGTGGCAAACATGTCATCAATAAATACTGTGCTGTCTTAAAATCCACATACTAATTATGGCATTCTTATACAAAGTCACAGGTGGATCACTTAAAAGACACCTCTCAAACGTTATTAATAAAGAAAAAAGAGAAGGGGGGATAAAAGGATGGGGAGGCCCATACCAGACTGCCATCTAAATCTTGACAGGTGAGGAAACATCACATCATCTGACTGCACTCAAGATCTCAGGTACGAGGTCTGCCATCTGGTACCCTTCACCCTACTCGGCTCTTACCATCAACTGAAATGCTAACTCAGGCAAGTGACTGTACCTCAGGAGGACTGATAAAATAATGAAGAGTCCTTTAATCTACAGGAAACCATTTTAGTCAATTTATAAGAAATATTGCATCCCTTTGTAGGACGTGTAATTATTTTCTATTAATCATGTGCTCTAAAGCTACATTATGCGGTTATTCTGTTATCACTAGAAAGAGGCCTGCAGTCGGCTTCTGACAATGTTAGGTAATTACTAACACAAAGCTGCTTTCTGCTCCCGAAGTAATGCTATCAAGATCCAGAGGTATGGTGATGCTTACTGTATCAAAACAGCACTCAAAAGGAACTCGCTATCAGCGGAATGGATGGCTTCCAGGCAAAATGTAACGTGGCAGTCATGGAAAAAAAACAAAGTCAAATTTCCCTAACAATCCAGGAAATAATAGTAAGATGGCAACGAATGCTCGTAGCCTGACTCCCAAGTCACAACTGTCAAAGCACTGAAGTCATCTCGTTTGTTTACAGTTAGTATTTACTGGGCGATAAGTTAACACGACTGTGCGGCAAGGTGGGGGAAAGGACTGATTCTGATGAAGAGAAACAGACTTTGTCTAACACCAGAGTAAACACACGTTTACACCTGCCTATTGACTCAGTCTTCCTTCTCTTCTGGTGCATTGTTTTAAACTTCAATAAGAGTCCTAAATTCACTTAAGTCCTTTTCAGTGCCGGACCCTCCTTTCTTGGGTTATGTTAATCCACTTTCCTCAAATTAGACAATGAACAAATGCTGCTTCATAGAAACCGGAAGCACTCCCAGGGTCTAGGGATGGGCCACCCTCTCAGTCACTTACTGATACGTTTGAAGGCAACAGGTGCTTCAGATACTGGGAAGTCACTGTGTCCTTTGTCTGAACATACATCCCATGCTTCAGAACAAAATTATTAACCACAGCGACTTTAAGAATCAATGGGTTTCGGTTTTATTTCCCACATATTCGCTGTGGTAATTATTCCTAATAGTAGCAATGTGAAAACAAAGTTAATGTTGTAAATATATAAAGGCTTTCTTTAAGTTTATCTTTGTGTGTGTGTGTGTGTGTGTGTGTGTGTGTGTGTGTTTAGGAACTTTTATGAATCCTTCTTTTTCTCATCATGTCAATGGTTCCCTTAGCAACACAGAGCCTTGACATCCATGATGCTCTACTGTCTCTTCCTAACCTCCCTGCTAGTTTCCCTGACCTGCTGAAGAAAGAGATGGGTGCAACTCCCATGCTTCTGTATGATACCCGAGTCCACTGCTGGGAGATGTTTCCCAAAGCTCTGCTGCATTTGCAATGGCGGTGGAATCTAGTTCTCTAACTTATCATTTACTACTCAGCTGTGACTGACTACACGTTTCTTCACATGTATTTTTCTAAGAATCTTTTTCCAAACACCTGTTCTGATCCATGCACAGGGAGCTTGTGATCTGAAGTGTGTGGCTCCGGCCTGCAGCAGGCTGCTGGCTAGTGTTTTCCAAAACACCCAACGAGATACTCTGTCTGAAGAGCTTCCGCCTGCTCTGCAGAAAGAGAGGTATCTGTCTCCTTTGGAACCAGGACTCCTACTCCATTTCTCTGGAGAAGTAAGTTGAGTTGGATTAAGCACTGACAAGGTCAGGGCAGAACCCTGCTCAGCGGCAGTTGACATCTCAGGGGAACCATCTGTGGCGTTGTCAGCTCCTCCCTGTTTTGAGCTCATCTTCTGTCCTCCCAGTTTGCTGTACATGAAGCAGGTAGTTTTGGGCAATCTCTGAATCTCTGATCTCGGTTTTACGCTTCTGTTCCTTATTGGGACCACAATAATCCAACTTTATATAAATTAGTAAGTCTAACTATTATATACTTGGGTCCTTGCAGAATGCCCTTAATGAAAGCTTTAGTTATATTTTTATAAAGTTTTTGTTAGTGTTGAGGTCATTATCTGCCCTGTCCTTTTATTGTGTGGGGAGTTATTAGAAAAAGTTGCTGAGGCTCAATCATCCACCAAGTCCAGAGACTCCTGTGAGAACACAGCTTTTCTAAGCAGTCAGTGCTAGGCAAAGTCATGCTCTCCTTTTTGACTGAAAGGAATTTCAGGTCTCTAGCTCTTCTGTTTTGAGTTTGGTTGCCAGGCAGCTCAGGCACAAGGTACAAGTCCGGATGCAGAAATCCGTCATCTTTGAAAGGCTCCGCGGGTGCAGCACTTCCATCCTTGGTCTGTATTTGGTTTTCCCCAATTATGTGAAGTCTTCATTTCTTCACCTGTAAAGACTTCCACTAACACTCCTCTAACTTTGTCAGAAGTCTTTCCTATTTTTAGCTATAACTCAATAAATGCATTTTAAATACCTGCCTTCATATTAGGTATTAGCTAAATATAAAAACACTTTAAGACAGGGTGTTTACAACAAGAAGCTCAGAATGAGGGAAGGAGAAGCTGGCAATCCAATCCTAACACTGACTATGGACTGTGAACGAGGACTCGGAGAGAAACACACAACTCTGTGATGGGCTTTTGCACTTTCATGTAGGAGAAAAGCGGTGTGTGGGGACTCTGAGTGGGATAAAAAGAGGAGTACAGGGTCTGTGCAGAGCAGGCGTGGCTAACATCCGAGGCACAGGAGCAGACAGCAATGGCATAGATGGGGGAGCTGGGCGGGAAAGGGGAGACTGGCTGCATTTCCACACGTCCCTCTGCCTGCCGGTCAGGGTAGAAGTGCTATTCTAAAGACACAAAGAATAAGTAAACACTTGAATACTTGACGAATGGACAAAGTGAAGCCCTAGTGTGAGTTCCGGTTTCCTAAAACCCTTTCTTAATTACTCCAGTGTGTGCTCCCTTCCTGCCTTCCCCTACACATTCTCCATCCACAGGAGTACTTTATTAGCACCTTGTTCTTTTCTCAGACTGGGGGCCTCTGCCACCCAGCTCAGGAAGGGAGGCTGCTCAAAGCTCGCCAGAATCCGGCTCAGACTAGTACTCTGCACAGACAGTGCTCAACAAGTAGCTGTGGAGCAATAATAATAATAATAATGATAATAATAATAATAGTCAACCTTCTATATTGTTTAGAACTGGGATGAGACATCTGCCATTAACCTCCTGATACAAAAAGTCAGAAAGGCAACTTCCTAGCTGAGAGCCACACAGTGCCAGTATTGAAAAGGAAGGATTTAGGGCAGGATCAGTGCTGAGTCCTGGAGAAGGTGCCTAGAACACTGCACTGTGTGTGTTTGCTCTCTGTCACATCCTTCTCCCTGTCAAGGAATTGTGGGAGCAAAGCACCAGGCGCGCAGCAACCCAAACAGAGCACTCTGACAGCCTCTGCCCTGCTCCTCCAGCTCACACAGCCTAGTGTCACCTGGGAAGAGGAGACCTCCGGGAAGGACTGCCTCCACCATTGGCCTTTGAGCTAGTCTGGGGGCCATTACTGTGACTGCCCAGGCCATTGGGGGAGGTGCCATCCTTAGGCAGGTGGTGGGTCTGGGCTGCTAAGAAAGGCAGCTGAGCATTGGCCCAGTGAGTGAGTCATCAGCAGCTCTTCTCTGCCTAACTTTCCAAATGATGGATCTGAAAGTATAAACTGAGAGAAAGCCTTTGCTCTTCAAGATGTGTTTTGGTTAGAGTGTTTTAACAAAATATCGGAAAAGCAAAGTAAACAAAAGGGAATCAAATCTTGCAAAAACCAAAAAAAAAAAAAAGCAAGTATTAGGAGATTGGAACCTTTTCTAGTTTTTTTAAATAGCTAATCATTCAACATGAACACGTGTCACTTGCTAATTTATTAAACACCTACTCTATAAAGCTTTTCTTTTTAAAAATTATTTTAGTTATATGTATTGGGGGGTATATTCATATGTGTGCAGTTATCTATCTAGTGAGAGGCATCAGATCCCCATGGAGCTGGACTTACAAGCTATTGTGAGCCACCTAGAGCTGGGAACCACTCAGGTTCTGCAAGAGCAGTATATGCTCTTAATCTCTGGACGGCTAAACCCCATGGTTTCTTAATTAGCAATCTGTCTTTACTCTCTCCTGCCTAATAACCGCCCAGGACTTTCCAGCTTCCTGTTACCGAGGTGAGAGAGACCTCACAGGGGAGTTAAGGCAAAGCATACAGTGGCATGGACTGCCTGCATGAGTCCCTGATCTTGATGTAAGGGTTGGGGGAAAAGGGCACATGAGATCACAGGTTGTTCAACTTAAGATAAAACAACAACCACAAAACCCACAATGTGATGCCTTTCTTTATGGACCCGGTCTGCCTCTGGCAAACTTGGTTATTCAACACAAAATGAAACTCCTATAGACCCTGGCTACCTCCTCAGGCCGTCCCTCCCACGGTACAGGGGATCCCCGGAACCTGACACCGCCACCAATGGGCCTCTGCAGCAGCATCCCCTTTCACCAGTCAGCCTTGGTCCAGAAGGGAAGGCTGCCTCCAGCCTGTGGAGGAGGAAAGGGGAAATGCTTGAGCATGTTGCTTGCAGAAGCAGGAGGAGTTCTGAGAGTGGGACTGGAGCATGTCAACAGAGGCGTCCACTGCTGCAGAGGCGGACATGCAGGAGTGCAGAAACAAAACGCTATCAGGTCCAAACAAACACGACCACAAGAAAAAGCACGCCTCCTTCTCAAAGGGCTTCAGAATCCGATGATACTCGGAGACTACATCAGTGTAAGCCACAGTTGTCCCCATCATCCATCTGTCCTGGTCGCTCTTCAGTGGTTGGCCATGCTATTTGTGGTACCCTGGGCCATATGACTACAAATGAAAAACTGGAACAACTATATACTAAAAACAAAACAAAAAAAACCAACTTTGCCTTTCTCCTGCCAGCGAGACTTTTGATTCATTTATTTATAGATTTGAAGCCACAAAGTCATACCAAGTAAATCTCTGTATTCTAACAAGAAGTAAATGTTCAATGAGAGTCACAGTTGACCAATCGCTGGGAAGTATCAGCCAAACACACACCAAGTACTGCTTACAGCTCTAACCAACACAACCTCAAATGCATTTTACTGTACATACATAACCACTGTTTGATCTACATTTCCTGTTTGGGTCTTAATAAAATATTTTCAAAGGTTGCAAACCTAAAGTCAGACATTTCTCTGATGAAAGAGAATGTTCTGGAGTCTTAAGAAGCATGCCTCTTTCCTGCTGAAGTACAGTTTGTCTGTTTCTAACTCTCTAAAAATAATTTATTGCCTGAAAAGTAAGGCTGAGAATGTGGTTAGCAATGCACCAACAAGTACAGATTGAAAGATAAACTGTCAGAGGATGTAAATCCCAAACAGCAAGGCAGACTGGCAGGACCAAAGAGGAAGATGGGCAGAAGAGTCTGCCTGCTGCTGTGTGACCTGGAACCTACTGATGAAATTAGAATACCATACAAGCATGATTCCAGGAAAACACCATTAGCTACCAGATTATATCCATAGTTTGGGAAAAATAAAATGGAGATGCAAATAGTAAAATATTTAGCATAATTTGCTGAATAACTAACTAGATTCCAGCCAACAACTGAAATTAAAAATGAAAAGATTTCTACCTCTACTTTTCCTGTCTTAAAAATAATCTGAGATCATGCTGGGTGTTTCTGAGTTAATTCACCAACAATACAGTTATCATAAAAAACATAAATTATACTTTCATCTACCCCTGAGAATATGCTGTCTTCTTCTTCTTTTTTTTTTTTAGGAGAAAAAAAAGATTTCTAAGTCTACATTAAAATACTGAATTATTTTAACACATTAAAAAACAGCACCAGGCTTATATGACAAGAATGACAAAGCAAAAAGATATTGTTTCCATTTAACGCAAACAGTATTTAGATTTCTTGTTCAGAGGTTGAAAGCTGAATGTTTTGAGGAAAAGGCTAGCTCAGCTGGAGGGTCACATGACAGTTGCTAATTGGAAAATGTTAAAAAGGGAAGGGGGGAAGGGCAGGGTGTCCACCCTTATTGTAGCATTTGATTTTCACTGAAGACAAAAAAAAGGTAGTAGTGGTGGTTAAGATTTGGATAACTCTCAAAAGAGGCTTAAATTATAAGTAAGTAACTCGGGGCTAGCTAAGCACAGCTAAGTGCCATCAAGGGTTCCAGCAACAAGAAAGAAAGAAAGGAACGGATGGAGGGAGGGAGGGAGGGAGGGAAGGAAGGCAGAAAAGACAGAAATGTAAAACCATTTCTCTGTATTTCCATAGAGCTGTATAATGAAAATAGTCTAATCAACAAATTAGTGAATGTTTTCTACCATTACATTTACAAAATTAAAACACTCTTCACCATAAAGCATGACATTTTATTTTTCATTTATCTAAATATTTATATTTAGGGAATATATCTCTTATTAAACTATTTTGTGCTGCCTTTTCAAAAAGGGTATTCAAAACTGACAAGCTTTTGGGCAGTAAGTCAAATCAGTGGTAACATTTCAAATTAAAAAGTCAGTACATTTCTAAGATTAAGTAGCATTTCTTTAAAACTTTTTAAATGGTTTTATTTAAAAAGTCATTACATTCCCACATAGTATTCATTTTCTATGTCTCCACAAATATTATGCTAGGTTTCTTAAAATATATTCTTCCTGTGTATACAATCTCCACACAATTCAAAACAATGAACAAAATTTTTCATGATTAATGCTAATACTTTATTGACATGAGATGGGAAAGTAATAGCCCATAGCTAGATTTAAAGTTGAATTAATGACACCATTTTGATTGTGCGCATTAGCTGCAATTACCTGCACCACTCATTCTGAGCCACTAGATGGTGTGAAAAAATAAATTACAATGGTAAAAATTTCATACCATCATCACAAAAATCTAAATAATACTCTAAGATTAAACAAATTTCTAGGCATATAAAATAGTAGTGATTTTATACTGATTATTCTTAAATCAAATCCTATATTTATTTAGTGTGTGTGCAACTTTCCGAAGTCAGCCGTCTGTTCTACTGTGTGGGCCTCAAGGCTTGAATTCAGGTTGTCAGGGCAAACGCAGGCAGTTTTGCCTGCTAAGCACCTCACCAACCTGACTGTTTATCCTTCTAAAAATATACAATACTGGTCCCTGCCTTGATCCAGAAATTCATTACTTTCTTCTCAAAATCTTGAGTTCTCAATTTATTATTTTAAGCATTTGGAAATTAATGTAAGGTCTGTGTCTGCCAAAGTTTCGACAAAACTGTGAGGTTACAGCAAGAAAAAGAATCTCGAGAGACTGATTGTCCAGGACCCCTTTTGAACCTCCCAGCACAGGGGAGCAGAGTCCTCACTGGCACGCTCACTCCAAAGCAAGCAGACTGCCAACAGCCCCAGCAAAGCCTGTGATGTGGGGATTGTCAGGGAGAGCTGGTGGCTGCTCTCTTTATTCTAACCATGCACCCCCACTTCTGTCCCCAGCTGCTGACTGGGGACACACAATCATTCGGCCTATGGGGTATATATAGTGGCCAACAAGCTCATACTTCTTGACTCCTCTTTTAAAAACCCGAATTAGCCCCAGCTAAAATGCCCATCTCTAGAAGGAACCCAGTGGACTGACTAATGTTGGAACATCAAGCCTTACAAAGGTTGGAAAGAGCGGGGCGGTTCTCTTCAGATAACCCCGCTCGTGAGCTGGGCCACCTCTAATCCAAGTTCTTAGATCAAGCTTTACACATAAAATTACAGTCTTTACAAAACACATTTCTGGGAACTGAACTTCTACCTTCAGCATCCTGGAAGCCAAGCGCACACTAGGATTACACTTTTAATTTCACATGAACAGGAAACGGTGGAAGTGAGCCAAGCCCATGCCACCTTATCTGTCCTGGGGTGGGCTTCCAGCAGCTAAGCTGACGGAGGAAGGAGGCCTAAGACACACGCACGTGGCTTTACAAGCTCCGTATGTGCAAAAGGAGGACAATGTCTATGCCACTTACCCCTAAAACCTGAAAGTTCACAAAGAAGTTAGTCAACTTTTTAATTTTATATCATTGCAGTCAAATTGGTTATGGAAACAGTGAGCCTGGTAAATTTGGAAAAAGATTTCAGGAAAGGTTCCCCATAAGAACTGGGCCAAACAGGGTTAATTCTGTGACACAATTAACATTAAAGGCTGCTGTTTTAACTCAGGATAATTAACTGCTCAATAACGGACTTAACCAAGAGCCATCCTGTGGAGAAGGATGACACCAGGATGACAACGCCTGGGATCACACCATAGGGAGGCTGACTGGAGTTCAAGACCAGTCTGAGCCAGTTAGGGAAATGAGGGTGTTGGGGGGGGGGTGAGGCTGAGGTATTAGTTCAGCGGTACAACACTTGCTTAACAGGAGAAAGGCCATGGGTTCAATCCCTGCTAGTGGTGATGAGTTGTGGTAGGGCTGGGTACAAGAACCTAAAGTGTCTTTCTGGAAGCAACAACAAATAACAACACACTAATAAGAACACTGTGTGAGGCTTTGGGCATCTTAATAAGCCTTGATCACAGCTATCTGTATTAAGTCGCTCTAAGTATTCCTTAACCCATCAACCTACAGGCACTTGTGTGCTCCTGGTGCCGAGGGTGTGTCCTGGTACTGGGGAAGCTTTGCTGTGGCGTGGAATAAGCAGGAGGGAAGGAGCTGAGACTTACAGCTCAGGTGCTGAGTGCACTGTAGTGATTGGTGGACCTCACTTGCAGAACCAAGAACAGACTGTCTTCATTGAGATGTCCACTCCAAGATTCTATGATCAGCTGGGTCAAGATTTTCTGTACCAGACATCCCAGTGTTAAAATCCAACATGTGACCTTATTTTCAAAGTCCTGTTGTATCTAAAAAAATTTATTCCTCTTAAATACCCAAACTATATCTCAGATCAACCACGTTAAAGTGTTAAGACTTATGACTTATTTAACATTTCCCTGCTCATGTTCAAATCATTTCCACTCATTATTTGGTGCCAAGATAGTCTCAAAAGTAGATTTTTTAAAAAATCCCTATGGTACAGTAGAAAAATCTGAAATGAAAATGAAGAGAGCTCATACATAGTACCAGGAGTATACCACCCTGAGTTTTAGAGCTCACCGGTTCTCCAGTCCAGCATTTCAAAAAGCAGAGACAACTGTTCTTACAAAAATAAAGATGAGTCTGTGGCAACACACTTTGCCATCAGGCGTACAAATATAGCGTGTTAAGCTTTAAAAAATTACCTCAACCTGTCTGGACAGAAAAGCATTGCCTTTAAATTGTCGGAACACCAATGTGTTTACACAAAGATGAAAAACTTCTTCTATAAACACAGCTTCCAGGGGAGAATGGCAGGCAAACTCAGGATAAGCACACAGAAGAATAAGAAGGAAGAAGAAAGAAAAACATAATTAATAGCCCAATACCTTACAATGTTAACTTTCACATAAGTATATTGTTTCTGGAGGAGGCAGTAGGTGGATGTCTGCCAAGGGCTGGAGTGATAGGTAAACACACTGTAAGTTGAATCCTGTTATCTGATTGTGCTTAAATTCTGATTATATTTCACTTGACAAAATAATTAATTATTTCAAACTTCCAATTGTTAACAAGGACCCAGAAGAATTCGATTGGCATTTTTCCCTCATGTTGTAAATTCAAACCCAGGAGAACTGAGCTATGTATTTCCCCTTGACAGCTATCATTTTGGGGTGCTCTCTTACCTTGCTAAGGATGTAAATCACATCACCACGCTTAAAGGACAACTCGTCAGAAAGGGATCCAGTACAGTCCCACAGACCCTGGTAAAAATTAGCATAATCAGTGCTTCTATCTCCTAGAAAAAGAAAGACAAAGTTGGAGTTATGGCTTGAGCCACAGAAAAGAAAGGACCATCCCAGACTGCCAGAAGGTCTAAACAACTCTGGCCTGAATCACAGAACCTCCCAGTGAACCCACTAGAGCCCCTCCCCTGAGCCTGTTCATGAAGATCGTTTCAGAAAGATTTGGTTTTCCAGACCCCCCTCCATCTCCATTCTTAATGTAACCCTGCATCAATGGCATTCACGTCAGGACAGCAGATACTTTGTGCTTGCCACGTGTTCTGAAGAACCACTGGCCTTGCTGCAAAATCACCAACATGTATGGGATGGGACAGACACATTGGAAGTAACCATATCGCAGAGTTTGGAATACTTGATAACAGTAGACTTCAATATACAAATATTTGTACCCAAAGTCTCTCCAAGTTGTCTCTAAAATATTTTAGCAACTTTGAAATTGCCATTACAGATTTTTTTTGTCAGTCGGGTCTAGGACATTAGGCTCTGAGTAAACACACGACATACACTGGAGTTATCAGCTCATCCTTCTACTGGCATAAGCACAATGGATGTGGTGTGCTCAAACTGCCATACACACCATTAACTGATTGATTATTTAGTGCTCTCCGCTCTGTAATACCACAGTATCTGGGTAACAAATGCTTTGTCACTCACAGTGCGGGTCTCCTGAAACACAGCACACAGTTAGATACACTGGACGCTTTTGTTACCCTGAGAACTGTTTCCTGTTTTTAATTTCATGATAATTGAGTTTTGATGAGTTCAGGAAAAAAGAATGCAAGTAATATCAATAAGGCATAAGATGCCCGTGTGTTCACTAGCCAGGCAGAACACATATGTGCTGACAACTTCCATCTCTGGAATGTCATCTTTGAATCTGAAGGGATAATGTGAAGATGTATGCTAGATCAGGGCTGTCATCTTAGTTTTGTTAGATGGCTTTTGCAGCAGGCTCCTTGGTGCAACTAGTCACATTAGCATAGTTAGCACAGTGTTGGTTTTCACAAAATATTAATTTATCAGAGGATTTAAAATTCTCCTTAAGGTCTTTAACATTTTTTTTCAAAGAGAATCTGAATAGCATGGAATCTAAGTATTTACAGGACACACCTTTTCAATTATATCTGTAAGAAAAGAAATAGGGACTAGAAAATATAACCCACCAGAATCCCCTGTTAATTTTTATTTTTTAAGAGAGGGACAGGATGGGAGGAGGAGGCAGAGAGAGACAGACATCTATTGGCCTCTCTACTTTAGCACTTGGCCTTGAAGCACTCAAACCAGCAGGAACAGCAGCAGGGAGTGTGTAAGCCTCAGAATCCAACCAAGAGCTAACAAAGCTTATGGTCACCCCCATCACACCACCCCCACTCCCGAGCATGTAGTAAATAAATTCTGTAAATGGACACTAGAGGGCACTCCAGCTGGCCAGATATCTCCAAACATTGTCAATTTCTTTCTTTTTTTAGAAAAAAAAAATCACTTAATAATAAAGTGACTGATTTCTTTTAAAAACCACTTATTTAGACAAATAGAGATTTAGAAGTTGAAACATTCCTGTCAGATTAAATCAACTACTAAATGGGTCAAATGTTGTACCCCATGCAGTCTGTCAGTGTCAGCTTGAGAGTCAAGGAATTAGAGCAGAGGGGATGACATCATTTCACATGTGAGGCCCTCCCCACAGTTCCAGCCAAGAGGTAGAAGGGCTAAATAGCTGGTTTCCCCAGTAGAGGCCGGGGCATGCTCCCATGCTGCTCGGCCTTATGCTTGGTCCAAGAACATGGAAGAAACAAACTTGGGTTAAAAACTAAATCCAAGGATTTTGGCCAAGATGTGGGATCCCAATGGGTCCCCAGCTGTCCAGGCATGTTTCAGACCCTCTCACAATACGTTTTGTTTAATAAATCTATTAAAGTAGGGGCAGGAAAGAAAGGACAAAAAGAAAGTATATGGTGATTTCTAATCATACTCATCACTTTGGGGATTCTCTTCCCCTGGATACCCTTGGAGAAACCCCCATTAACACTAATGGGAGTTATATAAGCAGGCAAGGGGAGAGACCCCCACCGTGTGCAAGATGTATCTCTCCCTAGATGTGCATCAGGAGCATTTCATTAAACCTCACTGCTGCACGGAAGCCAGGGAGCCAGTGCTGGGGCGATGGGGGGGGGAGGGATGCCTTCTCCACCGTGCTTTCTATGACCCTGATGACGATAGGATCCAACAGCCTACCTCAATTCTGTGTCCCACATGTGAGCACTGCTGAAGAACAGTGTGTGTATGTACCGGGCAGCTTATTTATGACAGAGGTTCTAGGAAGCACCGACATTGAGGGAAAGCCAGCAGCGTGAGTATCAGCCCATCTCCTTGGGAAAGCATGCAGGGAATAGAAAATTAGGAGCAATCTTGTTTGTGGAATGTAGGAGGCTCCTCTAGTTCATCTTTAAAATGTGTCTAAACATCCGCAGACAAAAGTCGTGTAGAAATACAGCTTTGAAAGCACAGAGGGCTCACAAGAGTGAGCACTTTTTACCTAGGCCCTGGAAGACAATCCATAGGAGACTTTCCTGCTTTGCTTTGTGGTGATGGGGACCAACTGCAGAGCCTTGCATAGTCAAATACTCTCCTGCTGCCAAGAATCCCTGCTCCAAGATAGGCACGTTTTATGATATATATGGAACTTTCAGAAGCATGGTTAATGTGGTTTAGCTGTCTACTCTGTGAATTAACATCGTTCTAGCTACACCACAATAAGTATTTTGAAAACTGTCACACAAAAGTTCACCTTGTTATGTGCACTATCCTAGGGGCATGAGCAATTTTAAATAGGTTAAAAAAACAAAAAGAAACAACAAGAAAACAAGTTAACTAGCCTTTGAAATGTTTTAGACAATGTGCTTTTAAAAACATAAAATAGATATTGAGCAAAGCTAACAGAATTGTTACCAAAGTACAAATTGAACATGTAAACACCAGATACTCTACAAAGGCAAGACTATAAACAAGATGACAATGAATGAAGCATGATGATGATACTTGGAGAGCCTCTCCCTGGGTACCACAAACTTGAGAAGTGTTTTAGAAAAGGAAGCATATTTTCATAGTGTTGGAAAAAATCAAGCAGGATCATATATGAGAGATCTGTGAAAGAACAATAAAAATGAAGCACCTTGTTGGAGACAAGATGAAATCAGATTTACTTTTCTATTTTACTGATTACTATTTACACTGATGGTTTTTCATAAAATTAGGCAGTATAAAAAAATACATAACATCTTTGAGTAAGGTTAGACGTTCGTGTCATATGATGCTCACCAAGATAGCAACACCTGCCAAAGCCCAAAAGATAGCAACACCCTTGTCTATTCAGTGACCTGTGTGGCAAGTTTCTAGTCAGTGACAGCACGGGCATGAGCAAAGGTCACCACCATGCAAAGACACCAAACTGTGACTTAAAAGCACGCCACTGCATGGCAGATAAGAAAGATTGTAGAGCCTTGTGGCTATGGCATGAAAAGCTCATCTACTCACTGAACTCTGCAAAAAACTGTTTCCCCACTGTCCTCGAAGGCCAAGACTTGCATCTGTGGAAGGTCTAGCTACCTTCTACACATGCATAGAAAATTTAAAAGGAACCTGTATGCTTTTGACAGAAGCTTCGTGATCACAGCTTAACACACACACACACACACACACACACACACACACACACACACACACACACTTTACTATCAGCACAGTACTCAGGCTTCACTTGCTGCCATGTTTCACAGCTGTGTTTTACAGGGCAGTAGTGCTAATATCTATAATGATGTTGTCCTTGTTTCCTTTTTGAAAAAAAAAAGGCAAACCCAAGCCTTCTGCAACAACCTGTTCCCGCCTTCCTGTCCAGGGCCAGAATCAGGCCTCCATTTCCTTTCCATATGTCACAGTAGGAAGGCCTTGGGAAAGCTACTTCCTGAACACACACTGCTTGTCCACCGTGCTTCTGACAGCTCAAAAGAGTGATGTATGGTCATATCAGTGAGGGGAAGGTGACCCAAGCTCCAGCTCTTTACAGGACCTGGGGGTGACAGGGCAGACCTTGCCCCAGCTGGCATGTGGCTACAGCGAGGTGTAAAGTCCTGATAAGAAGGCAGCCATCTCTTCTCTCCCTGTAAAATAATTGCTGGTTTATCAAAACTAACCTCATGTTTGCACTACAGATACTTTATCTTGTGCTACTTGGAAATAACAACAAGCAAGAAAAGTTGTCTGTGTCGTGTGACTTTGTACATCATGTACGCAGTTATTTTCCAGTCTTGGTCATAATTAGTACTTGGGGCCATGTGCCAGGTGGAAATGGATAGTGCGGAATATCCGTCCCAGGCTTCTAGGCAACCAGTGTCCTTTTCTAATTTTTAAGCTGCTGTCACTGGACTCTGGCATTTCTTACCCAATTCATTTGCTTTGTGTGTTAATCATATGCAATGAAGATATGCATGGCCAACATTTAAACAGGCTGCAGATCAATTAGCGGCCTTAAGTTTATCTGATTTTTATCAAAGAAGACAGAGCTGTGGGTCGATTGTCAGAGCCTGTGTCAAGTTGACCTTTTCAGAGATGTCTACATTGCCAGTCCCCTGGGCAACTTGTTGTCCCCTGTTAGTCTCTGAATGGCAGAAGTCTCTTCTGCTCAAGCACAAAGTATACACAGATGTCTATATTACATTCTTATAGGTTTGACAGCAACTGCATGTTGTATCTATAAACTGTCCTTTAGCAGTGACACTTCCTCAATGATGATAAGCTAATTTATGCAACTAAATCTCCTTTGTGCAGAAATGAAAGCTAATTGAGTCATTACAAAGTAATTCAGGAAGGAATACCTTGTATAAATTGGCTTACTTTATAAATCCTTCTCAAGTGGTTTTCATGCATCCTAAATGGGACTAAGCAGCTTCTCAGCCAGATGACATACAGACCAAACAAGTCAACTGCTCCGGGGAGCTGTGCAAACAGCTTCAGAGAGTTAGAAAGTGACTAGAACAAGACAAAAATAAGCTTTGCCAGGCTTACCGGAGGTGTGGTGTGTGCTGTCCTGACTCCCTTTCCCTTGCTCGTCCATCTTCACCGAAGTAGCATCCTCTTCCTCCTCTGCAAATAAACAGCATTAGTGGCACACTAACAGGCCCTGTGTTTCGCCAGACAAAGTCTATGGCACTTAAATGATTACCTTTAAAAGCATGAGACACTCAATATCTGAAGTCCTTTGTTAATAACCAAACAACAACCCCACCAAGGCTTAAGCTGACCTGATACAATGTAAGATATGTACGACTCTGCTGCATATTTGTTTTAAATACTTAATCTTGTCTAGAGCAACCTTAAATCCTGGACAGCCCTTAAATCTAGTAAAGTAACAATCAGCATTATACAGAAATGCTACATTACATTGAGTAGCAGAAACAGTACAATAAAACCACAGTCCCTAAAACACCAAGATAGCACAGGGAAAAATATGTGATATAAAATACAGATAACCTGGAAGTCATCAACTGTCAGACATATTCATTGGTTTTCTCACTTAATCCTCTCACAAGATGGGCCCTACCACTTCAAGGTAATTCCCCCAAATGATACTGTGGATGTACCATGTGTCGCATACCATGGGAGGTAAGTTTTATAGATGAGTGGTTATAAACCATCATTCTATAGACAATTGAGATGTAGAAGGTAGCAAACTTCCAAAGCACGTGACTCAAACTCGCGTCTGTGGTTGTAAGCCGTGCTCTTCATCCTCCCTGTAGTCAGTGCTTTCCTCAGATTTTTCCTCCCCACACTCTAAGCACATTCTCGTCCCAGGATACAGAACAAAATAACATAAAGTTTTAAAATTTTAAAAACAGAATCAACCTATGTCATTCTTTTCTACTAAAACCAGATGTGTTACATTATTACTTTCCCTACTTAAGGACTTATAAAAATATTTAATGTAGCGTACCAAGGAAAAACTAAATTAAAAAAATCCTAACTCAAGACTAATCCACAATGTATAAATAATATATACATTGGTAGCCGGAATGACTATGAAATCAATCAACCAGTCAACCAATGTTCACTGAGGATTACCTATGTGAGAGGGAGCATTTGCCAAGAAGGCAAAGGTAATGAGACACTTCTACCCTGAGGAAGCTGACAGCCTGCTGGGGACAGAGATGAGATCTGAGGGAAAGGAGGTACCAAGGGACATCACTGATGTGTGGAACACCAAGCACTGAAGGGGTGCAGGGGATCCACTCAACCCAGGACCAACAGAAGAGCTGCAGAACATAACGGATTTTAAAGTCAGATGAGACGCTCTTTCCAGACCCACAGAAGAGCAACTTAGCGAGCACACTCACTGGACAAAGGAACTTGGTACTCTTGGGAAGAGCAAGATAGGAGAGAATGTGAGAAATGGGGGACCAGTCGGGTGGGCCGTGAGAGCCCTAGAAGGTTTCTAGCAGACAGGGAAGGACTGAAACTGCTTTAAAAATGATCATTAGATCCCATTGTCTCCGACCGTCTGGATGAGGGGCATGGGGAGTCTAGATAAAAAGGAAGGAAGTCCTGAGCTGAAGGGGCAGAGGAAACGGGAAGGAGATGTTGTGAGAGGTTGAGGAACCAGAATCGATAAGCTTTGTGCCTGTCTGCCTGCCTGCCTCAATATTTTAAGGCTCAGGTCCAGAGACCAGAGGGCAAATAGACACACCGTCACTAAGAGGCTAGCCCAGATAATCTGTGTTGTTGGGGGAAGAACACGGAGTTGTTTTTGCAACCGGATAGGGTTCATACCAGAGAAAAGGGCAACTGTAAAGTATTAGAAAAGTCTCCTGTACATTTTAACTAGTGATTAATCAACACCAGGATTTGAAGCAAGCTTCAGAGTTACTGTGCTTAGAAGTCAAATATAAGTGGTTTGAGTTTATATAATTCAACTCAGACAAAATAATAAAAGCTCCAAAATAAGGAGCAGCTGGAACTATTTGTCTTCATGCACACTGCTGAGCTAACCTCGGTAATTTAATACGGGACACTTCTTTTAACAACCATCGTCTCACTTTGGCTAAATCTCAAGGACTACTTATCACGAGCGGGTTGTTTATAGGGTGTTCTCACATAAACTCAGAAGGCAGAAACTTACAGCTAATCCCACCTACTCTTTTCACAGACGGTACATTTATTTTTAGAGGTGAAAGATGGAGCTTGCCTTGCCTTTCTCTTTCCTTCAGAGCCTCTCTCTCCAGTCTGACTACAAACCCAGTAGTAAGGGGTAAAGACCGCAGAGCACTTGTCCTCGGCATAACCACAGCGAGGGAGGAAACACTATTTCGGGCTTTCCAGAGGAAACTGGGATTTAGACCCACCATCTAATGTTTGCATCAACATACCATAAAAATAATGGTAAGAACTAAATGGTAAATGTTCTTGGTAAAGTTAGCAGCAAAATGTGAAGAATTCTCCCTCGGTTAAGTACTGAGCTGAACTCAAGGAAGCCAGTAACAGAGAGGGAAGACTGATGACCAAAGGGATTAAGTCTGGGCTGGTTTAACCCCCAGAAACAGCTGACCTGACAAAGGTTAACTCTTGAATCCCAGGCATCAGCCTGGGAATCCAGCATGGGACTGATCAAGATCCCCTGAATGTGAGTGTCAGTGAGGAGGCCTAGGTAATCTATTGAGCCTTGGGCAGCAGATCAGTACCCATCCCGAGTATACACACGGACTTTGGACTCCCATAGAACAATGTGAGATGCACTCTCACCCTGAACTCTTGGGGAAGGGTCTAGGCCCTACCCTATATGAAATGACAGACTATGGACACCCCCATGGAGAGCCTCACCCTCCCTGGGGAAATGAGGGGAAAATGGGGGAGGTTGGGAGGAGGGCACGGGAGGAGGGGAGGGAAAGGGAGAGGGACCTGGAACTGACTTGTGAAGCAACCTTGTTTCTTATCTAAATTTAAACTGAAAAATAAATTAAAAAAATATAAAAAAGTGAAGAATTTATTACCACAAATTTATCTTTAGTTTGTTAAAACATGTCTCTAGTATATGCGAGGGGTTGTAATGGTGTGAGAAAACTGCCTCTATGCAACGATTATTAAATCATCAAAATAATGACATTAAAATATCTGAGCACCAGTATTTACAGAAAAGCCTCTGTGAGGCCATCCTTGCAGGCAGGCTTGGGGAGCATGAGAGGCTTCTGCCATGCTGCCTGCTTGCATTTCAAGACTGTACTGACATTTGAGGTGAAAGCCTTATGCAATCCATCTGTCGAGTTTTCTAAATAAGATTCAACAATTCATTCATCGTGGCCTAATACTACAAATAGCTTTCACATAAAAGACAAACTCAAATTTTGTGTTTTAATTTTAGAGGGCGATATTCACAATGAATATTGACTGGGGCCTGGCACAAAGGAAGGTACTGACTAAATGCTGTGAACAAATGGACCCAACATCATGAAAGTCCTAGCGTTCATTTATTAACAGAGAAAACCCTCCCCACACCACTAAAAGCCACAGAAGAATAACTAAAATTCCAGGCAATAATTGCCTTCATCCCATATTAGAAATACATACTTTCGCATGTTATTTTACTTAGATTTATTATTAAACATATTTTATTTTCCTGCTGAGGCACAATGTCATTATATAATACTAATTAATACCTCAAATAGTCAATGTTTGTGGGCTAATATATTCCATTCAACATTTTAATAACAGTAAACAAAAACAGCTCAGCTATGCAGTAAAATCCATCAAACCACACAGATGGTTATAAGGTTTTCATTATGTGGTTTCCATAGCAATCATATTGCAAATCTGGAAGCTTCTTGCAAATAAGCAGCTTGTATTTACATGCCTTTCAGCTGCAGCACAAAACTCTCCAACACATGAAGTTATTATTCCAATCACACAGTGTTAGAAGAATCATCCGGAGGTTGCTTTGTGATCAGACAAGATGAAAATAAAGCAAGCTAAGTGCCAAAGATAATCAAATGCAGTCAGCACCGGCTAATCAGTGTGTTCTAGAAACGTCTGGTAGTCAGAAAAGGTTACTCTAAGCCCTGTCAGAAAGAGGAAACTTCCAGAACCCTTCGGACCCACACAATCCCAGAGCCTAACTGCAGCCACATTTTTTTTTAATGGTTGTTTGCCCTCCTTCCTGGGTTGAGCAAGGGCAGGAAGGAGAACAGAGTCAAGTCTATCCAAATCTTCTTAGGAAAGTCCGTGCTAGGAAATGCTTACTATGAAAAATCTGGGACTTCTCCTCTCCTTTACTTTAATCTATTTAATTTGAAAATTGGTCCAGCTTCCTAGCAAACGAATTAATGTCCTAACAAGGATCACAGATTTGTGCAGCTATGTGATGTCTGCAATAGTGCTGTTTCTAGTTTACTAATTAATGTTCCTACTTTCAGGATAAATAATAAAAAAAAAAAAGCTTAACCATCATGCTTGAGAAAGACAAAAGACTCTTGGTTGGCACCGAGCAAGGTGGATGAGTTCAGTAGCAAGGGTAGACTTTACAGTCTCTCCCAGGGAAAGGAAGGCAGCGCATGAAACTTGCTTGACTCACACACTGATTAGGTTTCTCCTGGACTGCCTTCAGGAAAGAGTGCTCGTGGTTACTGAATTACAATGCATTCTAAGCTCAACTGGTAGAGCATAAAACTCTTACAATGTATTTTAAAAGAAAAAATTATTCTCTGAAATAGAGCTTCAGTTTAGATCACTACTTGCCCAGACTTCATTTGATTATGTAATTATGTGGGTTTTTTTCTCAAGAATAGTTAATATTTATTGGTCAAATGTCCATACTATCCATGTTTAAACCCATTATATAACCAAACACTCCAATAATTCTATGAGGCATTGCTAGGTATTTTTTCCTCATTATTTTATGAATGCAAATGAAGAAATTTATGGAGCCCAAATAACTTGTTCAGGTGACATCTAGTTAGGACATATATAAGAAAGGGTAAAACTCCAGGCACACACTAGGAAGCCATAGTGTCTCTTTGACTTTCATTAAAATTTCAACTTGCTGAGAGTATTGTTCAGTAATTGCAAGTACAAGACTCTGGACACACACACACACACAAACACACACACACACACACACGAATTTACAAACACAGTCTGCTGAATTCATTTAGGGTTGCTCATTTGTCTTTAGGGCTGACTGCTTGACACTGGATCACCTATGAGGTGATCCCTGGAGAAGAATGGCTCTCCCTTCTCAGTAGCCATCATTCTCCTGGAGCTCTTGATCTCCAAGGGGAGCCCTATGAGATTCCCCCATACATTTTGACAATAACATGCAATGTTATTGCCTTAATGTAAGTTGGCCAACTAAACAGAAAAATCTTTTTGAAGTATCATATACACATATACAAATGTTTTGGATTTACAAGCTCTTCCAGATCTCACTCTCCCTCATTGTCAGACTTCTGCATCTCTTGCCTGTATGAGTCCTTTCGACTCTCTTCTTCACAACCTTTCCTCCAGCCTTCACAGCTTACCACAGACTTGGTGAGAGAACACAGAGTAAGGGGCCATGTGTATAACCCCTTCCCAGTATTGTTCCCATCTTTTACACCATAACACAAGGACTGGCATTTTGTGTCCTCAGTCCCCATTATGCCACACGTCCATCTGCTCAGGGATGGACACTTTAGAGCCTGAGCCCATGACAAGACAAGCAGGTTAGCTCAGGGCTCCACTGTGGAGGTGGGGTTCTTTCAAGTGTTGTGTATTGCAAGACTCACTCATCTTTACATTTCCCGGTAAAAGCATGTTTCCTTAAGTGTAAGGAAGAAAAGAAACCTGTGGACTTGGAAACAACTCTGCTTTCAGTCAGGACACATTAAAAATGGTACCGAATTTTGGATCCTGTGTTGGTGTTAGGGGTGTTTGAGGGTGTGAAAAACTTGAGCTGAAGACAGAGTTAGGAAAACAGGAAAGGCAAAGCCGCATGATTTTGGCACTACAGATTGTTATTCTGTTTCTAGAAGTACACTAAAAAAGATGGTTTCAGATACAGGTGTCTAGCCTGCCCACCTGTGTGAAAATGTCTTCCATGTCCACATATAGCAGACACTTAAGAAAATAATGCACCATGGAGTAAAGTGTGTGTGTGTGTGTGTGTGTGTGTGTATGTAGCAATAGTAATTAAAAGCAAGAGAGGCTGTGAATGTGAGGAGTACAGGGGGGCACAGGAAAACGAGGGAGGAGGTAGAGGGAGGAAATGATATAAACATAGTATTCATATGAAATTCCCAATAAATAAAGCAAAATTTAAAACAATATGTGTTCTTAGAAAGATACAAGCATGTGCCTAAGTTTTAGTCTTAAACTTCAACGCGAGCAGAAGTGTGCAATGGCAGAAGCAGCAGAGTCACATGTGCTCTTCAGGAGATGGGTGGGGTGGCCTGTCATGTGATCGCAAGCGGCCTCTGGCCGGTTACCTTCAGAACACCGAGAATGAATCTAGCCTGGAGCAGCCTGAGGACTTGGGGAGAGCCATGTGATAACCAGACTTCTCAGGGGGTAAAGAAAAGAGACCAGGTTCATTATCTTAGGAGTGAGCTCCTTTTTCTCAACAATTTCTGAATTTAGTAACCAATAAGGCCAACATGAAATTTCAGGCACAAAATAAGCAACAGTTGCTCAACTATACAATCAAACTAGGTTAAGCCATTAACTTGGATATTCTCAATGGTTTAACATGAAAATGTCAACATTGTACCACAAATGAAAAGGGAAATGTCACTAATGTATAATAAATTTATGTGTTATATTAAAACTAATATTTAAAAAATTGTTGAAAATAAGGGTTCTTTAAAAAACTCACTGTATACTTTATATTACAGTTGGAATGGTGAGGAAAACTCTCCAACTCAAGCAAAGAGCTCATTAGACAGAACTGGGAAAAACAAGCTCTGAAGGGAAAGAAATTTTAGGTATTTGTTCAGTTTCCCCATTTCATTACGGGAAGTGGAGATGCCGGATGTCTGGATGAGGGACAGGCAGCCTGCACTCTCTACCGCCTTTCACGCAAGTGGACCACGAGTGTTCCTACACACGCTGCCGCCCACTGCCGAGGCACCTCTCTGTTTCAGCAGCACTTTGGGCAGGCGAGGAAAGAAATAGCTTAAAAGTGGAGTTCGGAACGGGGCAAGATGGCCCACGCCTGTACCCGGGATTGGGGGGACCAAAGCTGGAAGATGGTTGAGAGTCTGCACCCAGCCTGACTACAGTGAGCTCCAGGCCAGCCTGAGCTACAGTCTCAAGCCAAGCAATCAAGCAAGTTTTAATAAACTAGATCCTTGCTGTCTATTGGAAGCAACTGTGTCACTGACCCTACTGCTTCAGCATTCTGGGTATGAGTTTATGAAACATGGATCCTGGTGTAAGAGAAGACTCTTTACTGCCACATAAATTTGTTAAGAATTCAGTAATTTTCTTAACCTAACAAAGTTGTATTAAATTATTTCTGTTATAAAATAAGTTCTTTTTGGTTCTGCATTTCTGACATAACTAAAGTTTCTTTTTAATGTAAATTAATTTTTGCTTATTATTCTAATTATAAAAAGCATTATCTACACCTGGCTAGAAAACAGAAAAATGGCAATAAGTGAAAAGAAAAGGGATTTTTAAAATTTTACACTGATTTAAACATAACCACTATTGATACCTTGAAGGCCATGTTTACTTGGTAAGGTTTTCTTTTTAAAAAGTTCTTTTATTAACAATATCTCAGGGCTAGAGAGATGGTTCAGCGGTTAATACCTGGGTTCAATTCCCAGCACCTACATGGCAGCTCACAACTGTCTGTAACTACAGTTCTAGGAGATTCTCACACACACACACACACACACACACACACACACACACACACACACACGCGCGCGTAGGCAAAACACCAACACACATAAAAAAAAGAATATCTAAAATGCATATGTATTTCATTGTCCCCAAACATTTCTTTTCCTAAATGTGTATGTTATTTATTAATTATTTTAAATCCCTTTTTAGAAAATAATTTTGTCAATGTAGGTCGTTCAAATTTCATTAAGCAAAAATACTACCTAATCATAAGTTAGTGATTAGATTAACTATAATGTGACTATCTCATTTGCTCTTCAAGTGCCTATAGTATTCTCTATTAAAAACAGACTTATTCATGCAGGCTCACACAACACAGCTGTGGCTGTTTCCTCCGCTTCCAGTCTTACTTGAATGACTGACAAACAGTTACCTAAGCTTGAGAATCTGGCACTGTCTTGGAAAAAAGTGAATATGGTGTTCTGGGGGAAACAAATGGCAGCATTTACTTTCAATGACAGAATTTAAGCTTTCAAGCGAACACTACAACTTTAGAAACTTGCAACCACCGCTGTAAGCCACTGACAGCCTCCAGCACTGACTTTCCTCATGAGAGATAATAGTAACGAAGTGCACTTTAAAACTGTGTCCGTATTTGGATTCTGAACAATGCAGTAAACCAACATTTTCCAAATGACAAATGCCTGGTGTCACACACTTACACAAGGACTCACTGTTCAAGTGCGAGACAGACTTTTGAGCTTGAATGTGAAAAAGCATGGAAAGTTCAGATCCACCTGCACTAAAGCTTCTACTGCTGCCTGTGGAGCCTGGGGTCAGCAACAGGAATATGCAGAATGACCTGCAAGGGGTCAGAGAACCCCCCCTTTCCCTTCTATGGTTGACTGGACTTGAATTGCCATAACACATCGCAGCAAACTAAATGTGGAAGCAGAATGAAGTCTAAATGTCTTGTCAGCGAGATGTAACAAATGCAAATCATATATTCTTCCTCCGACCAATTCTGAGGGGAAAAATGCAGGTGTTTTCTTTCTAGAAGTAAATTATACATATGCAATGAGTTTATTGTTACAATTTTAAGGTTCATTTAAAAGCAAGCATTTTTTTTTTTTTTGGGCTGGGCAGTGGTGATGCTCACCTTTAATCCCAGCACTTGGGAGGCAGAAGCAGGTGGATCTCTGAATCTGAGGCCAGCCTGGTCTACAGCTAGGGCTATACGGTGAAACCCTGACTCAAAACAAAAACAAAAACAGAAAAAAAGAGTCTCAGTTTTAGTTGTTTTCATAAACAAAAGCTTCTGGAAGTCTCAATCATTCTTACAACTACCCAGGATCCTTTAGCACACTCTTTTTTTTTTCTTTTAAAGAACACTGCTCTGTATTTTTCAGAGTAGGTTTGGTTAAATGTCTAAATAGTGTTCATCCACTATAAAAAAAAATTATTCTCTTGCTAGCCCGGAACACTAACCATTATTTTATGTTTCTGAAGCACGCAATCTCAGGACTGAATTGTATTATACTGTTGACTCATATTGAGCTGGTAAGTAACGTATCTCTGTATTTTCTTTTTCCTTTCCTACAAAGCCAAGTCTTTCCTTTCTTACATTTTGCAACTAGACTGTTGGAGCAAGGGCACATCCTATAACATTTTGCCTGATTAGATTTGACCCATGACTTCAGTGAATTGAGAGTCCTGGTTACCAGCTTTAAAAAGTTCTGCTACTATCTATAATTTCTGTGAATCTTACTGAGTCCAAATAATCAGGGTTTCATCTTCCAGGTGGCAGAAGGACTCTGTGACATTTATGTAGTAGCTTTTCCTTCTCTGCCGTCTTCTACGAAGTCTCAGATGACCTAAGTTTTACAGAACCCACCTGCAGTGGGCACTAAAGAGCCCTGGGGGGCGATCACCACAAGTTAGTCCTATTTTCCTCCCTGGCTCACTCACTAATAAGCAGTTGGCACTAAAGAGCCCTGGGGGGCGATCACCACAAGTTAGTCCTATTTTCCTCCCTGGCTCACTCACTCATAAGCAGTTGCACAGCAACTCTCTCTTAAGTCTATCTCAGTTAACCCAACTTCAGACACTACAAATTCCTACTCTCTACAGAAGTTCAAAATTTATTATAAGACTCCCTATACTTCTAACACCTCTCTCATGGTTCATAGTTAACTCCAAATAGGCAATTCAGCGACTTCATTTTCAAGTCCTCTTGTGATGTAGTTTCACCTGGGCCAGAAGCCAAATATAAGTCCTACTCATCTTGAAGACATGGCTCAATCAATCTCAGAACCAGGAAGCTTTCCGCACACCCAGCAGGCAACTAGCCACTGTTTCCTCTGTGCTCCTGGATGCATAGAGACCTACATTCATGACCTGCTCGTTGCAAACATTTGTTTCCTAGTCTACTTTCACCAGGCATGACCTCCCTGAGAGCTTCTTTATATTACCACAGACCAGCACAGGAGGTGGGACAAAATGGTTTCTAAGAATTGTTTGTTGAGTCAAAGTTAAGCGGATTGACTAGCTAGGCATTCCACTGGAGCTTCTGTTACTGCTTGCTAATATTAGCAATCAGAGGAGAATTCTGACAGAAATGGAGCCGTTTTCTCTGAGCTACTGTCCTTACTAAGTCCAGAAACAAAGTACATGCTATTATATAGTTTCTACCGTACTGATCATCATCTGCAAATTTCAGATGCCTCTTCAGAGGCCTCTTCAAAATCTGTACTCATTAAATACATTCTGGCCAAAGAAACTGATATGCTTTCATCTCCCTGACTTTTCTCCCTCACCTACTTTGTTTATAATTAAAATCCAAACAAAAATCTAAAATGCTTATGGGCTTTAATAGCATTCATTTGTGTCTAGGCTTTCTCCTTAGTTCTGGAATCCAGCTTCTAAAGTCTATCAGATATATTCAGTTGATTGCTCATCTTTCCCTGATGGGTAGCACAGATTATGATAACTACTTCTGTCCATTTAACCTCCATAATTAAACTAGGTAGAGTTGAACAGCTTCCTATTTATTTCCTATATCCTTTAGCCCCACTCACTTTCAATGTTACTTTCACTCGTAGCCTCCATCTGAAAAACGAAGACATAATAGCATAACTATTTTATTACCTTAGTTCCCTCTCTGAATTATTTTTTATCTTCGTGTGTGTGTGTGTGTGTGTGTGTGTGTGTTTTAGTACATGTAAACAGTTGTAAATGCATGGAGGTCAAAGGACAACCTTGCATCTTGGTTCTTGCCTTCCACTTCGTTTGAAATAGACTCTTGTTTGCTGCTGTGTAAAGCATGCACTCTTCCAGGAATCCTCCTGTCTCAACCTCCTATGCTTAAAGGAGCACTGAGGTTACAGATACATGCCACCACATGTGACTTTACATGGGCTCTTGGGACCAAAACTTTGATCCTCAATGTCAAGCACTTTACCCACGAAGCCATCGATCCCTAGCCACTCTTACTCCCACACATACTTTGTATCAGTCCCTCTAGGTTGAAGGTCCCAAGTTGCTGACATCAGAAAAGTCAACCATCCTAATTGGGGCTAAAGAGTCACTCTCAGTCCCTCAGTTCTTTGGGCTTAGTTGGCTGTGTCCAACTATAACAGATACCGGTGCCTAGAAGGCCTCAGTCCAAGGAATAGAAAGGATCAAGGGCACGGTCGTGACTAGTCAATATTTGTAAATCAGTTATCAAACAACAGCCCACCTGTACTTTTCCCTTGCCATTGTATGCTTTCACTACAATACATAACTTCCAGTCTGAGATGTTGTGATGAGCCACGCTGGCATCCCTGCTTATCACCTGCATGCGTTGGTCACCCAGGGCAGTGGCTCCCAAGACTGCAGCCGGTGTTAGAAATACCGATGGGTCTTGTCAAAAAATCCAGTGCTACGACCCATACATAAAGATTCTGTTTCACTAGATTTGGGGGAAATCTTTGAGTATGCAAGTTGCCAGCCCATGCTGCTGGTCCAGAGACAATGCTTTGAGAGTCTGTTATCTGCAGCCATATCTCCTTCCACATGACTTACAAAGTTGAGTGTTCTAGGACCAGGACTGCAGTTTGGTGGGTAGAGTGCTAGTCTAGCATGCACGAAGCCTTGTATTCTAACCCTAATACTTCATAAAGCAGACACGTGGGACACGCCCCTAAGCTAGCATGCACGAAGCCTTGTATTCTTACCCTAATACTTCATAAAGCAGACACGTGGGACACGCCCCTAAGCTAGCATGCACGAAGCCTTGTATTCTTACCCTAATACTTCATAAAGCAGACACGTGGGACACGCCCTAAGCTAGCATGCACGAAGCCTTGTATTCTAACCCTAATACTTCATAAAGCAGACACGTGGGACACGCCCTAAGCTAGCATGCACGAAGCCTTGTATTCTTACCCTAATACTTCATAAAGCAGACACGTGGGACACGCCCCTAAGCTAGCATGCACGAAGCCTTGTATTCTTACCCTAATACTTCATAAAGCAGACACGTGGGACCCGCCCCTAAGCTCAGCACTCAGGAGGTAGAGGCAGGAGGATGACAAGTTCAAGATCATCCTTGGCTCTGACTCTACCCTACTTCCTGCACCCCCCCACAAAGTTCAGTGTATCTTCAAATATTATTTACCTTGTTAATTTGAAAACATGGTATGCCTTATCAAACAGCAGCAAAGTAAAATTAATTATAGCAAAATGATTAAAGCAGGAGTTTATCCCACTTATACTCAAGAAAGTCAATGGAATGACATAAATGCAAATGAAGGCTGTGCTTCAGAAGTCATCCTCTCTCACTAGTTTTACGGATTCAGCCAAATCACACTTGCTCAACTCCAATTTTCTCATCTGAAAAACAAAAATTATAAAGTGAACCCTAGAGAATTACTCTGAGGACAAAAAGAGGTAAGGTACCCGTTGGACACTGCATAGCAGATTTATAGCTGTTGTCATATGAGGATTTACTGCGTGCAAAGACTACTAAACACTTTGTATTTAAATCTCATTCAGTCCTCAAAACCCTTTGATGAAGATACACTATTACTCCCATTTCCCAGGTGAAGAAATAGAGGCATGGGAGCATTTCAGGAACCAGTGCCACAAACACAGCTGGAGGAAGGAGTGGCCGGATATGAACCCGGGCAGTCTGCTTCCAGAGCCCAGTTCTTCCTGTCAGTGTAGACATATTTCACTTGTTCATATACTTGTCAGTTAACTAACCAGCACTTTAACCTTTTGACGTAACATGGAACTTATGAAAAGAATAAACTCATGGTGTCATGTTCTTGCTTTTAACACTCTTCAGTGGCAAAGTAACATGGCTAACTGACAATAACATATCCTCCCTGAAAGTAGTATCCATTGCTGAAAAACTGAAGAGTCAATTTTGTAATGGCCACAGAAAATGGAAAGCGTGGCATTTGCCCCTTTCATTTTTCTTTCTGTTGGAAAGCAACTTGCAAATGGAAAAATAGCGTCCATCACCTCCCTCCCAGAGACTGAATATGATGAAAGACAGAGGGAGGCCAAGCCCTGAAGCAGGCAGGGCTGAGAGCAGCTTCTATCCTAGCCAGGAGCCCAGGGAGACTGATCAATCCTGAAGAAGATAGCCCTGGCTCCTCACAAGAGTTGACTGCAGTAAGACATAAAAAGTGCAGCAAATTAAAGCTCTTTACACAACACAAAGAACAGCACTCTCAAAATACAGATTTGCATGGACCTATCAGGGGCTGGGCATTGATATTCAGAGTGACAAGGAGCTTCCAATTCTAAGGTAAATGGTATTTTCTTGGCACAGACATGGATTTGTTTTAAAGCATTTTATAATGGCCAGGAAAAAGAAGCCATCCTAGAACCATGGTGTTTCTGTAGAATGGGACTCCTCCAAAGAAGCAAGGAAGAACTGAAGGGAGGGAGAGAAGGTGAACACACAATGGTCATCTGAAGGAGGGTTCCTGCAAAATAGTATTTGATAGTCTTCCAAACACACAGAACAGAGGTCTGAGTTTAAAAAACAAAAGCCTTGTTCAGGTTTGACTCCCTAACGGGACAGGCTGAACTCTCATTTGGAAGTTTCTTGTCCTTGGATTCCAGAAATAAAGCCAACATAAACAAAATGTTTTATGTAACAGAGCCAAGGCATTTTTAATATACATGACAGGCAAGCTGTAGCTGATTTTTTTCCAAGGTTACACACAGCATTTCAGTGTAGGAAATTGAGTAAACTTCAACTTCCCACCCTGCAAGGACAAATCCTAGCCACTTTAGGGAGCAAAGGCTATACAGTGTCAGGACTGCGAAGCCAACCCTTCTCCTGCTCTCCAGTATGAGAAAGCGTTCTTGCTACCCTCAGAACATGACTGTTCAGACACTATTCTTTAATGTAAGTATGACATTTAATAAGCGTATCCTGGCACTTCTAGTTGATAAAATGTTATGCTATAATTATGTACACTATATTAAAGTACAATTCAGGGCTTTATTTCCATCTAATTAAATATGTAATCAAATATGCACATTTAGTAGCCTGTTCACTATCGTCTTTAAAGGACCATTCAATGTTTATTGTCCTTGCTTAGAGTGAATAATCAATTTAAAGATGATACATAAAATAACAGTGGAAACTCTCCTGAACTGCTTAGCCCACCTAGAAGAGTGATGCCGACTCTCCAAATGCTGTCTAATTATAGGACTTAGTTACTCCCACTGTGCCTAAAGAAAGGTACTTATCAGCAGTGGTTACAGAATTCAGGTAGCTTTGTTAAAATGGCTTTATCATATAACCCTTTTACTTAGCTTTAGAAAACAATTTCTGGATTTAAAAAAGTCAAGAAGAAAAATTATCTCAATATAGTCCAGGGCAGTGAGGAAATACAATATAGGACTTGGCATGTGTCCACAGGAAAAGTCTGGCTCCCAGATGCTTCTTGCTAACCAACAGTGGATTCAGTAATGTTTAAACAACTGACAATGTGCACTCATAGCACTGACGACATAGGGACCAAAACTGCAGGAGCTTGTCTCATAAGCATTTTCATATACTGAAAACTAAAATCCAAACAAAAAATTCATAGACACACACTACACCACACATTTTACTGAATAAAAGATTCAACATGCACAGTAATATTCTTCACAGTAAGTAGATGCCACCAAATTAATTAAAAACTACATAAGGCATATCACCTCAACAAAACAAAACATCTCAATATTTTTATTGTATTAGTCCTTGAAGATGAGAGCATAACCATGAAATAACTGCAGCAAACAGACAATTGTCTCCATAGCTCACTCATTATAATACTATTTATTATATAATATCCATGACCTCCTAGAGTCTGTCTGCGCCTGTGGCTAACATGTGCTAGTTTGAATTGAATGAAATTGTATTTGGCTATTTTTGACTGCCTCAAATTGCACTCTTACAAAGATTTGAGGGTAAAATGAAAATTCTGACATGGACTTTTGACAGCAAGTGGCAGCCGAACATTCTTAGACAAGAAATGCCAATGTTTCTTTATAACTGGCCATTAAGTGCATCATGAACTCAACAGTCTTTCCAAACAAGAATATGCTAAGTAAAATCTGCATTTACTATAGTATACACTCAAGCATAAACAAATATTGTTACTATTTAATAAAAAACTGTCACAGATTTAGCCAACAGTGAAGAAGCCATGATACAAATAAAATTACTTTGTGATACTTTTTTTTCCTATTCCCAGATGACACGTTTCTCTGAGATGATATTCTGTCTCTCTTGATACCAAACAACTTCTGTCACATAATGTTTATGTCATGTGAGTTTTACCAATAAATAGTAAAACAAAACAAAGCAAAACAAAATGGGTTTGATTTTCTGGGAGAAAAAGACTGACTGGCACAAGAAATAAAATAAGTTATTTAAATTAGGACTTCAGCTGATTGGAATGTCAACTCTATTTTTACTACATACTCCAAAAATTGCCACATTGGTTGGACTTAGTAGGACTTCAAATGCAAACATCTATTACTCTTAAGCATTTAAAACTATAGCCTGTGACAGACTTTGATGATCCCCCATGGGAGGAGAGGAGGGAGAGGGAACTGGGATTGGTATGTAAAATAAGATTGTTTTTAATTTAAATAAAAATTAACTAAAAACTATAGTCTGCATGTAGCTCTAGATGAGTTTCTACCTTACTATAATTTTTCCAGTAAATCTTTGTGCAACACAAACGTCATCTGTGTTCTAAATTGTATCAAGAAGCCACTTAGGATAACTTACTTCATAAAGCCAACAAGTATTTCTTTTTGTCAAGAAATAATATTAAGAACATAAAGATCATTGGTGCTCAGAAAGGATATGTCTAGCATGGAGCCTTGTCTATAGCAAACACGCAGAATTCTGTTTATCTAACTTGAATTAAAGCTTATAGATCACATGACTATAATTAAATCACTGTTGCAGGGTCTTTGCAGCAATAATGAATTACTCCTGCAGAAGAGTGTAATATAGTCAATAGCTAAGCTGAAACAAACTTGTCTTTCTCTGCTTGTCCAAGAGGACAGACAGACTGTGCAGGGAGGGACAGAGGCAGCAGTTTATTTAAATACCTGAGATGAAACTCTGGGTCTAAGATGAACAGAGAGCATCAAGTGAGCTATCCAGGAAGCTTTTGCCTTCTGGGTGCCTGGAAAGTGTTGGGTTTTCTGAGGACTCGAACCCCAAGTTTGTACAATATTCAAACTTCTCCAACCTCAAGTATGGTGCTCCCAAGTCCAGAAACCTGACACCATTGTGGAACCCTTGAGGCTCCAGCAGTAGCAAAAGCAGAATCGTGGAGAAAAGCCTCCAGAACCAGGATATAGAGAACTCCCCAGGGGAAGGTGCAAACCTGACAAGCTAGACAGTATCTGGAGCTAAAAGAGCAGCCAAGTAAGCATGCAGTCCCTGTGTGGCCAGCTCCACTAAAAGTTAACAATGCTCTACTAGAATGCTTAAACACAGAAATTAGGGAGAAGGCCAACGAATGCATATCTTCATGTTCAGACTTTTGCCAAGCTAGAGATGCAAACCACACATTATTAGCCTGGCCCCTTTGCCTTCCTAGGGCGGATCCCATGGGGATATCTTCTGGGACTTTGGGCCATCTGTTTTTTAATGTCTCAAGCAATGGAGTTTATTTCACCACTTCCTTTGGAAAGTCTCTCTCTCTCTCTCTCTCTCTCTCTCTCTCTCTCTCTCTCTCTCTCTCTCTCTCTCTCTCTCTCTCTCTCTCTCCCTCTTTCTAAGGGGGGCAAAACCAAGAGTAGGTAATATAAATGTTAAAGCGATTTGACAGTTATGTTTCAAGTATTCCTATTTATGAACCCTTTCTTGAAAGCTTCCATGAGTACGCGTCCCTACTTTGACTCTAACAGTGACTATGCAATAATCTGGCCTCCAAAGAGAAAACTAGCTGCCCACATCTCAGTGTGTTTAAGGCATCTTTGTTTATTAAGCTCCTGTACCTTTGCACACTTTCATCTGCATGCTCTAAAGGTGGTGTTTACAGGCAATAGGGTGTTCAGACAGGCCCTTCCAGAGACCTCGCTCCACTGGCCACAGGCTTGGTTCTGATCTTTGCTTCTTACCAGTTTCTCAATGGTCTTCTGTGACATTCATCCTTGGTTAACACACTCTCACTAACACTGCCAACACTATACACTAGCATAGTGGCTGTTTAACTAAAAATTGTTCTCTCTGTGTGTGTGCGCACGCGCCGGTGTGCTCTTGAGTGTCCAAGCACTCATGTGAGTCACATGACTAGTTTAATTGACTTATTTAAAAAGCAGGTTTCTTTTCGCTACTGTTCTCATTTCATATTTCACTTTTTCAGCTTTCCCTTGTTTGCTGATTACAACAGATAACCTTTCCAAATGCCTTCAAATGAATGCTAAGCTGTCATAGAAGAGCAAGTGAACACCTCTGCTCAAATCTTACCCATCTCTACATGCTTTGGGGTTACTGTCATTTACACCTAAGTCTTACATGAGATTTATTTATAAATATTCATGGACTTTTGTTTTGTTTTGTTTTTTCAAGACAAGGTTTCTCTATGCTGTCCTGGAACTCACTCTGTAAACCAGGCTGGCCTTGAATTTAGAGATCCACCTGCTTCTGCCTCCAGTGCTGGCATTAAAGGTTGTTAACCACCTTGACACACATAATCAGGGCGTTTCTAAGAAGCTCTGGGTGGGATATAAGACATGTTCATGGAGAAAGGATGATGGAGCCGTGCACAATGTTATCCCGTGGGTGGGAGGATGCAATGGACAATGTGGGAGCAGGCCCAGAACGTGTGGGCTATGAGAGAGGGTTGGTTTAACGGAAGGGAGAGTGAGAGCGAGACCGGGGAAATGTACTCAAGCTGGCCATGACGGTTCCTAGGCCTTCCTCCTTTTAGTCCTCCTAGAATTCCCAGGAGAAGTGCTGCCTAAGCATCTCTCTAGCCACTAGTAACCTCCCTTCACTAGCACTCCAGCTGCTTGTGTGACTCTCACATCTCAGCTGGTTTTTAAACAGGAAGATCATCATTTGCATACTGGCTACACCAGATTCCCAGATGGTAGCCTTCAAAACTCAGTTACAGTCCTGTGCTCGGCACATCTTCTCTTCCTGTTGCCTTTAATGAGTAAGCAGGCACAGAGTCGAATGTCATTTCCTGGGGAATGCCTCACTAGAGATGACTAGTACACCAAAGGGACTGGTAATCCAAGTCAGTCCTGCTGTTAAGACCAGATGATCTATCTCTAATGGTACAAAGGACTGGCGAAATGAGAGCTTTGCATCACTCAATGTATTCTATTACATAAATTCATTTGAGATGTTCCCTGGGGCGGTCATGTTAAAGTTCAATGACGCTTTGGGCAATCAGGCAGGCTTCAATACTGACAGCATACAATGTGGCAATCATTCTTTTAGGTCTCTGTGATAATTGATGCTATTTGGGCAAAGATTATCTTAAAGATACCTTCTTGGTTTCTCTTTATTTAACTAATGAGTCCACTAACTAAAGGCTGGTCTGCTGAAGACATAGTTTCTGGAATTCTAAGGAAGAAGGAAGGCATTAAGGGATATGCCAAACAACACAGGTTTGCTTCATGCCTTGAGGCACTTAAGGCATCCATTTTTATGTTTGCCAAATAGCTGTATGAAAAGTAAAAGCACAAGATTCACACAACAGCAGAAGAGAAAAAAGCCACCCAGTGGTATGTGATTCACTCCAAAGCGAGGGCGCTGTGGAGGTTTGCAGAAGCAGGACAGGCACGAGCTGGACTGAGAGAGGCTTTCTGGGTGGGTGCAGTTTGTCCTGGGCCAAGAGGAAGAAAGTGGGGAGGACCAAGCGCAAAAGGGAACAGTGAAGAAAGAGCAGCCGCCGCGCCAAGTAGACTGGAGGTGAACAGAAACTCCAAGCTGGGAAAGCATGGGATGCCTGAGGACACTAAGTCACCACTGCAGCCATGAGACTGGCCGGAATGAGACCTCAGTGCAGAAGAACCCTGAGGCAACAGAGAGGGATGTGTGCTCTAACCTACAGTCGACAGACAGCCCTTCTGTGAATGTTAGAGGAACAGAAATGTATCATGCAGGAAATATCCAAATTCCCTTTTTCCTTGAAAGCATTTCCATTATTAAATGATTTCTGAAGGAGTTGTGAAGTTTATATGCATTATCTCCACGCTTAGATAAGATGTTCTGGACACACCCAGATCACCAGTGGGTATGATAATACTGCATTTGTCACTATATATGTCAGTGTATGGAACCGTGCTATCCTATACTTATAAAAACACTGCATTATACCCCCAAAATATATAGAATTATAATGTCATCTTAATTATTCATAATGGAATGACCACAAATCTCTACCCAAGTGGGTTAGAGAAAAGTGCTATTTTTAAACTACTAAAACAGAATGGCATGGAAAGCATACAGACCTTAAGGAACAGTTTTTATTGTTTCCGATGCAGTGGCCATGAAGGCTTGAGACAGGTGTGGATACAGAAAACATGACAAGGTGTAGTGTACATTAGACTTTGACACTGGACAGGATGGTGCATTTCACTTCTTAAATAGTTACATTTCATATGCTTGTGTCTAAATCAACTTATGGTATATTTGACAATCTAGGTTATTAATCTATAACCTTAGAACCTACACCATATCTAATATAAAATATATCAGAAAACAGAGATCATGTGCTGTGCAGATGAAAAAATAAAAAGCCAAACCAGGCAAAGTTGTATCTCTTTGCTATTTCACTGGAATTTCATCCATGAATTAGTTCACTTTTGCAGCACAATGATTTAGTTCAAGGCAACAAAAGGAAGTGCAGAACAACATGAAAGATAGCGGGGAATTTAGTCTGCCTGAATGTATGGAGAGCCAGCATGGATGAAGTCTGCAGTAGCTGGCGGATAATCCGATGGGGAGACACGATGACCAAGGAAAGAGTTCAGGATGGGTTTGAGGTATTTACACTTTGCTAAACTCAAGTGACCAAAGGTACTGTTAACAGACATAGCCTTGGAGGTGGGGGCAGGGCTGGGGTGGGGCTGAGTTACCCAGAGACTGTGTAAAGGAAGAAAAGCTATTCAAATCCCCAGATTTCACCTCATTTGCAGAATCACATTGTGCACCTGATAGACTGGGCAACCTCATATCATTGTATATGTGAGCCTCATGTTAGAAACTCAGCAAATGTCTCTCAAACGTCACTTACGCATAGGTCCTCCTTGAGCTGGTTCTTGTCCCCAGTCTCCCTGCCTGGTTCCCTGAGGTCCTACTCTCTGGTTCCCAATTGCTCAGTACCTTAGACCCAAAGTCTTCATGCCTGGTGCTTCCCATGCTGAGAAGAACTTTGGCTTTCTCTATTTTCCAGTTTTACCTAAGAGGTTTGCATTTAAATGGCATCTTTTCCTTGGCTATGGAATAAAACAGTTATTCCTTCTGAAGCCATCCTCTTATCTTTCTTCTTGGCATTCTTACTATAATCTGTAATGACTTTTGACACAGGGTATCTTTTTGCAGCCCAGATTGACCTTGAACTTCTTATCCTCCCACCTTAGATTCCAAAATACTGGGATTGTAAGTACTATATGCCCAGCTCCATAGTTATCTTTTTTGCTTTTGTTTTTTTGAGACAGGGTTTCTCTATATAGCCCTGGAAGTCTAAGAACTTGCTCAGTAGACCAGGCTGGCCTTGAACTCAGAGATTTACTGCCTCTGCCTCCCGAGTGATGGGATTAAAGGCACCACTGCCCAGCTGCCTTAATTAAAAAAATAAGTTCATCATTTCTATGCCTACATTCCCGGAACTCACATGAGAATCTGGCACATAGTGGGCTTTCAATAAATGACATCAGAATGCATGAAGAGAAGGTAAGACACAAGGTGTCACTAGTAAAGAAATAAAAGTTCAACTGAAAAACAAATGACTTGAAATAAGCAGTCACTGAGTATCAGCGCTCACTGGAGTGCTGAAATGCTCAAGGTGTCCCTACAGACTCCCTTATCTGAAAGACCAGTTTCCAGCTGGTGGTGCTGTTGGGAGACTGTGGCACCTTTGAGATATGAGACCTAGGTAGTGAAATAGGGACAAAAGCCGGGAGTGAGTGTGCTGCAGAATAGGGTGCTGAAGGTGACACCTGAGTCTGGCTTCAGCCTGAGCTCTGTGCCTCCTGTTGGCAGCCACATGAATAAGCCCTACTCCAAGCCTCTGCTGCTAGGATCCAAGCCACCTGGCAACCATGCCTTCCCTACCACAAGGGATCGCACCTCTAATGGAGCCAGAAAACACCCTTCCTCCCTTTGGATGCTCCTGCCAGGTGTTTTGTTAAAGCACGTGTCGCTTTTCCTAAGTATCACACATAACAAAACACAAGATGGGAAACCAACAGACGAGATAGTTTCAAGACAAAAGGTGACCAGGGGCATTAGTCTGTGGAACTGAATGTGAGGTCCAAGACTGATGACTGCGCGAAGACCAATGACTTTGAAGAAGCCATTTCCGTTATGGGTAAGGACAGAAAACCAAATTCCAGGAACTAAGGGTGAACAGTAAAAAGGGCATGAAGACAGGGACCACAGTGAGCTCTCAAAAGCACCGAACAGGAAGCAGAGGGTGAGCCCATGAACGGGGACAAGGAGTGTGGAAGGGGCCAGACAAGGATCTGGGACCCAGCTACAAAAAGAGCTCGAAAATACCCCTCACCTCAGCTACCAAGTCTCTTTGTTCTGTGGGGAAAATACCCCTCACCTTGGCTACCAAGTCTCTTTGTTCTGTGGGGAAAATACCCCTCACCTTGGCTACCAAGTCTCTCTGTTTTGTGGGGAAACTGTCTGACCCATCTCAGATTCTCTAAGGAGGAACAAAGAGGCCTGTGGATATGAAGTGGTCTGAAATGGTTTCTTTGTAAGAACTCTAATGAAGTTCTAGTAACAAGAAACACATCTAAAAATGAAGGTTTTCTTTGAAACAACATCAAGGTGAAGTCTCACTTAGCTTAATTAAGTTAGCCTGGATTTTTTCCCACTTTGATGAAAGCTTTGCACTCTTCAACTACAGTACTTGCTGAGGCCAGAAATGAGGAATGCTTATATTTATCACTGGCACTTTGTTGAACTTGTCCGTTCTTATTAATCACAGCTTTAAAGTAAGCAGTCGAGATACTCTTAGGAAGCTGATATTCCCAGCTGACCTATCTGCAGAAATAGTGATGCTTGATACTCTCCTGCTGCAGAAAGTCTCTGCAGAAACACATGTTTGTGAAGCTGTGTGTACACGTGTGTGCATGGGTGTGTTTCTGGGACCTAAAAAAGCTAGAGGTTTTTGTGTAGCAACCAGAAACTTTACCATATTCTATCTTCTGACAACATGGAGAATCAAAAGCAAAAGCTGCCCATGATCTGTTTATACTCTCCATGGGAAGAAACTCTTATCTAATAGATGAAGACTCCAATTTAAAAGCTTGGTATGAAGGTAGTTGGAAGTTAGGCCTCTAACTGTCGAGGATTCTAAGACGTTGGGTTATGTGCAGACACAAATTGTGAAGTGTGACTACCTGACCTTCTGGCACAGTGTTAGGACTCTTCATCTAAGGTTCACAGAAAAAAAAAATCCTAATGGGTCAGGCCCATTAGCATCTTTATAAATGTCAGCATTTTAGTTTACTTGGTGTGGCTGATATTTGCTTACTTTCTGGTTCCGAAGTTTTGATATGCATGCTATTGTTTCCTTTAGCTATGTAGATATAAATGTGTAAGCCTGAGAATTTACAATTCAGAGGCTAAATAAACTAAACAATCAATAATTTCTAGTGATCCTATTGGGAGACAGCATCAGCATATTTACTGAATTCAGTAACTTTCTTCAAGAGCAAGAATATGCCAGGTAGGGGCTGGAGAGATGGCTCATAGATTAAGAGCACTGGCTGCTCTTCCGGAGGTCCTGAGTTCAATTCCCAGCAACCACGGGGTGGCTCAAAACCATCCATAATGAGGTCTGGGTGCCTTCTTCTGGTGTGTAAGCATAAATGCAGAACACTGTATACATCATAAATAAAATTTAAGAAAAAGAATATGCCAGGTAGTGGTGGTGCACAACTTTAATCCCAGTACTCTGGAGGCAGAGGCAGTCAGAGCTCTGAATTTGAAGCCATCATGGTTTATAGAGTGAATTCTAGGACAGCTAGGGCTACACAGAGAAACTCTGTCTTGAAAAAAAAAATCAAAAACCCAAAAAGAAAAAATAAACAAACAAGAATACTAGCAAGCTTCTTGCATTAACAATATTGAGATGTTAAATAAATACACTGTGGTTCTGTGAAACTTAACCAACATCTTTCTATTGCATTCCAAAGAAAGAATGGGAAAACGTTAGTTAGGACTTAAGGTCACTTATAACAATCTTAGTGCTAGAGACTGCAAGGTCCACATAACCTTGGTATTAACTTGGTGATATGAGTAATGAAAGAGAATAAAGTTAAATGTATTGGGGGGCTTGTAACTATTTATTGATTAAATTTGCATTTGTGCTCACTTGCTGGAAACTACTTCAAATTTAAGCACTCAAACACTGTTCTTTTTTATGTATACTTAATAGTTTCATTGAAAAATTTATAGCTGCATTTTACTTTACATTCCATTTTAGATGCAGATAGCTGGACTGAATAAATTTAAAGTGTAATTGAATGACCAAAGGATAAAAACACCCTTTGCTGGCTCCAAATAGTTCAATCTGTCATTACAGTAGGAAAAAAAAATGAATTCACACTCACACACAGGAAAAGAAAAAAAAAAAAACAGGTTAATGGAATAGAGATCTATCTTCCTACTTTACCCTCTCTTCTAGACCATTGCCAGAAGACATTTCCAGTGCAATTCCCCAGAAGTGGCACATTTAATAGGCTAATGGGCGTTACCATTCTTGTGACCCAGCTGATTCTATTCAATCTATGCCTAGAGAAATAGTGTTGTTGTTAATACACAATTTCCTGCCACTAAAGGGAAAAGGTCAGGCAACTCACTAAATGAGGGGGAGCAAGCTAGGTTGATTTCTGAGACTATTTCCAAGAACTGTATCTTGCCTTTGAGATTCACAATGAGACAAAATTACTCTTCTGTAATTTTAATAATAAACTGACCATACATTCTGAAATTGTGCCAGACGAACTCATCAATCAGATCAACACACTTTGGCCAATATATTAGTTGTGCTTATAAAAGTATGTTATAGTAACATCACAATGTTTGTAAATCTAACTGGCCTATGTTAATAACTAGAAATAAAACAGAAAAAAAATGGCAAAACAGCAGGGTACTTGAAGAAAAGCCAAAAACATTCAGATTGCCCACAATAACATTCTCTCAACTCTTCCACACATACATAGAAACCTCTAAACACTGAGAAATCTAGACATTCATTCGTGTTCTTTTATGAAGCTAGTTAAAAATTAATGAACAAAAAATTAAAGAGAAAACACTGCAATAAAGCTGGAATATTCTAACTGAAAAAATTCCTGCAAAACTATTTACAGTCCCACAGAATCATAAACATTTTTCAAGAAATACTTCAAAACATAATTTTTTAAGCAATGTTTTCTTCTTACTGTTGAGACCTAAACAATGAATGTTTATTTCACATTAAAAATACACTTACTAGAGCAGATCTCTCCTTCTCAGAAAAGAGCTTTTCAATTTAAAGTAGCATGTCAAGGCTTAGACATTTTCTTCAGACAAATCTGTGTGCCTCATCTTTCAACTAACAGGGTTAGTTTTCAACAATATGGAATTGACAGAAAACTGTGTGGAAATAATAATATTATTTAACTCTGGGAGAATAACCAACTGGACTTCAGAACTGGACACAGACCCACAGTCTGAAACTGCGCTCCATGCTCCTCATCACACACACCTCAAAAGGCATTCAGATTTCACAGAAGCAGTGAGAACAAGCTTGAGTCTTAACCCAGAGAGATGCCTTTTAAAATTAAAAGTATCTTCCCAGTTTCAAATATTTAAATGAACAAAACGTCTAACTCTGAGATAACTTTAGGGCCTCCTTTGAAAAAAAGCTCCCCTCTGTAGCTTCGGGCTTCAGTCTGACAAACCTGCTGAACTGTGCAGATGTTGGTTACACAGGGGAAGGAGGAAGAGGGAGACATTCCACAGCGGCTTGCAGCAGCTCCTTCCCCAGGGGCAGGGCTGCAGGCTCTATAAAGCTCAATCACTTTGTACAGCAATTGGGGAATCCCGGGCAGAGGCAAAGAAACCCCAGAGCAGCTTAAGTTTCTTGCAGCACTACAGCAACAAGTTAACACTACTTAAAGAATAACCAGCTATTTCCAACGTTACATGGCCTTGAGCCAAAAAAACATATGTATGTCGGGGAGGAGAGACAATGAGGAGGAACACCTGTAGTGAGAGAAACATAAGATGTCCATACTCCTAAGTTCCAAGCTACTTAACAGGAGGCCTTCCTTGAATCTTTGCTGTAGAAACAACTGAGCATGTGATCTTTGTTCTCGGTTAAGATTCTTCTTTGGGTGGTGGGGAGAGAATAGCGTAGTTGAAGAAACACAGAACCTAACAGTTAGCTCAGCAACTGTAACGCAATACATTGACTGTAAAGTCTTAAAGGTCTGAATGTGTATGACAGAAAAGCCATGTTGAAAGGTTCCACACGTCGGTTTTACATCAGTCTACACACTCAGTCCTGTCACAACTCCTTTTTAAAGCGATACAGGGCCTGAAACCAAGCAGCAAAAGATGTTGTCTACATCTTTGTAAGTGATGATGCAGTCACTACTTCCTAAGGACAAACTAGGAAGTGAGGCTATAGATACACAATTCTACTAATAACAGAGACTCCTAGGTCACTGTTCCCAGCAAATACACTTTTGTGCTCAGCATCCTCCTGCAGGGTGGTACGATACAATTCATAGGAGCATGTGTACTTTTTGCAGGAGCTATGATGATCACTATTACTTGGTCAGAATAACACAAAAGCATTTACAAGAATTTGCCAGGTATGACAATGAAAAAATAATGATGTTATATTTATTGTGGGCTTGGTTGAGGAAAGCGTTGTGATGAATGATAATTTGTTATAATATCATGTGTAATACCATCATAATATAATTGAATTAATAATTAATAAAGTCTGAATTTAAAATTTTTTACTCTAAATATATGCTCTGGTTCTTAAGTTTTACTGAATTTGAATATTAATTTGAAACATGTTAAGTTTTTTAAAAATTAATTTTAGGAATTAGCCCCTGTATCTACTATACTGTTTATAATCTCCTTTTCTTCTCTACTGATTTTTTTAATAGGCAGGAAAAGGGCAATACCAACCTGGAGTGTTAGTCACACAATTCTCAGGGTTGTTACAGTCCAAGAATTCTAAATTTCAGATTACTATTTTCCAGGTTCAGAAAACATACAGTCAAGGATCCAACAGGTAATTAATTCTACTGTATAGCAACTACTGAAGTGAATCAACATACCACCAGGCCTGAGCTTTTAAAGTAAGAAAGCCTTTTGATTTCCTGTTTGATAAAATACCAATTAGAAAAAACACTCCTCAAGCCTCAAAGACCTTTGTTTACAGTTCAGCAACACTCCTCCAAGACAGTGCAATGTCCAGCAAGGAGGACTAGAGAGCAGAAGCTAGTGACATATGGGGTGTGCATGGAGCTTCTGGTAATTGGAAGTTCCAAGACATTAAAATAAAAAAAAAAGATGTGTGAGTTGGTGGAAAAAAATTGTAAGGCAAGTCAATTTTTTAATTAAAAAATTATGTAGCATGAACAATGCTAATGAACCAAAAGTCCCAAGAGATGAGGATTGTATCTGTTTCATTTTAAAGTCCCTTTCACTTTTCATAAGTGTACACCCTGCACTTGAAATGCAGCAAGCAGAAACCTTTTCATAAAACAGAGTTTTGGAGGTTTTCTTTGTCTTTGTTCTTAATAGCTCACCATTTTCTACTCCAGTTGTCAATTTGATGACAAATTACACACACACACACACACACACACACACACACAGAGGCATAGACATAAATATGGATCAGAAGAGACATGATCACTTCTAGTGCATCACTACAATATAGATACCTGGAAGCTCCTCATAAATTTCATCATCGATTGGCTGGTTCCTTGATGGGCTGCTGACTGGAAGAGGATGATCGACGTCATCATATAATTCTCCTCTTTCGTCATCATCCTCTGGAATCACATCCGATCCCATGTCTTCAAAGCACATTTTTGTGAAGCAAATTTTAAAAGAATGCAAAAGAGACTTAGGATTGTGCTTCTTAAATGAACACAACTCTACAAACTAATACCCACATGATATACTTTTAAACTAAAACAGGTTTAAATGGTTTTGTAAGTATGTGAGTCTTAAAGCTACCAACTGTTTTCAAGGGAAGCTGCTTTAATAAAGCCAAGGGAATGGACAACAATAGACCTAGAGAGCATGTCAGCATTCTCTTGATCAATCTCAGAAATCAGTAAGGCCTTTAATATGAAAACCCAATCCAACCCAGTCCTAAATTAATATTTAAGGAACATGAAATCATGTCCAACTGTTTCTCTTACCTTGTAATATAAATTTCAGCTGCTGGACCCATTCCTCAGCATCTTTGGGAGAAGCTGCTGTAAACTAATGAAAAAATTCAAACAATAAGAACTGAAATTGTAACAGCAATATAAAAGGTATGTTGCATTCTTATTATTTCTTAAGAACATTAGTGATTCCTTTCATGTCTAGGGTACTCTTCTTGCAAGGATGCTTCTTATAATGTACAGTTAATTTTGACAAATTTGTGTAATTGAAGCAGAGGATGATGGATTTGAAACTCTGATCAGCAGCTGGCAGCTGCACAGGGAAAAACGCTGCTTCTCTTCATCAATGTCAAAGGCTGAACTGATGAACAGAATTTGCCCTTGACAATTAGAAGACATCCATGAATTTCTTTAGACTGCTGGGTACAGTTTTCTTAAAAATGTTCTTGTCAGATTCCAACACACTACCTGACAACTTAATTAACTGGCTTTCAACTGCAATCTCAGATATTTAAAACTTATTAAACATACATTCCATATTGATGCCTAGCTGATGGCTCTTGAATTGTAAGAGTTGATAATGTGTCTTTATCTTCATTTTCTCCCACACCCCTAAGCAATACAATATGCATTAGTACTCTAATACTTTTCCTTTGATGATTTTATTCTTTCTGCTATGAAATTCTTTTAGGAAATCATACAGTTCTATTAAAGTAGATGTAAAATGTTACATGTGACGTAACTGATAAATTACAGACTCATTTGGTCTTTTGCAAGGATGTATCACCTGAACCGATCAGAAATTTTTAAATGTATTTCCTCTTTATATGAATGCTCAATGTACAAAATAGTATTTCTATTACTGATATGTCAGGGAAAGCTTTTTTAATAAAACACTAATGTCTGTATAAATGAAATCAGAACATCTTATCAAGTTAATTTTAAGGCAACATAAAAATTCCAACCTGATAGACACGTTTATCAGGAGCACAGATTTCAAAACAGCAATCTTTCTTTCCATCCTTTCTGAGGGTGTTATTCATTCTGACATCATAGCCCTCTATTGCAAATTCACCTTTCTGTTGTTTGTCTATAGAAGATAAAAGTCAAGTTAGAGTTTCCTTCATCACAGTGAATATAAATGCCCGATTATCTCACTGAGGTTTTCTTTGTCAAGTCAGCTACTTTAGCAACTCTAAGCTGTGAAAGTGTTAGTGAACCCAAGGAAGAGGTCTGGGGACGGCGGTGGTGTTCACAAGGAGGCGAGGCGAGGAAATACACAGGAGAAAACCACTAGAACTTAAAGTTGTTAGAGACTTCAGGCAGCTAGTGGTAGAAGTGCCTTCTTAAAGCTTGCTGTGCCTTCTTATTTACTGTCTTGTCCGCTCTTAGCCCCACCACCAAGTTGGAGTGGTCCTTTGCAGAAACGTTTTCTGTTTTAATCTTAAAAGAAAGAAAAAGGCAACCAGCCGACTAGACGGCTGGAGGGAGTGACCAGGCAAGCATACCGATATAACCACAGAGGCTTCTCAGCCAATCAGTGACCAGGCAAGCATACCGACATTACTACAGAGGCTTCTCAGCCAGTCAGTGACAGAGCAATGGTCAAAGTGCGCCTGAACCTATTAGAGTGCAGTCAAAGGAAAGATGGCTTCAGTTTGGTTAAGTATTATTTTAAAGATAAACAAAATAGAACCAAAAGAAAAAGTTTAATCCAAAAGTAAGAACATCAGCTTTTTTTTATCAGGCTGTGCCATTCTGATAGAAAAAGCTACACAGCAATAGGTTTAATTTCCACATTAACACACAACACCAAAATCAGAGGTAGGGACAAGGTATCTGTTTTACTGGGCTCAGGGTAAGTACAGAAATGCTTTCATAATGCAAGGCCAACAATAAAATACATATCTTCTTTTCTTAAATACACTAATTTAGCACCTGAAGTAAGGTCATGGAGATATATGTTGCCCAAAATGTCAAATGGGAAAAAATATGAGTTAGATAGGCATGACCTAAGCCTGAACAATCTATTTAGTCATAATTTATATATCTGAGTGACCAAAAAATTCCAGTTAAAATTTTTGAATTTTATTTGGTTGAAAAATTACATACTTAACTATAAGTTTTACAAAACTATACTTTAAAAATTGCAGGTCAGGTGTGTGGCTATAAATCAGCAAGGGACCTAAGGCAAGAAGATGGTAAGTTTGAGGCCAGCTTAGACGGCAGTGGGATCTCCCACATCAAAACAAAGAAAGGAGAAAGAAGGAGTACCATGCTGTCCTAATGTGTTCCTTTAGATACCAGGGTGAGTCTCTGGTCATGTTTAAGATGCTTTTTGCTGAACTAAACTAAGTTAATGGACCTGAGGGTGTAGGTCAGTGGTAAAGTATCATCTACTATGCACAAGATATCCTTAGTACTGACAAAAACAAAAAGTTAGAGTCTCATGAATCTGGACTATATAATTATGCCTTTCTTAAGGCCGTTAGTATATTTATATACCAACTGAATTTCTAGGAGAAAAATCTATGCAAAGAACACTTTGTACATCTGATGTCCCCAGACATGGTCTGTGAAATACCTAACTGGAAAAATACTGAAGGAAGAGTGAAAAACAGTAAGTGGTTAAACACAGTTGATTCTTCTACCATTCTCAAAGAAAAACCTAAGTCTTCATTCATTCAACAAATTTATAGTGAACACTTTAAACATGCCTGGTAGTTAAGATAAAAGTTATTAATAGCACACTTTATCAGATCTTTCTCACTGAAATAAACATACATGCATTACAAATGTAGGTATTTCCCAAATACCAGCCAATGATCCACTTATACTTCAAGAGGAATTTAGCTCCCACTACAAAAAATGAAAGTAATATGAGTCAAAATACTTAAGAAGTCCAGTGAAATTTTGAAAGATTTTCCTTCAACTCTGCCAGAGAAACAGGACTTCAAAGGCCAGATCTGGATGAAACCTGGTCCCCACTCCAAAGCATTCAATCTCCACTCACCATGATTTGAAGCATGGGCTTTCTCCCACTAATCTGACTCAGAACTGTCATCATTGTAACAAAGTGATGCTGAAATGCACAAGGAGTGGGAATCCTGCTGGAGATGTAAAGTTTGTGCAGAGAAGAGCTGGGGTAGAGCAGGACGTACCACACGGGACCCAAGGCTAAAACAACCAACACTAGCAAAGCCACTTTACACAACCCTCCCCCAAACACGTTGGGGGCCATGTACATATCTTCTATTTACAGTCTAGGAGGAGAGTCAGAGAAGCCATGAATGCAATTTCCAGATTATACGGACACACCACTGTAGGACAAATGGGAGAGGAAAAGCAAAGAAACAACAAGATTATGGAGCCTGGGGAGACAGCTCAGCCCGTAAAGAACCAATCTTGCAAGCATAAGGACCTCAACTGATCCCAACAACATAAGAAAAAGTTAGGCATGGTTGCAATTGCTGTAATCCCAAGCACGATGGGGTAGAAGCAGGCTGATACATGGGTCTCAATGGCCAACTAGGTTATCCTAATCAGTGGGATACAGGCCAGTGAGAGACTACCTCACAAATAAGGTGGGGGAGGGAACTGAGGACTGGACTTAGTGAAAACCCTACTTGCTCTGTAAACATGAGGGCCTGTGCTTGAATTTCCAACACCAACACCTAATGCTACATGTTCTGAGCTAGACTATAAAGACATTTAGAGTACTATTTTATGTGGAAAATATTATCAGCTACATATATTTATTAAATAAAGGGCTCTAAATAGCTATGAGTATCAAAGGGCTTTCACAGTGCTGAATCTCTGCTCTTCCCTCCCCTGAAATGCCCACTTTACCCTTTGTTCTCTCTTAGTCCATCTGCACTGCTGTCATAACTGTGACTGACATGGGTATGACATGTTCATAATTTATGAACAACAGAAATTTACTTCTCAACGTTCTAGAAGATTAGAAATCCAAGACTGAGGTGCCAGCAGGTTGACTATCTGGCAGGGTCTTCCCTGGCTGCAAGTGACCATTCTGCTGCAGCATCCTCTGGAGGGAGAAACCCTGTGGATTTGTAAGGCAGAAGTATGAGAGACGGCTTCAGAGCTCTCTTGAACATTTTCATTGTGTCATTCATGAGGGGAAAGCCCTCATGGTCCAATCACTTCTAAATGCCCTACACCCTAACATTACCTTCTTGGAAGTAGCTTCAAATTACAAATTTTGGATAGACACACAATTAAAATTATGGCTTTTATCCAGTAAACTTCTATTCATTCTTTATGGCCCAGTAAGATGTTGTTATCACAAGGAAGTTTTCCCAAAGGCCCCTAGCAGTTAGTTCTCACTTCTTGGTGATCCAAAGGTATTTAATTTAAATTACTTATTACACCTCATTGAATTTATGTCTGTCTGCCTAGCCCCTGCCTCCAATTTCACAGCTTCTTACCTTCTCACCGATATTCACACAGCTCGAGCAGTGAGCACCTCTAAGGATCTTTGGATTCTCACTGTTTATTATACCAAGTTATCTAGCAAATGTTTACCAAATAAAAGGTGAATAAGTGAGTAAGTGAATGAATGAATGCCTTAATGAGAATCTGAATATCTAGGATGTAGGGCAGTTGATGAATGAGGCTCATGACAATCACAGAAAAAGAAAGGAGATGGGGGATGGATGGTTATTTCACAAAGTGATAAAACTTGCACTATATATATTTGTTACTTAAGGACTTGAATGGCTATGAATAATAAATACAGAGATATTTATGGGTATAGATGTAAGTGCATTACATACCCTGGAGGATGGCCATACTCTTTCTAAGCTATTACTACTCTGATAGGTCAATACGGTTTTGGCACACACAATAAGGTAGAAAATGTGAGCTATGTATGTGCCAAGCAGAAACGAAGTATGGCTTAACCCAGTGAGTGGTATCAACTCTGCCTCGTGCCTCTACAAACCATTTATCTCAATCCTACTTGCTTAGAGGCTTACCGCTTTCATATATCTAGGTAGCTCTTTGCAAAGTTTAAGTAATGGTTCGCACACACAATAAAGCCATACAACTCAGCTACTTGATTACACAAAAGAAAATTAAAATGCTATTTGATAATGTTTTCCCAGAAAAAAAGATAAAGTGGCAGGAAACCGGGATCATGCCAAACAAGCAATTAAGAAATGTATAAAGGCAGAATTATTTCAGAGTCCCTAAAGAGGAGAGACAGGGATTCTGGAAGAAGAGAACTGCTACAAACAGACCTGGGACACCTGGGAAGACACGGCACCCAGGGTGCACTACACAGGCCTGGTCTTCAAGCACCAACAACGTAAGTCACATGGCTGAGGGAACCAAATGGATCACAAAGCACTTAAGATGCAAAATGCTAATAATGACAGCACTAAAGGCCTAGCAATGAGAGTAAGGGTGGAAATTTACTATCTCACAGATTCTAGCCAGAATTTCTTTCTGTAACAGTGGCCTTTGGAGAAAAATATAAATACAAACACTCCTTTGGGTTTTAGGAAGATTTGCTGGCTTTGAACTAACACTGACAATAGTTCATTTAAGCATTAATCACCGATCCTCAGGTCATAGAAAGGAGAAGCCTAGCTGAACCAAAGCTACAAGTATTTGAAACTTCTTTCTCTGAGGCTGATGGAAGCTGGATTTTTGGTTTTTTTTTTTTTGAGAAATGGTAAGATTTTTATCTAACTTCATAACAGTACAGAAAACTACATTTCTACAGTGGTGTCCACGTTACAATCTGTGATGATCATAACTGAACTGGACTTGAGTTTTGTGATTTCATCAGCTGCCTGCTCACAAGGAGGAAGTCTAGGTGTTGCAAACTGTGACTTCTGAGAACATGCTGATGACAGGATCCAAACAGGTCACTAAATTCTAAAGTCGTTAATCCAAACAGGTGAGACCGACTTCTGGTAGCATGTAAAACTTCAAATTTATCTGAAACACAGTAATTTCATCTGCATATTGTTCTAATAAACATTACCTATCTTTCCTTCTTATTTTCTCTAAGGACAGAGTACTTATTTTAGAAATTTTTCACTGTTGTTTTTTGTGTAAAATACATACCAACTTGTGTATATATATGTATATATGTATGTATATATATGTGTGTATACTATTCATAAAAAATCATTAAAACTTGGAATATATATGCATGTATATTTTAAAATTCATTATTTTGCAGCTTCACTTATTCAATAAGAAAGCTAAAATTATGTGAACTATTGCTAAAACTGTGAATTAATAAATGAAGTTTATTAACTAATAAATGACATTTATTAACTAAAGAAGTATGAAATTGCAGAGTATGAAAGTTAGCACAGGGTCTACAGTGGTCACAAGCCTGAACTGTAAACAATTTCCAGGCCTGCCTTCTACCACTCTGAGAATGGACATCGTACAAAATTAGCCTCTCAGTCCTTTGTTTTCCTAACATTAAAATAAATGGGAAAACTGTACAAGGCTGGGCCTATGGATACACTCCAACAGATGGAGGGGCCCACAGGGCCCTATTTCCTGAGGATTCATATGCAGTTAATGGATGATGGAGAGAGGGGGACTTTTCTCAGTGGTGTAGCCACTGATAGGGTGCTCTTGCTGCTGCAACCCTAATGAAACTTACTAGGGAGGGAGGGAGGGAGGGAGGGAAGGAGGGAGGGAGGGAGGGAGGGAGGGAGGGAGGGAGGGAGGGAGGGAGGGAGGGAAGGAGGTTGGGAGGAAGGAAGGAAGGAAGGAAGGAAAGAAAGGAGTGATAGTAAGAGTGGAGCAGTTAGGAAGGGAAGGGATTAGCCGTAGAGGGTACAGGGAGTAAATGCAAATGTGATCAAAATGCATCATGTCCATTTACATGAATGAAAATGTCATGGTGAAACCTGCTATGTGCAGGAAATGGAGGAAGCCCTGAATCACAGTGAACTGCTGACATGGGCACAGCCATGCCAAGGACCAAGACCTCAGACCCATGGAAAATTGGCAAAACTGCTACCCAAGCCACATAGACTGTGGCAATTATATACAATTGATATATGTTAATAAAAACATCATAAGTAAACAAATAGGCTAATAACGGGCCTACTTCAGAGAAATGCTATGTAAGTTATGCTAGTTAGCTTGCTTATACAGATAAAATGCTTAGAGGGTCTGGAATATAGCACACTCAATATGTCTGCTTTTGTTGTTGGCATCCTTAAAGTCAGGTTAGCAAGTAATGTATCCATTACATTTTATGTGAAAACTTTTACTATTTTTTCCTGTCTTCAAAAATTTTTATCTCATTTCATCATGGTTCCTCATTTTTCTCAAGTTCTACAACTGCAGCCCAGATGACAAATACTTATTAAGGTGAAAATCCATAGGAGTGAAAATTATTTTACTTTCTTTCATAATTCATAAAAATACAAGTGTGCTAAGTTTGAGGATAGTCTGAAATTCACAACATCTGTCAAATAATGAAAGACAATTATAATGAATCTTAAACTATAATTCTGAAAACCTCTCAGTCCTTCCTCCACTTTGTCCTTGTTCACTCTGCAGGAAACGGTGCAAATGGTGCAAAGGAAGGGTGTGAATAACCCCATACACCTTCATCACCCCCGTCATAATACAACAGTGCAAAGGAAGGGTGTGAGTAACCCCATACACCTTCATCACTCCCGTCATAATATGACAGTGCAAAGGAAGGGTGTGAGTAACCCCATACACCTTCATCACTCCCGTCATAATACAACAGTGCAAAGGAAGGGTGTGAGTAACCCCAATATTACCTTTATCACTCCCGTCATAATACAACAGTGCAAAGGAAGGGTGTGAGTAGCCCCAATATTACCTTTATCACTCCCGTAATAATAGAAGACGGTTTTGCTGAGAGCGCACCACCGTTTCTGCCATTCAAACCCCAGGAAGCTGTGATCTGCAAAAAGCAGGACAATGAGCAGGTTACATACTACACACGGCTTGCATACTGCCATTCCCTTACCACACCAGGCCAAGTTAGCTAATGCGATTTCCCAGTTTCCTTTTCCTCTGACATTAGTCTGCATTCTCCGTCCCAAGCACCACCCCAGATTTCATATTTTGGAGACCACATGAAGTCACAGTTAGCAAGGCCAAAGGAGAAGGAGACTCAAGTGAGTAACAGATAACAGCAGGTGAGATGGCAGGCTGTTCTGAACCACAGCAGGCCAGTGTGTGCAGGGGTTCACATGGGCCAATGGTGAGAAACTACAACCTTGACAGCACCGTCATGGCCTGAAGCTTGCCCAGAAGATGTAGGACACGGCCCTTGAATCACTTACAAACACCCCGGGTAACACTGATGCTTTGTCAGTAAAAACTATGTTAAAACTCAAAGTGGCATTTCATGTTTGGATAAGGTCACCCACATTTTCTCACATCCTTTAAAAGCCTAAAAACACTGCTTCTGTGAGTATGCCACAAATATATTTTATCTTAGGATGGGAAACTCCGCTTTTGTGTTTTCACTGGCTCACCTTTTCTGCGTTTTTCCAGGTAGCCAGCCTTTAGGACAAAAGGAAGGTCCTGGGCTGCAATTGGAGGAAACTGGTTCCCTGTAGGAAGTAGAGAAAGAAAAATCAGTGGGTAATTCACTTTGGAAAAGCCTGCTGACCTCATCCCATTACATTTAGTGCATTAATTATTGCAATTACTCAAATCAGATCTGGCAACTTTACTTCAAATCCAGCCCATAGACTCCCTTCTCTCCTCTTGTAAATCTTGAGTATTAAAAAAAAAAAAGTACCATGTTCCTAAATACAAATGCAGTTGAGTTATCTCAAAAGGGTGACACTTTTGATCTACAGTCAATAAACAGAGAACTATTACAAATAAACACAACAAATCCCAGCTAGAGATGTTAGGAAGTTCAAATGAACCACAGATACATCTTAACATTTCCACTGCATTAGCTCGTTAAGAATTTAAATGCAAATCAACTCTGACCTGTATATTCTGACTCCCACCAAGTGAAACAAAGTGATTTTTCCCAAAAGTCAAAGACAGTATTTGTTCCTGAGTCCACATCAAATTCTCTCTCCCCCTACCTGACTTCACAGAGCACCCCTATGTCAAGAGCACGCGAGTCTGCTCTATGATTTAGATTTTCATAAGGCATTTAAGAATCTAAGACTAGATCATCTAAAACTAGCAAAAACAAACAGGGTATTTCTATGTAAAACCTTAAAGATTAAGCTGTAAATTAAAGTCAGTTACAAACTTATGGTAATATGTGACAGGTCATTTAATAACTTCAGAGGTATTCTTGGAAAAATTCCCAGCTCCTTACAAGAGTGATGACATACAGACAGACAGACAGACAGATGATAGACATAACAGATAGACAGGTAGATAAATAAATAAATCATTTTTTAAAAATCATATAGAATTTGTGTCTAAGGGAACAACAAGTTGGGCCAACCATTAAACTAGTCATGGTATTGTAGAATAACTGGGTCTCGCTGAATAATAGTACCACAATCTTTATACTTCCACTGGGCAAATATCTTAACACCAAACAAATGTTCTCTGTAGCCATTGAGATGGTTTAGCAGGTAAAGGTGTTTTCGACCAAGCCTGATGACCTGAGTTTGATTCCCAGGAGACACAAAGTGGAAGGAAAGAACCAACTCTTGAGGGTTGTTCTCTAACCCCCACAGAAGGGTATGTGTGGACACATGTACACACATAAGGGTATGTGTGGACACATGTACGCACAAAAATAAATGTAATAAAATTTAAATGTCCTCCAAATTTCAAGAGCAAAGCATGTTATTCTGAAGTGAGATAATCTTCAATTTTTAAAAATTTTATGTGTACGAGTCTTTTGCCTTCATGTATGTTTATGCACTGTATGTGCTCAACAATGCTGAAGGACAGAAGATAGTGTGGGATCCCCTGGAACTGGAGTTACAAATGATATAAGCCACCACATGGGTCCTGGAAACCAAAGCTTGAGTCTTTGCAAGACAGCAGGTGCAGTTAACTGCTGAGCCATCTCTCCAATCCTTGAGGTATTAATACTTTACTGAACAGAAACAGGTAGAGAGTAGATGGAAGAACGGAGGGGAGAAGAAAAAGTAAGGAAAGAAACAAATTTGTTAGGGTGAATATGCCACTTAACCTGGGTACTATGGTAAAATTGCTGATTAAACTGATAAATCACAATGAAATATAATGTCATAAGCTATATTTACCCTAATTTCTCATTATCTCATGTTTCTTGAATACAATCTTTTCTTCCCAGGGAAGGAAAAAACAAGTTCTTAACTGAAATTCCACTTTTGTAAACCATTATAGCTATTTGACCAATATCTAAGATTTAACAGCCATGTACACTTTTTATAAACAAAAGTACATCAGTAATAACCCTTTTAAATATATATTTAAGTCCTCAGAAGAATTTTATGATTTGTGTAACAGGATAAGCAGTTAATACTTTCTGACAGAAATTTTTTTGGTTTTGCTTTTAAAGATTATTTATTTATTTATTTATTTATTTATTTATTTATTTATTATAAGTACAGTGTTGTGCCTGCATGTTGCCTGCAGGCCAGAGGAGGGTACCAGATAAGCAGTTAATACTTTCTGACTGAAATTTTTTTGGTTTTGCTTTTAAAGATTATTTATTTATTTATTTATTTATTTATTTATTTATTTATTTATTATAAGTACAGTGTTGTGCCTGCATGTTGCCTGCAGGCCAAAGGAGGCTACCAGATCTCATTACAGATGATTGTGAGCCACCATGTGATTGCTGGGAATTGAACTCAGGACCTTTGGAAGAACAGGCAGTGCTCTTAACCACTAAGCCATCTCTCCAGCCCTCTGATAAAAATTTGTTATAATACATAAAAACAGTAATTTCCCTTTTAAAACCTGGAATCCTCACATTGTTTAGGCCAACCACAATAGTCAGGAGTGTGTCGACAGTTAAGATTCAGACCAGACCAAAGGACAGATGCTCTCCAGATGCAGAACAACAGCCACCAGGTCAAAGAAGCAATGGCTATACATCTCCTCAACAGAGGGCCACTGGACACCCCCTACACCAGAACACCATCTCACTGGACAACCTGATTCAGCCACTGCATGGGCTAGACATTACTGTTATTTTCAAACTAGTTAAAAACAATTTCCTTTTCTTAAGGTAAAGGCAATAAAAGAAGAAATCACATCCTAACTAAGAACACAGAGAAAAAATTAACTTGTATTCTAGGCTACTCTACTTATATATAGAAAATTGCAACAGGTGATTGGTTAAAAAGCCACGAGCTTGATATTCTGAAGAAACTGGACCATATTTTTAAAATGATTATTTATTTATTTATTTATTATGGCAATCCTACTTTTCTAAAGCAAATCAACATATTAGACACTGGAACTCACACCCTGTTGCTGAACATAGCAACATACCTCAGTCAGCCCAGCATAAAAACGAACCAACCCCAGCAAGGTAACTAAGCAAGGAGTGGGTCGTCCTCCAAATCCAGCTTGCAATCTTGATGTGAAGCCCAGAGGACAGGCAGGCAGCAGTGCATCAGCAGCATCCAGGCAGAGAACTGGCTTGGGCTCCTTTATACTACTTCTCCTGGGATGTGAAATTTGAAAACTTGCACAGCCAGTGCACGGCTGACGGAATGAGGCTGACCCAAACAGACTGCAGAGCAAACAGGTCACTCTGCATGCTCCAGCACCATCAACAGGATCAAAGTCCATCCTATCGCGGATCACAGCAACTTTTCAAAAGCTTCAAGTATGAACTAAAAATAACACAAGTTGTGACTTCTTAGTTCTACATTAGCTTCTCATCCAGTTTCTGCTCTTGTACTAGCAGGTGTCAGGGGATCAGAGTGTCTCAAAGACCTTTTCACAACAGACATCTCAGATTCATTTCCTTCTTGTATTTTTATGAGAAGGTTGGTAGTTAATTTAAATATTAGACTCGTGAAGAACCTGAAACCCCTTTTACTATTTTACCATTAACAAGTCATTATGATATTATGGGCCTCATTGTTCACATTTTTATAGTTGTTCAATCTTGACTTCATGCAATTCTCACTCAGTTTCTGAGCCTTGCCTTGCTGACTACAGTTTTCATTTTATTGCTTGGCATTCATATAGTCTTCGACATGAACACTAAACCTTTCAGCTAGCATAATCTTCCTACTGCTTTCATACCATTAAAAATTCCTGTTTATATTGGAAAAGACAGGTAAGAGATTTTTGCTCATGTGATCTTTCACTCTGAGTCAAATCTTGGGCTAGTCAAATACTCTGTCACCACATGATGGGACTATGTACCTGAAATGCAAAAAGTTGAGGATAAACTCCTCATCAGTCAACCCTCTCCCTACTGAACACTAATTAAGTACCTATGGGTTAATCCAAACCTTTTATCAAAATAATATTTTATTAATGTTTTGAGAATTTCATACAATATATGTGATCATATTCACCACCCTCCTATCTCCTTCCAGGCCCCACACACCTCCTTTTTTGTTTAGATTTTTTTAACTACCAATTTGTGCTGCCCACATACTCCTGGGTGTGGGGCCTGCCCCGGAGCAAGGCTGACCAACCAGGAGTCGTGCCCTTAAAGAAAACTGACAGCAGTTCAACTGTCAAGAGCTCCTCAGCTAAGAGTGGGATTTTGTGTCTACTCCCTCCACCCAATCCTCCATAATAGAATTTTGTCTGGTTTGAGCTCATGCAGGTCTTGGCATACTGTTACAACCACTGTTGACTTCATACATGCAACTGTTGTATCATGTCTAGAAACACCATTGTAGTAAAAAGAAAAGAAAATAAGAGGTCAACCTCTATGTTGAATATAGAGGAAAAATTCTCTAAAAACTTAAACCTAATTCAAGAGCACATTACAAAGATTATCCACCATGATTGAGTTAGCTTTATCCCAGCAATGCAGGGACAGTTCAATACATGTAAATCAATGAATGTAATCCACCACATAGATTCAGGGACCGAAACCACATGATCATCTTATTAGATTCAGAAAAGGCTTCTGACAAAATCTAACATCTCTTCATGATAAAAGTCCCAGAGAATCTAGGGAACCAAGGGACATATCCCAGCATAATGACAATAAACAGTAACAACCCACACCCAGCATCTTGCTAAACAGAGAAAAACCCTAAAGAATTTTCAGGAATAAAAAGATAGTCCCCTATTTCCTCTCCTGTTCAATACAGTGCTTGAAGTCCTAGTTAGAGCAATAAGAATAGCAGAGCAAGATAAATGGTGTACAAATACGAAAGGAAGAAGTCAAAATATCCTAATTAAAGAAGACATGGCCCTATACATAAAATACTCCACCAGATAAACATACTCAGCAAAGTAGCTGTATACAAAATTACACAAAAATCAGTAGCCTTCCTATATACCAACAGCAAGCATACTGAGAAAAAAGTCAGGGAAACAATATCATCCCGGATAGCAAAAGTAAAACAAACAAACAAAAACTAAAACAAAACAACAAAGGCTTGGAATAAATCTAAAGACGTGAACGACTTGTAAAAATAAAATCTTATCCACATCCTTTTAAATCCCTCACTTTCACACTTAGTGTAAGTCCCAAGTTGAGGGAGATAATGCTTCCTTTCACCTCTTCCAGTCCCCAGGATGAATCTGAAAACAGCCTGTTGTTTGGTAAATAGACTCATTTTGAGAAAAAAGTATCCACTTAATGTTTGTTTCATATTTGATGCACACTGTACAAGGCTTCACGTTTTAGAGACCACCACCTCACTCCACATTGGGAACACTTTCCTACTCATCCGTCAATGATTACTTGTCTAACTTCCTTAAGAAATGGCCTCAGAGATGCTGACAACCCTTGGTAACTCCAGCCCCAGAGAATCCAACGTCTCCTTTTGACCTCTGAGGGCAGCAGGCATGAATACAGTGCACAGACATACAGGTAAAACTTCACACAATGAAATAAGTCAGTCTTAAGAAGAACTTGCTTCTGTAAATCTGTGACTGACACGGGCCACTTAGCCTGTCTGAGACTCAAGTTTCCTCATCTAAAGCATGAAAAAACTCAGGTCAAATCAACTCTAAAGCTGTCTCAATTCTAAGACTCAGGAATTAGATCCATACCCATGTTGTTCGTGTGCTTCAACAAGGACTAGGGTTCAAAAGGCTCTACTATCCAATGTGGAAACTGCTCCCAACAAATTTTCTTTTAGGTAGAGCAATTGGGGATGTCTCTTAGAGCCAACCAGAAACAAATGCTTTACATCACTGCAAAGGTTTGATTTCTAAATCAAATCTTAGCCTGAAATATCTGTATAAATTAACTTTTATACTCTACATGGGTAATTTGGACTCTGAAATCATCTTATGTTTTGGGTAGCAAAAAGAAAGCTATTGCATATTCAATGGACATATCAATCAGTAGCCTCGAAGAGAATAACTGGTGATTGATAGCTTTTGCACAATCCCTCCACAGAGCCTGCTGTCTATATCGCTGTTCCTTCTTGGGGAGGGATGAGCTGGGGACCGCCGAGGCTACTGTGATCATTTCTTGAACTGAACAAAGTAGGGAAGGGGTGGCAGGAGCAGCTTGCAACCCAGCTTAGACACAAAGATGGTCAGTTTTCAGTTCTTAGAGCCACAGAATTCCCAGGTTGAGTGACTGCCATCTGTTAGTGGGCACTATGTAAAGTGGCAAGGCACTGTGAAAGTCACAAAGCAAAAACTGACTCGCCGCTAGGGTAATTTGAGTTTGCCTTTACTAACTCTACTTCATGAAATGAAAATTCCAATAGCCTCATGGGAATTCCATTATACCTTCAATCAGTCTATTTGGGACCAAAGAAGAAAGACAACAGTCATCCATGCTATAGTTAATGCATACAGAAATGCTCATGAATATGATCCAAGTGATTAAGCATTTCCTCAAAAGCCAGCCAAAAGTTTCTCTTATGCTAAATAAATAGTTGCTTGTAGCTGCTATTAATTTTCATGGATATCTACCAAGATATATAAAATTCAAGTGGCAAGAGTCCAGAATAATTAAGAGCGATCTGAAATAAAGTACATTCATCAGTAACCGTGAAAGTAGCTGTCAAAAGGCCATGGGCCAAATTATACTGTCCACTGGGTTCCACTGCCCACTTATAACTGCTTCTTTTAACTCAGAGGATGCTCATATCTAACCAGAACCTCTGCTGAAGACTGTGGTTGTATGCAAATATGCAATAGGATTGCTGTACCTGTCTCAGAAAAATAAAGGTTTTATTAGATGTTAAAAACTGCTGTAAGAGCTCTGACTTTTTTGGGGGAGAAGCTAAAAATAGACTTTTAGATATAACATATTTATAATAGATGAAACTTGTTTCTTACAGAAGTTAAAATGCATTTTTTATCTTTAAAATCCAATTAGTGATTTATCATTAAAAATCCAATCATGCAAAGAAAAATCTTCATTTGTTTTCAGGGATACTAACACAGAATCAAATACTTAAAAATAAAAAATAAATTGCGGTTTCACTTTAGAGACAAAAACTACTATTTTGTGTGTTAATGGTATCAGGAACCCTCTATGTTTTTCTATTTTGGTCAAGATAAAAGCTACATTTCAGTAATAGAGCTTTACAATTTACAGAAGGTACCTAAATCAAATTTCACCTTCTACATGGAGTAAATTCTCAGTAACTTTTATATGCCTACATTTAATCATTTGCTCTGTGCAAGAATTCAGAAAACAACGGCCTTTCAAAAGCAAACACCATCGTATACACACAGAGAAGACAAGATACAAGCATAAGCCAGGTGGTGGTAGTGCCCACCTTTAATCTCAGTGCTTGGGAGGCAGAGGAAGGTGAATCTGTGTGAGTTTGAGGCCAGCCTGGTCTACAGAGCAAGTTCTAGGACAGTCAACTCTACACAAAGAAACCCTGTCTTGAAAAACACCCCCCCCAAAAAAAGATAAAAGCTTAAAATGGAAGACACACTTTTTCTAAGTTACAAATATATCTAAACATACTAAAAATTCCCACAAGCACTCTAAATACTAAGCAATTCAATTTATACAATTATCGTCTGAGTTTTAATTTAAGTTCTTCTCAACCACACTAAAGGCGAGGCAAATCTGAGAGTGCCTCTTAGAAGGTAGTCAGGCCTTCTACTCATGATCTTTAACTAATAGCTTGTGAGGAAGGAAGTTAGTAAATACCACTAAGCTTTTTTTCTCAAATCTTTGGGGCAAACTACAGAGAATTACCATAGGGATATAAAAACATAATAATAAGATAACCCTTTTAAAGAGTTAGGTATCATTACTTGTAAATAGCTTATTTACCATAAATCCATTGTTCTTCACTTAAAAAAGAACTACAGCAACAAAAATTGAAAAGATAAACCACCCAGAATAAAGACTTAAAAATTAAATACTTATTTTGAGATAGAATCTAGCTCAGCCTGACTTGGAACAGACTATGTAGAAGAGGCTAGCCCCAAAGCTGCCATTCTTCTGCCTCAGCCTCTAGAGTACTGATATCAAGGCATCCATCATCGTGCCTGGCAGAAAGTTAATCACTTTTATTTCCATTTCATCTACAGGTATCCGTAAGAAAAACAACTGCTACATGGGGGGAAAAGTCCCTTGTTGTATTGTATATAGTGCTGATTAGGAAAAATGAAAGTGTATCCCAATTAAATTATTAACCAAATATTTATTAGTTAGCATAGGTACATTCTCCTGAATATTAGCTACAGTAGGCAATATGAAAATAAAATTCAACTTCACTGAAAAATTGTCAAAACTATTTTAAAGGTCAGATGTCAGATGTTCATGTATAAAAGTCAACCCATAACAAAAATTGGTTTCTCTCTTTCCTCTCTCCCTAAGCTGTTTCTACATTAAACACAACCTTGTCATATATCAACACTACAAAATGCACTCCTTTTTAAAAAAACACTATAAATAACATGATGACAAATAGCAGCACAGTTCCCAGAAACAGTAACTGTAACATTTGTTGAGGTTTGACAACAAATTAAGCATGGTATTGTCATCATCTCATTTCATCCAACCACAATGTCAACATCAGTTCTATGTTTCCAATAGGAAACCAAGGTCACAGTAAGTATAGCCAGGATGTCAAGTCTACCTTGTAAAGCCTCTAAAACTTACTTTCTGAAATGCTATGTTCTACCATTGGTGTAATAAAAGAATGTCATCTATAGAGACTGTTACAATTCTATGACACTACAGGAATCATGACTGTCTAACATCAATGCCTCAACAGCTGGTTATTTGTAATTTGTCATGCATATAAGATCCTAGAGCATTTCTTCCATATTCACCAAGATATTAGGACAGTTTTACTCCCAATCATTTGAATGAGAATGGTCCCCATAGGCTCATCTATTTGAATATTTGGTCCACTGTTGGTGGAACTGTTTGGGAAGGACTATGAGGCGTGGCCTTGTTGAAGGAGGTGTGTTACTGAAAGTGGGCCTGAAGGTTTTAAAAGCCCATCGTGAGCTGTCTCTACCTCATGGTTGTGTCTCAAGATATGAGCTCTCAGCTATGCTCCAACACCATGCCTGCCTGCCTGCCTCTGCCATGCTCCCTGCCACGATGGTCACGGACTCTAACCCTCTGAAACTGTAAGCCTCAAATAAACTGGTCTATATGTGCCTTGGTCATGATGTCTTATCACAGCAACAAAAAAGTAACTAAGACAGCATATCTTTTTTTAAAACTTCCATATTATTTTAAAACACAATTTGTTTTACACACAATTTGGACTTAATTCCTCTTCTTTCTACTTGCCCATGCTTTATTTTCACATAGGTCATAGGATGATTTGTTTATTTTTACAACTATTTCATGCTTTGTATTTTAAGATACAAAACATTAAAATGCAAGAAAGTTTCTTACATTTTAAGAATTTGTTTTATTGTACAAACACAGTTTTAGGTTGGCAGCATCAGAGATAGCAATGTACAGAATTATGCCACTCAAGTATAGTACAGTTTATGGATTTGGATTTGCTTTGGAGAAAGAGAATGGGTACAAAAACATCTGTCATCCTATTTGCAACTTGCAAAACAATCTCAGGATGAAGAGATGGTTACATTAAATTTGCTCATTTGTTTTTTTAAATAAAAAATGTAATTTGAAAATAATCAAGCATGAAAAATCCTATGAAAAGCCAACCATGGCTCAGTTAGGAGCCTCTCTATTTACAGCTGTACTCTGATCACTCGGTAAGTGGACTTGATTATCAGAGGAAACCAGCCCGGTTGTTCTCATGTTCAGCCATTCATTACCTGCTTCCCTAAGAAGACAATCCCTCTCTGGCATCTCCCTCTTCTGTTATTCAAAGCAATTCTACTGGCCTGAAGCATCTTCCTTAAAAAAAAAAAAAAAGGCAGGCTGATCTCTGTGAGTTCCAGGCCAGCCTAGTCTACAAAGCCAATCCCAGGAGAGCCAGAGAAACCCTTCCTCAAAAAAAAACAAAACCAAACAAACAAAAATACACCAGTCTGCATGGCTTTCCTGCCCTCTCTTTTTCACACACATAATGTACCATCTTTCCGTGTAACAAAAGGGCTTCACATAATTCTCTTTGACCAATATGGTATGAAATTCATGCATCCTTAGTTATCTTTACTATTAGTTCAGTAATATTTTACTTCATACCCCAACAAGGTATTCTGTAGCCATCAGTACATGACATATTTGAGGGCAAACAGGATATATGGAAGGAGTGGGAGAGGGAGCAAGCAATTGAGAAAGCAAGTTATTACACAGAGCAATGTTAATGTTATGGGAATCCAGGTGAATAGTACGTGGGAAATCTACATATTCTTCTTGTAGTTTTCTGGTTACATTCTCTTAATTGTTAAACCTCAGATGAAAATAGTCAAGGAATACACAGAACAAACTGGAACTACAAATGTCATCTATATTTACTAGGAAAAGACAAAATTCAGTCCTAAGTTTTAGTCAACAGAAGCAAGAAATACACATTCTCAAGCATTACTAAGCGGAAGGTGTCATCTCCTAAGAAGGGCACATGGCTGGTTCCTGGTACTGAAAGGAGAAAGGAATTTCCCCAATTTTTTTAATGTTCTCAACAGCATTTTCACAGTATATAAAACAAATATTTCAAATGACTGTTTTATGTAACACCACTCCTGTCTGACTAACAGCTAATACAAAAGCAAAATTCAGTTTAAAAAATTCTATAGAGTACAAAACCCAGGCAGCCCAGGCACGTAGCTCCAAAACAGCTTTATTAAACCAAGAGCGTGGCGGCAGTGGAGACAGCGAGACTGTGCCTTCATGAGGTCCTAACCTATGGGTAAGAATCCTAAGAACTCAACGAAAAACCTGTCCTACAAAATAAACCACAATGCCTGATATGTGCCACAACAGAAACACTAGCTGTGGCCGAAAGAAAGAAAGAAAGAAAGAAAGAAAGAAAGAAAGAAAGAAAGAAAGAAAGAAAGAAAGAAAGAAAATGCCTATCTAGAGAGAATATATGTTTTAAGTGGCTAAGCATTTCAAATAATGCAAAACTAGAGAAATATAATATAGAAAGATCTATACTATACAGTGAGCTCTCTACTGCTTGAGGGATAAACACAGCAACAGAATACACAAACTAATACACACTTTTCAATTTGAAGTACAGGTTCTATATTTTATATATTCATATGATGCAGGAAAACATACCCAGAACTGCTGGCAATTCTTAAATCTAGGAAGTGGGCTGTTTGGTGCAAGATAAAAACATTTTCTTTATTAGAATTAGGAATTACCTATTTTTAAATAATACAATTTTAAGTAGAAAATAAAATCAGTATCTTAAGTAATTTCAATTATTAAAAGCATAACCAGATAACTACACCAATACATGTAAGAGATTTGACAATATACGTGTAGGTTTATAGTACAACAATACAACATGAAAACAACCGGCCTGTTCATATACATTATGTATACATAATAAACAAATAAATATTTTGTAAAGGCACTGTGAGAACGTGCACAGAGCCGATGTCTTTAGCTAACCCACATCTCACACAAGTTCCACTCGGCCCTGCAGGTACATCTTCTTCACCATTTCTCCAGGGGCACACCCCTTCCCACGACAATTAATAGAAACTGTTCAGATCAACCCTGGAGACAAGTCTCAACTCTCTGAAACTTTTCCGACTGTAACAATAAAAATATCTAAGGGAAAAACAAAATTTCTGATCTCCCTAGAAGGCTAAAGAATATTTTCTTTTCTGAAAGATAATTCTTACCAGTAATTTTTAGTCATTTTTAAATTTTCATATTATTTTTATTAACTCTTTTAGAGTGTCATGAAAGTAATGGGCTTCATTCTGGCATTTCCACACAAATGTGCCATGAATATTTTTAGTGTTTTTAATTTTTCCCTAAAATAAAACGAATTTATATTTGCTGACGTAAGTTGAACATTCCTAATCTGAAAATCTGAGCTCTAGAATGCTACAAATTCCAAACTTTTGAGTGCTGCAATATCACGTGTGGAAAATTCCACACCTGCCATTACAACACAGGTGTAGCAAACACCATACAAAATTACCCTTGGGTTATATGTATAAGAAGGTGTATATGAAACGTAAGTGATTTCATGTTTAGGCCTGAGTCTACGTCCTGAAATATTTCATTATTTATGTACAAATATTTCAAAATCTAAAGGAAAAGAAAATGGAAACATTTCTTAGTCTCAAGCATTTTGGAGAAAAATCCCAACTCATTTTACACAAATAACAAAATGATCTATGGTTTTTGCTCCGTCTCAACTTAAATGTCTTCAAACTCATGTGAAAGTATGCATTAAAAATTGTGCCAGGCTTTAACTGGTATTCCAAATTCCATCTGGGAAATGAATTTTATAGCTAGGCCATAAACTTCTAAAGTCCTGAAGTTTTAATAGATATGCTGACACAACCTTAACCATAACAGTTCTAGCAACTGCTGCGGTAATAAATCTGTCTGTTTCTATTATGCCTGTGACAAATCCATTAATATGAATGATGTCCACTTCACACATCACACTCCACAGCAACTGCACAAGTTATGTCATCTCCTTTCTGAGTAGCAAATCAGTAATCAATATTTGTAAGAGCAGCGGCTAATCCTTTGTACAATCACTGCCTCTGTGATTGAAGAGTTTGTCCAAAACACACAGTTAATCCCTCTTCATCGGCTTGAGCCTCCTATTCATCCCAGCCTCTTACTGTGCTGGCTGCAGCAGATTAATACATCTCCACACGCTAAACATGACCTGACAGTTGACACAGGGAAGTGCTGACAGGATAAGCTCTACAAACACTGGCCTTTCAGAAAGAAAGGAAACCTGAAATTAAGGTTCAGAAACCCAAAGTTTACCAACAGGCTTACCACTGCCTCCCCAGTGTCGATGCTTGACTTACTGAGCGCTGATGGTGTGAGTCCCTGATCTGGATGTGAGAAGTCTTCTAGCTGGCTCTAGAATGAACTGGTTTATTCATAAAGCCTGTACTGTTGTAACCTTTGAATAGAGGTGATCAGGTGGCCAAGGAGAGAACTACTGAGAGTCTTCAGGTGGGAAGTTAGAGTGACTGATCTCAGCTCTTCCAAGTGCCACACTGGCAGAAAATCTCAGAGAAAGGGACCTTACTGGTTAATGCAAAGCTTTTGATGGAAAGATAGACACTTTCACACTGAGAGCTGATTCCCAGTATAATAAAACATTCTGTGGTAACAGAAACAGATAGAAACCCATAAAACAAAAATTTACTGATATCTAGCAATCCAATCACTCTTAAGGAAAATATTAAATTTTATTTAAAGACCCAACATAAATATCTGTAAGTTATTTCAACTGAGATACTCCATGCAACCTTAACTGAAGCTACTTCAAGCAAAATGCAAATGCATGTCAAATTAAGAGCATAGTCTAGACCTAGAGAAGAAATTATTTTCTAAGCCAAGATAATGGAATGACATCAATTTTAAAAGACAACATAAACAGCTCCTTTATATAAACTGCTTGTCATATCGAGTGTAAGTGGGATGGCCACCATGCTATTACTAAGTCTTACACTTGCACCACTCCTGACAGGCTGCAGACACCCCAGGGAGGAAAGATGTGTGCAGCAGAGAGCCAAAGCATGGGGGCCTTAGGAGAGAGGCCAAGTAGTTACACTAGCATTTGCTTCAGGAATAAAGACAAGGTACTAGAAGTTACTCCAGAACATGAAAATAAAGAGCCTGTGGCAATTTGCCCATGTTGGAGAAGACGGAGCATGGGCAAAGCCTGTAGTTAAGGATGAAGTAGGGGGAGGAGGAACCAGGGAACGATACCTGGCCTTAAAAAAAAACAAAACAAAATAAAGATGGAGGACAGAGGATACAGCTCCATGACAGAGGGCCTGGCCTAGTGTGCACAAGGCTTTGGGTGGTACTCCCATCCCCAACAGAAAAAGGCTAGAAGTAACTGGAAGAGAAGACGGAACCACAGTCAGGAAGGACAGTGCTTCCGATGTACCTTCTAATTCATCATCTGCAGCAACATTACCGGCTTGTCAACAAACCATTCTTTTCATTCAGTACTTATCTTACAGAATAACTAAATGCCAACACTGTAATGTAGAAATCGACTAACTTTAATCTTATTTGGTAAAACAGATTCACGAGTAATGTTAAACAATAAATAATAGGTTAAGATGAAAACTAGGCTTTAAAAACTTATGTTGATACACCTTATGTACTACATGTCTTAGATGGTATATTAAGTATTTTAAGAGTGCAATACCAAAATCTAAGCACTTTTTCAGATATCAGGCAAAATAATCTGCTACTCAGTTGAATTTGCTATAAAAATAATTACAGAAATCACTAAATTCTACAAGTTAGCCTTGCTGAAGGAAGCTGAACAAAAAGATAACAATACTACTATTTCACTATTATAGGAGTTATATCCATGTCAAGAATATGGGAAAAATACCTAAGCACTGAAATCTGCCAGCAGCTAAACAGGTTAAATTTCAAAATTCTTTTGAAGCATTAAAAACCAATTATAGGCCACAGCAAACAATGCCATTTCACACCATCTTGAAATACTGGTAGTCCCTGGTGCAATCATGATATTGTGAGCTGGGCATGTGATGCTCAATCTACGGCAGGAGGATCATGAATTCAAGGCCAGCCTGAGCAACTCAGCAAGTACTCATCTCAAAAAATAATATTTGTGATTTCCAAGTTCAAATTATGTAGAACTTTTAAAATATGTCATATAAACATTTATGCACAGTGAGATAGTTTAGCTTTCTTTGAATCTCCTAGTGAAACTCCTTAAAACCTAGACTCTGGATAGTATTTTCTCTCGGATGTGTAAAGTGCGTATATAATAAACAGGCCGAACTGCAAGACCCTAGAGAAGACAGAGCTCTGTTTAAATCAACAGTGATGCCAATAAATAGCTTGTTTTAGATACAACTAAAGTAATTTCAAACAATAAATATTTTTTAATGAATGTAAATAAACTTTTTTGCAAGAAAGTAATTTGTAACTTCTTTCAAAACCCTTCATGCAGGGCTGGACAGATGGCTCAATAGTTAACAGTGCTCACTGAACATCATGAAGACCTGAGTTCAAATCCTCAGGACCAATATAACCAGGAAAGCCTGGTCTCAAGCACCCCGGTGCTGTTGGGGGCGGAAACAAGAGAATCAGTGTTAGCCTAGCTGAAAAAAACGTAAACTTCAGGATGAAGGAAAAACTGCCTCAAAGAAATCAGGTGACAGAGGAAGACAATGATGATCTCCTTTATCATCTGCTCACATGCACAGATAACACAGATATACATACTATCTGTGTACATGCAACACATAGAGCACATACAAGCACCTCTCTCTCTCTCTCTCTCTCACACACACACACACACACACACACTTAAGCATACACACAAGCTCTCATGTTCAGAAACCCAAGTAATCAAATTGTAAACCTGCAACATAATCTGCCAATGATAATGCGCACAGGACAAGTAACACTGGCCTCACTGTGTATTCTGAGTTAACTTGCTAGGACTCAGGCACCAGCTCCTCTTTAGATATAAGGAGCTGAGCAACTGAAGTTTCACATATTCTCAGAGTACATCATCTTAAGTCTAAGACCTCAGGCTCACAGGTATTTTTTTCAATGATGTTTTAGTAACAAACATTTTCTGACTGAACTGTCAGCACGGGCTTTCTGTATTTTTAATTATGCTAATAAAATCAATGCTATAAAATTTTAAATTAAAAGAACAATACTATCAAGGCTTATCAATATAAGAAAATCTCAAAAAAACCAAAAAGGAGTAGGAAAGGAAAGCGTGGCCATATTAAATAACAGTGACCAAAAACCATTTAAAAAAATTCTCTGTAGGGGCTGAAGAGATGGCTTAGCAGGTAAAGAGAGAACCGAGGATCATGCTTTGATTTCCATGCCTGCCATGGCAGGCATACTAACACACATGCAAATACACCAATAATTATTTCAATTTCACCACAAATATTTCATACACCCCTTGAGGCAGGTATAACAATTATTTGGATAAAATTTACCAACAATATTTCAAAGAAAATATAATCATAATTCCTCTAAAAGAAAAACTCCTGGTTATGACTTATAACCATTTCATTCTGTTGTTTATATTAGATGATATCAATTCCATCAAATAAAAGTAAAACCAGTATCATTTCGGTAGGAAAGGTGTTAGAGGGAAGTGATACCCCAGCTTGCCTTAGCACAGCTAGTGATCACAGGGGCTTTGCATGATAATCAGATGGGTGCAGAGGACTGAAAGCAAACGGCACATCAGTCCTTTCCAATCAGGGCCTGGCTTATGAAGTTCTCGGGACTCCACAGAGAAAACAAGTCTGAGCTCTTGTCCAAATTCAGCCTTGATGGCTTTGTGGGTGGAGAGAAAATGAACTACTAGAATTTAAGAACAAAACATACTTAGCTGACATCTGAAGATAAAGAGATGATTAACTGATACAAAATATAGGGGGCATGCAGCACCGATGGACAGGTATAAGCCCTAGACAGAGTCAGCTGAGGGCACGACATCTGTACAAAGGGCAGAGGAACACATGCCTGTGTGTCTGAGTAGAAATGGGTGTAAATAACCCCAGAGCATCCACATATGTGCCAAAATTGAATATATTTATACGACCATCTTTGTTTGCTACTTAATATTTGCTTTATCAAGAAAATAGAATTTACAAGCTGTTTGTCACTAAGTTACAAATTGACAGGACTACCACAAATTAGATTTTGAAGATAAAGATACTGAATATTAAGCAAAATAAAAATCAGTATTTTATGGAAAAGGATTAAAATCAAAGAAAAGGATGAACATAATTATGCCTGGAATGTAATTATTCAGTAAGTGCATATTTTAAAAATTGAAGGCTATTAGATAAAAACTAAAAGGAGGGCAACCTTCTTTGTACCAAAGCTTAGGTTTACTTTCGTTAAGCATCTCTCTACATTTACTTACTTAGGTGTGTATGTGTGAGCATGTGAGCTGTGGTGCAGGTCGGAAGACAGCCTTCAGGAATTGGAGCTGTGGTGCAGGTCGGAAGACAGCCTTCAGGAATTGGTTCTCTCTTCCCACCATATGGGTCCTGGGAACTGAACTCAGATCGGACTTTACCTGCTGAGCAATCTTGGCACTCCTAATTTTACTTTCTATGAAATTCTATCTACCATGGTAGGTCACAAAGTAAAAGTTTACCTCAAAAGAAAGCAAAGCTTCCACTAAAGTCAACAAATGCCAAGGCTACTGCAGGGCTTTACAGAGAACCTGGCAAGCTCTTAAACAGCTGGTCAGGGAACATTCCAAGTGAAACTTAACCCATGTGAGCTTGCTTTCTGGGAGCCAGGGGTTTTTTATGGCTTGTAATCTTAATTGGTGGCAGATAAAAAATGACATTACACAGTTAAACTTGGTGTGCATGCAGCTGGGCACAGTCTAGAATATTTAATCAATAAACTTTCAATAATGCTGAGAATTTTATATTACATTAACACTGGGTACAGTAATGGCAGGGGGTATTTACCCCCTGCGGTCTTGATGATCTAGTCAATACATCCCACGTGGGACAAAGACGGCGTTCTGTAAGTAAAAGCTTTCTGGATGACTAGTTTAGATGCATTAAATTCAAGTGCGCCAATGGCCACGCATTCTGTAGGTCCACACTATGAGTCACAGGACCACCTCCTACGCCTACTATTGCTGTCATAGACTAGTGGGATACTCCAGAAGGGAATAAAACACCTTTTAACTGCTTTCTCATCCTGTCTCTCCACTGAGGATATAAATGTGAAAACTCTTGGTTTTTCCATTTTGGGTAACCTGCATTGAAATTAACTGCCCTCTTGGGAATGCATGGTAATTTGTAATAAGTTAGCATTCTCCGTAGGTACATTTGGGTATACCGCAGATCTCAGTTATACTGTTCAGCAGCTTTCAGTAAATGGATCTCAAGAGGAGAGTCAACAAATGCCATTTTATTGTTTGTTTACTTGTTTTTTGTTTGTTGGTTTTGGTTTTTCAAGACAGGGTTTCTCTGTATTGTTTTGGAGGCTGTCCTGGAACTCGCTCTGTAAACTAGGCTGGCCTCGAACTCACAGAGATCCACCTGCCTCTGCCTCCCAAGTGCTGGGATTAAAGGCATGTGCCACTACCACCTGTCCTAACAAATGCAATTTAACAAATTAATTTCATTTTAATAAATTAATTAACTGGCATCTAAACGTATTAACTTCAATTCCTCAGAGCTTTGTTTCAAAATAAACTAGAACTTTTTGAGTCTATGCCATGTCAGTAAGGCCTGATAGTGATTCTTTAATGAACATTTACTGTAAACTTGGAATATGTCAAGAACCTGGCTGGACCATGAAATTTTAATTTAGATAATTATAGATTCATGAAGATATAAGAAACAGTACAGAATCAAGTTGGCAAGCAGGGCTGCAGGAGTGGAGGGACTGTGTTATGGTACAGCAACTTTACATGACAGTGAGTTCTTAAAAAAAAAAAGACAAAACAACAACAATGACAAAACCCACTGGCTGTTCTCCCAGAGGACCAAAGTCCAATCCCTAGCACCTATATGGTAGCTCATAACTTTGTATAATTCTAATCCTGGGCAATCTGACACCCTTTTCTGGCCTCCATGGGTACCAGGTACAGTCACATACGGCACTGACAGATATGAATGCAGGCAGAACACCTATAAACATTAAGCAAATTGCACAGAATACCCTGCACACTTTGCCCAGTGGTAACCTTTCATAGAGCAACAGTACAATAGCACAACACAAGTACATTCTGACATTGATGCAATTCACCTATCTTATCCTCACCCACGCGCTCTCTCTCTCTCTCTCTCTCTCTCTCTGTGTGTGTGTGTGTGTGTGTGTGTGTGTGTGTGTGTATGTATGTGTGTGAGTGCGTGCACGCTCTACAGAATTCTGGCACCTGCGTAGACTATACATACCACTGTGAAGACACTAAATTAGGTACAAAGACCCTTTCTGTTCCAGTTTTATAATTCCACCACATTTCTCCAGCTTCTCAGTCCTTTCTCTAATACTGGCAACCACTCTCTGTTCTCCATTTTTATAACTTTTCTATTCCAAGGATATATTTAGAATTATACAGTAAGAACCCTTTAGAGTTCGGCTAATTTTTTACACGAGGTGTAACTGCCTGGAGAGTCATCCAGTTGTCATGCGCACTAACAGTTCACTTGTGCTCACTGCTGAGAATCACTCCAAGGACGTACTGCCAAGTTTTTTTAAGACTGGTTTGCTTCTCACTGCTCACTCCTCAATCCATCACAATTTGACTTCACCCGTGCAACTCCAGACATCTCATAAAATCAGTACAACTATAAATCCCACATTCAGCGAACAATTTCTAGTATTTATCTTTCTCTGCTATTTCTGAAGCACCTGTATCTACTAACCACATATCTTTACCCTAAAATGCTCCCCTCCTTTGGCATCTAGCCAAACTATTGCCCTTTGGTCTTAATTCTTAAGCAGTATGCTTCTGTCTCCTAGATTCATGTCCTCATTCCAGTTAATTATGACATCCTCTTTGAGAATCACAACCTCAGTGTTTTCATTTCTTAAAATGGTTCTTACCCCTCCCAGTGTCAATTCTCAATTAGAGTGTTGTTGCTCAATGCTCAAGAGTTCAGTCAAAAATCCTTCTCCTAAACTTCAAATCCATATTTTCAAATGGCTGTTTTCTAATACTTAGATCACTAACTTCTCATTTTAACTTAGCTAATTCCAACCACTAACGTTCATCCTCTGGTGTCTCTACAAATGGTACCATGGCGGTACAGTATTTCCAAACACCAGACTCCTCTCTACCACCTTCTTCTCTAGCCACAACACACCAGCCACTGAGTCTGGCCAACTCTCTCTCTAACATATTTCTTGAGTGCATCCTTCCTCTTACTCCTCCCCACTACGTCTTTAGTTTAAGGTCTCATCATTTCTCACTTTTCTTGGGTCATCACAATAGCTTGTCTATATATCTTGTCTTCCCACAATATTTTCACATTTCTTCAAGATGCTCTTACCTAGTCACAGATCTGATATATCTGAATAAAGATCTTATAGTAACTCTATTGTCCATATGGATAATTGATTTTTTGTTGACTTAAGAGTGCTATCTTTTTGTGGTTGTTTAGGAGATTAATTGAGATGATTTATCTAAAGCTTGGAACAATATTTGGCAGCTTTCTGGGTACTTCCAATTCCATGCTCCATCATGCATGTTCAAGCCAGAACTGCATATTCAAGAGTATTGAGGACAATAAAAAACTTTACACTGCATCCACAGACTGACTTTTATTGCTGCACTCACTCATTACTCTACACAGAGGTCAGAGCCATGATCTCAAGAGTCAGGTGTGCCTTTCCAGTTCCTGTTGGGCCACTCACTAACAGGTGACTTCAGGCAACTCCATTACATTACACAATGTATCTGATACAACTAAAAGGAATACATTTTGTGATTAAAGTTAACAAAACTATTGAATATATAAAATAAATTACAAGTACATACTGTGTGTTCATATAATTTGTACCATAAATATTAAAGCAAAATAAATTTATTTTCCCTCAAATATTTGATATAATAAAAAAATCAAGGTAAATTAGTGAATTGTAGTGGTGTGCACTGTCAACATCAAAAGTACTTTAAGGAGACATTTATTTTGAGATTATGTAATATCTGCATTATAAAATTAAAGGTACTAATTCTAAACTTACCCAGAGTTTCAAAGAATTCAAGAAGTTAAATTTACTAACTAATTAAAATGACTCATTGAGCCATACATTTGAATGGATGTTAATATTCATTGTTTTAAAATATTTTATAAAACAGAGGTGATGAGTATTGTTAGATAATGAATAAAAACATGAATTCAGTATCATTGACTCCAAGAGCTATGGGCTGAGCTTGTGGTACAGTGCTTGCCTATCAAGGCCAGAAGTCCATCATCTCTAGAACTAGGAAAAAATTAAGGTCTAGTATATGTCCTATTTTTAAAATATTACGAATTATAATCAGCAGGGCGTTGGTGGCCCACGCCTTTAATCCCAGCACTCAGGAGGCAGAGGCAGGAGGATCTCTGTGAGTTCGAGACCAGCCTGGTCTACCGAGCGAGTTCCAGGACAGCCTCCAAAACAATACAGAGAAACCCTGTCTTGAAAAAAACAAACAAAAGAAAAAAGAATTACAATCAACTGAATACTAAATATCTTCTTATGAACTATAAGAATGGTTCAGATTGATGTTTCTGTAACCACTTTTTTACCCAATGAGTAAATCTACTTTTTCTTACAGAAAGAATATACCCTTAGTATTACTACAAATTCTGAATTAATAGAATTAGTACCTTTAATTTTATAAGTAGTCTCTGAGTCACAAATCACAAAAATATGAGGCCTAACACCTCTCAATGAAATTTAATAAAAAAATAAAATGTGACATTTTTCACTGCTATCAAATTTCCCAATTAATATCCAAGATAGAAGTGGCCTACATTTCTATCTTTCTCCTATCCTCAAATAGGAAAATCCTTCATACGATTCTATAAAATACTCTGTTCAAATCGAGCTCTGCTTCTTTTATTCTGAAGAAAAACTTTCACAATGGTTATTCTATTCCATGGTAAAAGCAAGATGTACACTGAAGAATCTATTCAAGTACATGGTCAAAATCTAAGTTCTAATGTAGATCAAGCAGTGGCTGCATGGGAAATCAAGCAATGGAGGGTTGGATTTATTGAAGGAGGCAGGGAAGCTGCAGGTCTTTTTATGAATGTTAGAAGACAGTGAGCATTTAGAATAAATATTGATAGCTTATGAATGAGGCTAGCCTATAAAAGTAAAAAGTTATGTGAAATGAAGTAAAAGATTATGACTAGGAGAGCTTTAAAAACAAGCAGAGGAGTTTGGACTTGGTTCAGTGGGCAATCTGCCACTGTTGTAGGATCTTGGGGAAGCAAATGAGTCTATCGATGTAGTATTTCATAAAATCAATCTGGCAGGATGGAATTAGGAGCATAAAAGGAATTTGAGAGGGCTTTTAGTTTAGGAGGCAGCTACAGTATTTCACTATGATGAGGTCTCAGACTAAACAGTAGCACTGAAAGTAGCTTGCTTTCATTCATTCATTACATGGAGATTTACTGAAAGCCTGTTACATGATGGGCACTATGACATGTATGGACATCACAAAAGTAAACAAATCCCATGTCTCCTTCTCTTGTGGAACTTAACAATAATACAGTGAGAAAGGTAGGCAGAAAAGTAACAACAATAACAAAAAAAGAAACTAAAACTTCTCACAAATATTAAAAACTGTGATAAAAAATAGAAAATAAACAGGGATAAGGAGTCATGCAGGGGCAGAAAGGAAGCTTCAACTCAGGAAGAATGTCTGTGGAGAGATCACAGGTGCAGAGGCTAACACCAACATGAGCTGGAACAATGGCACTGGGAAGAGTGCTTTTGGCACAAACAATAGTATGGATGACAGCAGAAGAAAGCTTGGTTGACTGGCAAACCTAATAACAAGTTTTAGCAGATCAGTGAGTGAGGGAGGCACACAGCACTGGTGACAGTGAGAGGAAGTGCACTGCATCGTGAGGGAGGCACACAGCACTGGTGACAGTGAGAGGAAGTGCACTGCACATCAGTAAGGAAGGAAGTGCACTGCATCAGTGAGGGAGGCACACAGCACCGGTGACAGTGAGAGGAAGTGCACTGCACATCAGTAAGGGAGGAAGTGCACTGCATCAGTGAGGGAGGCACACAGCACCGGTGACAGTGAGAGGAAGTGCACTGCACATCAGTGAGGGAGGCACACAGCACTGGTGACAGTGAGAGGAGTGCACTGCATCAGTGAGGGAGGCACACAGCACTGGTGGCAGTGAGAGGAAATGCACTGCATCAGTGAGGGAAAACTCACAGCACTGGTGACAGTGAGAGGAAGTGCACTGCATCAGTGAGGGAGGCACACAGCACTGGTGACAGTGAGAGGAGTGCACTGCATCAGTGAGGGAAACACACAGCACTGGTGACAGTGAGAGGAAGTGCACTGCACATCAGTGAGGGAGGCACACAGGACTGGTGACAGTGAGAGGAAGTGCACTGCATCAGTGAGGGAGGCACACAGCACTGGATGACAGTGAGAGGAAGTACACTGCATCGTGAGGGAGGAAGTGCACTGCATCAGTGAGGGAAACACACAGCACTGGTGACAGTGAGAGGAAATGCACTGCATCGTGAGGGAGGCACACAGCACTGATGACAGTGAGAGGAAGTGCACTGCATCGTGAGGGAGGCACCCAGCACTGCTGACAGTGAGAGAAGTGCACTGCATCAGTGAGGGAGGAACACAGCACTGGTGGCAGTGAGAGGAAATGCACTGCATCGTGAGGGAGGCACACAGCACTGGTGACAGTGAGAGGAAGTGCACTGCATCATGAGGGAGGCACACAGCACTGGTGACAATGAGAGGAAGTGCACTGCATCAGTGAGGGAGGCACACAGCACTGGTGACAGTGAGAGGAAATGCACTGCATCAGTGAGGGAGAACTCACAGCACTGGTGACAGTGAGAGGAAGTGCACTGCATCAGTGAGGGAGGCACACAGCACTGGTGACAGTGAGAGGAAATGCACTGCATCGTGAGGGAGGCACACAGCACTGGTGACAGTGAGAGGAAGTGCACTGCATCAGTGAGGGAGGCACACAGCACTGGTGACAGTGAGAGGAAGTGAACTGCATCAGTGAGGGAGGCACACAGCACTGGTGACAGTGAGAGGAAGTGCACTGCATCATGAGGGAGGCACACAGCACTGGTGACAATGAGAGGAAGTGCACTGCATCAGTGAGGGAGGCACACAGCACTGGTGACAGTGAGAGGAAGTGAACTGCATCAGTGAGGGAGGCACACAGCACTGGTGACAGTGAGAGGAAATGCACTGCATCGTGAGGGAGGCACACAGCACTGGTGACAGTGAGAGGAAGTGCACTGCATCAGTGAGGGAGGCACACAGCACTGGTGACAGTGAGAGGAAGTGAACTGCATCAGTGAGGGAGGCACACAGCACTGGTGACAGTGAGAGGAAGTGCACTGCATCATGAGGGAGGCACACAGCACTGGTGACAATGAGAGGAAGTGCACTGCATCAGTGAGGGAGGCACACAGCACTGGTGACAGTGAGAGGAAGTGAACTGCATCAGTGAGGGAGGCACACAGCACTGGTGACAGTGAGAGGAAGTGCACTGCATCAGTGAGGGAGGCACACAGCACCGGTGACAGTGAGAGGAAGTGCACTGCACATCAGTGAGGGAGGCACACAGCACTGGTGACAGTGAGAGGAAGTGAACTGCATCAGTGAGGGAGGCACACAGCACTGGTGACAGTGAGAGGAAGTGCACTGCATCATGAGGGAGGCACACAGCACTGGTGACAATGAGAGGAAGTGCACTGCATCAGTGAGGGAGGCACACAGCACTGGTGACAGTGAGAGGAAATGCACTGCATCAGTGAGGGAGAACTCACAGCAATGGTGACAGTGTGAGGAAGTGCACTGCATCAGTGAGGGAGGCACACAGCACTGGTGACAGTGAGAGGAAGTGAACTGCATCAGTGAGGGAGGCACACAGCACTGGTGACAGTGAGAGGAAGTGCACTGCATCAGTGAGGGAGAACTCACAGCACTGGTGACAGTGAGAGGAAGTGAACTGCATCAGTGAGGGAGGAACACAGCACTGGTGACAGTGAGAGGAAATGCACTGCATCGTGAGGGAGGCACACAGCACTGGTGACAGTGAGAGGAAGTGCACTGCATCAGTGAGGGAGAACTCACAGCACTGGTGACAGTGAGAGGAAGTGAACTGCATCAGTGAGGGAGGAACACAGCACTGGTGGCAGTGAGAGGAAATGCACTGCATCGTGAGGGAGGCACACAGCACTGGTAACAGTGAGAGGAGTGCACTGCATCAGTGAGGGAAACACACAGCACTGGTGACAATGAGAGGAAGTGCACTGCATCAGTGAGGGAGGCACACAGCACTGGTGACAGTGAGAGGAAGTGCACTGCATCAGTGAGGGAAAACTCACAGCACTGGTGACAGTGAGAGGAAGTGCACTGCATCAGTGAGGGAAAACTCACAGCACTGGTGACAGTGAGAGGAAGTGCACTGCATCAGTGAGGGAGGAACACAGCACTGGTGGCAGTGAGAGGAAATGCACTGCATCGTGAGGGAGGCACACAGCACTGGTGACAGTGAGAGGAAGTGCACTGCATCAGTGAGGGAGAACTCACAGCACTGGTGACAGTGAGAGGAAGTGCACTGCATCAGTGAGGGAAAACTCACAGCACTGGTGACAGTGAGAGGAAGTGCACTGCATCAGTGAGGGAAAACTCACAGCACTGGTGACAGTGAGAGGAAGTGCACTGCACATCAGTGAGGGAAAACTCACAGCACTGGTGACAGTGAGAGGAAGTGCACTGCACATCAGTGAGGGAAAACTCACAGCACTGGTGACAGTGAGAGGAAGTGCACTGCACATCAGTGAGGGAGGCACACAGGACTGGTGACAGTGAGAGGAAGTGCACTGCATCAGTGAGGGAGGCACACAGCACTGGTGACAGTGAGAGGAAGTGCACTGCATCAGTGAGGGAAACACACAGCACTGGTGACAGTGAGAGGAAGTGCACTGCATCAGTGAGGGAGGCACACAGGACTGGTGACAGTGAGAGGAAGTGCACTGCATCAGTGAGGGAGGCACACAGCACTGGTGACAATGAGAGGAAGTGCACTGCATCAGTGAGGGAGGCACACAGCACTGGTGACAGTGAGAGGAAATGCACTGCATCATGAGGGAGGCACACAGCACTGGTGACAGTGAGAGGAAGTGCACTGCATCAGTGAGGGAGAACTCACAGCACTGGTGACAGTGAGAGGAAGTGCACTGCATCAGTGAGGGAGGCACACAGCACTGGATGACACTGAGATGGGAGTGGCCTGGATCAGGCAGGAATTTAAATCAGCTCTGTAAGAATTAGGATTTGATGCTAAGGCTATAGGTATCTACTTGAGGATACTGACTTTGGATGTGGCCTAATATGTTAAAAACAACTACAAGGAAAAATTATTGAATTGGTCATAAACTAAATATAAGCAATAGAAAATGCATTTAAGGTCTGCTTTTAAAATATCAGATACTTGCTGTACATGGTGATACACTCTGTGATCCTAGTACTTGGGAACCAGAAACAGTAGGATTGCTGCCCATGAGTTAAAGGCCAGCCTGGTCTACAATGTAGTGAGCTGTAGGTCCATTAGGGCTGCATATTGAAACCCTGTTTCCAAATTTCAAAATAGGATTGGAAAGATGTATCAGTGGTTAAGAATACTGGCTGATCTTGCAGAGGCTCTGGGTTCAGTTCCCACCCCCACATGGCAGCTCACAACTGTCTGTAACTCCAGTTCCAAAACTGATGCTCTCTTCTGACTGCCACACACATTCCATGCACATGGTACACATACAAACATACATACATGTAAACAAAACACTCAAATACATTTAAATATATTTTAATATATGTACGAGTAGTTTGTGCTATATGAGTAGAGAACCTATTGTATGATATCTAAAATATAAAAACTAAAATTGTCACTAAAATAATTTCAAGTTAAGCTCTTACAAATACAACCACATACACCCTAGAACTCCCTAAGGGAGAAGCAGTCAGGGTCTCTCCTCCACTCCCCCCAAAAAGAGAAGAAACACTGAACAGCCTTATCTAAAATATTTAGTAACAGAACTCACTTGAGTTCTGATATAGGAATACTACATAAACAAGATGAGATTACTTGGGGGACAGAATCCAGTCTAAACATGAAATTCATTGATGTTTCAAATACATTTGGTATATATAGTCAAGAGGTAATTTTTCGTAATAGTTTAATAATTTTATGCAAGTTTCATGGTGTGGAATTTTCCATTTGTAATGGCATGTCATTTTCAACTTCAGATTTTCAAATTGGGAATTTTCACCTGTATCCATGCCTCTTATTCAAGAATACATTCAAGGGAAGGTATGTACATTGTGACTTGTGAAAAAGTCACTAGAGTAAACTTGAAAGTCAACTTAACCAGCTTATTTTCAGCCCTAACTTGAGATAAGTTACCTCTCAGTACTAGCTCCTTTAAAACAGCCTGAATTGGTACTAACGGAATTCTGGGAAAATGAGTGGATGCAGCAAAGGCTCAGTGTTCTTACCATCGCAGACGTTTACTTCTGCTCAGTTCAAGACATGCTTGTACTGCTTCTGTCTTGAAATCCCCGCCATGGTTTCTGAATGACCTAAATACTTCCCATTCTTGCAGAGAAGCTATCTGGAAGGGCTGCAGGGTAAGTAGCCCTGGTTTCCATTGGCCAACAGATTCTGTCACATTGTTCTATACTACCTCACTTGAAACAGGCACAGACAATACCTAAATGAGTAAGCTGGACTGTATGCCAATAAAATCTTATTCGTGGGCAGTGAAAATTTGACATCGTATATTGCTCATATGTTGTGAAAGATTATGCTTTTGTAATTACTTAAAAATGTGGAAATGATCTTTTGCTTACACCCTAACAAAAACAGGTAGCCAACCAGTTTGTTGATCTAGACACAAATATGAAGACTTTCATTCATAATTTTAGCATCAGGAGAATCAAAGTAAATATAGCAACTTTCCTAGTTTATAAATCTTCATATGGCCAGAAATTATTTTTACCTGAGAAATAGCATGGACTCTATTCTTCCCCTAGCTTGCCCTAATAAAAGGCAACAGCATAAAGTCCTAGCTAAGATACAGCACAGTCCTGCTGTCTGAGGCTGGAGTACTAAGAATGTGCTCAAAAAGACCACTGTACCATTAAAATTTCTATTGTTATGTCAATTTTATTTACTATTACTTATTTTACAAGATAATCAGGGCTACTGCCCATTTGTCATTAGGACAACAAAAGACAGTTTACCAAGGCTCACTAAATCCTTGCCAACAGACTTATAATACAAGAAGACCAAGACAGAAGCCTGTCCCTTAGCAGAACACAATCAATACACATGCAATTATCTCAGGCTGTATAAAGCAGAGCTTATTTAGCCTTTGAACAAAGCAGAGTGCATGTAAAACTCACTGTCAAAAATTACAATTGTGAGCTGGATGCACTCAGGAGGCAGAGGCAGGTGGAACTGTGAGTTCTGGTCTCCAAAATGAGTACCAGAACAGCCGGGGCTACACAGATAACCCCTGTCTCAGAAATAAATAAATAAATGATGCTTGTAGGTTTTTCCCCCTAGTTTGAAAACTGAAGTCGTTCTGAAAAATGAGTATTTGTATTTGCTTACTTTGCAAGAGCTTCCTTCTTATCATCTGAACTTTCATGTATCTGCCAAAAAGAAATGCAGATGCAAATGCCAGCCTGGGTGCCCTTATAAAGACACTTGAAGATGGGGTTTCTGTCCCACCTGCTCCCACAGCCATATAGTTCCAAATAAACACACAGAGGCTTATATTAATTATAAACTGTTTGGTCGATTGCTCAGGCTTCTATTAGCTAGCTTTCTCTTAATTATTAACCCATTTCTATTAAATTATGTATGGCCACAAGGCTGTGGCTCACTCGTAATGCTCCGGTATGTTACTCCTTCGGGGCTACATGGCATCTCCCTGTGTTTCTCATCCCAGCCTTCTCTGAGTCTGGTAGCCCCACTTATACTTCCTGCCTGGCTACTGGCCAATAAAAATGTATTCATCAACCAATAAGAGAAACATACATTCACAGCACACAGAAGGACATCCCCCATCAGATACTTGCATATTTACTACCACTAGAGAGACAATAGACCAACATGGCAATACATTTTAGCTCCAAAGGAAACTTGTTGATAGGAAATCCTTAAAAGAAAGCCAAACATTATAGATAGGCTTTGTAAAACTGGCATTCACATTTCCTTTAAACACTGAACCTGTGATAACTCCTGAATAAAGCTAGTGACATACCTGCCTCAACTTGGTATGCTAGACTTTGCTGACTCCCCAAGGAAGGTCTTACCCCCTCTGAGGAGTGGATATGGGGTAAGAAGGGTGGGAAGGGAGGGCAAGAGAAGAGGAGAGAAGGGGAACTGGGATTGGCACATAAAACGAAAAGTAAATTTAAAAAATAAAACAAAAGAAAAGAGATAATGACATAAAGCTAAAGGTTAAAAATCAATTTGGGGTAACTTGTTCAATGTCCCTCTGCTAACACATCCTCAAAGGTCTTTGGTTTGGCTGCCTAAGAACCCCTAACCCTCTGCCTTTGTCGTGCCTGCACCAAGGTACTGACCATGATTCTCACTTCTCACTCACACTGTTTACTCACTCCAGCTGGCCCTGGGGAAGCCTCCCTGGCCACCAGGCCACACCACCTCTCAGCATCATGTGCATTACCTTTATGGTTCCTGCTTATTCTGACTCGCAAGTGACACTGATATTCTTCTGTTCCCATGTTATGTGATTAATGTCTACTCTCTGCTCTAGACTCCAACTCTAGAGTTAGCAAGTCTTAATACTTCACACTACCCTGGCATGCTGCAGGAATGTGACTCCATCACTGACCCCTAAACACGCTAGAAGAAGACACTGAAACAGCCTTTATGTGCATGCTGAACAATTACTTTCTTGTCACTGAAGAATCGCCTGGTAATCAAGATAAGTGACAAATCTCAATTACCCATAAATCTGCGTTGCTGGAACAAAGTCAGAAGTAAGTCACTTCAAATTATAATATATAAACACAATCTTATAAATCCTCTAAAGGGTCCTTTTCTATCAATTTAAAGAGAGTGTGATGGAGGGGGATTCAAATGAAAGGATTAAATGGAGAGGGAGATGAGAGGGGTAAGGGAGGGATTGCTAACACTAAGAGCCATTTGAGGGGTCATATGGAAACCTATTACAGTAAAGGCTTCTTAAAATATGTACACACTTGAAAGAAATCTAAATGGACTCACCAAACAACGGGAGAAACAAAGTCCCAACCAGACATAGCATGCCACCAAGTGAAACTTCTAGCATTGGAAATAAGTTTGCATATAATTGAGTTGCTGACTAAAGGGGTCCTATGGAAATTCCCAAACAAGCGATGGCCAAGGCTATTCGTTGCTCTCTACAAACTGATGGTAAGGCCTTTTTGCTGAAAACAATACTTGCATATCCCACTGAACACAGAGACGCTGTACTGCTGACTATCTAGAGCCTTCCCTGGTACTGGAAGTTACGCTGCATGCTACCAGAAGAGAAAGGTAAACACCAGCCCAGCTACAAACATTTCGATCTATAATGGTGACCTGACTAGTGCAATCAGGAGATAAAAGTTGTGAGAATAATCATCCACTATCTGATTAGATTTAAAGTCCATTCCATAAGATGGATCTGCTGTCTTCCTGTGATTCTGATTGGCAGGTCCAAATGGCTAATGATTCTGAACATATTTACATGGATTCTACTTATTTGCAAATCTACTTTGGACAAATGACTACTCATATCCTTTGTGTTCTTTTTGTTACTGAACTACCCCATCTATGAGGAATGGGCTCTCACAAACCTAAAGCTGCTAGGACCTTGAGGCTGGACTGAACAGCTTCCAAACTGTGAGAGTTCATTTCTCTGATTTATAAATCAAACAACCTAATGTATTTTGTTATAGCAACCCAAACAAACTAAAATAGATGAACAAAAAGAACACAAGAATGTATAAAACTCCTTCTGCTTCTCTTAAAATGTGTATTATTACCCCAGATCATTCTCCTTAGTTGCCAGCCCACACCTAACTGCCAGCATTGCCATCTGTAGGTCATCCCTACAGTTCTAAATTATTTTTAAATCACCCCCAAACCATTCCTCTTTCTTACCCTACCCCAGTCATTTGCCTGAGACAGACATTTGGTAGGTAAATATCATGTATATTTTCTCTCCTGCCTTTCTTCTGGTCTGCTTTAAATCCATACCATTATTGGGTTGATGTTTGGAGATAAATATTTTAATGCCCTACCTAATTCCCTACTACTTTTTCTCTGATTATCCCTGCACTTTTTGGCAAGATATATAAGAACTACAAAGACCTAAACAAACTTGGGACAACCTAGCATATTTAAATAGCCCACTCTTTGTTATTCAGCTCAGACTGATCCTTCAAACATGAGCTTAAGCACCATCTCTGTCAGGATGTCTTCCTTCTACAGACTCAACTCTATTATAACATTTCCAGTGGTACACTGGGGCCTCTAGGAGCTAGACCACTGACTTAGCATCTCTTCCCAATTCCAGAGTGAAACCATGTTGGCTGCTAAAAGACCCAAAAAATCCAAAAGCAGGGACAGAAAGAAATCTTATCTGAATTACTATTATCTGACTAAAGACAGAGCCAGCTGCCGAGATTCCAGCCCCAAGCCCACTGCAGTAAAACAGTCTAAAAGTAACTGAATATCCTTTGAAGCCCTAAATACCACTCCTTTGAGTCACTCCTGGCTGTTATGGAATTATTTGCTATCTCATGATCTCTTATGTGTCTCCTGTTGATTTCTACTAATTAAGTTAGTAGAGGAAAAGGTTTTCTTTCATTGTAGATTGGGACACAGCCAAGGGTTGAGAGAAAAGAGATATGAAACTCTCAGGAGTCTAAGGCACTCCATCTAAGGAAGAATTATTAAATTATTAATGTTCCAGGCCAGGAGCATGGGTGGAAGAGGAGCTGGGGTAAGTGGAGAATATTCACTAGCAGAACAACAGAAAGCTATTGTAGAATTCTCAGGAGTGTGTACCAATGGAAATCAGCAAATCTGCAAATCAGATTTCTCCATCACAAGAGGCAAAGGGGGAGCATTTAGCAACAGTCCACTGCTTATCACCCAGCATTCTAACTCTCCATGTGTGGCTTGTATTCCAAGTCAAACTCTGCTCCTGAAAGAAATGAATCATTCACATTCATCTTCATAGTCACAACATCCTATTTACCTGAGCAAAGCTGGATACGAATCACCAAATGCTACATAGCGTCCCAAGAAATAGTCATCAACACAGGCATCCTCTGAATAGCATGAGCTCACAGTGACTACGCAGACTCATTGATGAGCAGTGAAGACAGCAATTGTAAGGGAAATTTGTTTGTTTTTAAAACATTGGGAGTTTAAACTGAGGCTTATCCTTTTTATTAAAAGTGAATCCTCACACCTATATATTTAAGGGAAATATACTAGTATCAGTAATTTACTTTGACAAGCATAATAAATAAATATATAAATAAAATTAATTAAGAGTGGAATCTGGTCTGTGATAAAGCAATAACAGGGAAATTTAATGATAAAAATCTAAGCCTTCCATAAGTAAATATTCATGGTAAAATTCACCCATTTCTTTACAGTATGTTTGAAA